>NW_019154116.1:16839527-17247691 GCF_002288905.1 Enhydra lutris kenyoni | reverse complement strand
TTGTATGTCTTCATTGGAGAAGTGTCTGTTCATGTCTTCTGCCCATTTTTTGACATGATTATCTGTTTTGTGTGTGTTGAGCTTGAGAAGTTCTTTATAGATCCTGGATATCAACCTTTTGTCTGTACTGTCATTTGCAAATATCTTCTCCCATTCTGTGGGTTGCCTCTTTGTTTTGTTGACTGTTTCCTTTGCTGTGCAAAAGCTTTTGATCTTTTTTTTTTTTTAAGATTTTACTTATTTATTTGACAGACAGAGATCACAAGTAGGCAGAGAGGCAGGCAGAGAGAGAGGAAGGGAAGCAGGCTCCCCGCTGAGCAGAGAGCCTGATGTGGGGCTCCCTCCCAGGACCCTGGGATCATGACCTGAGCTGAAGGCAGAGGCTTTAACCCACTGAGCCACCCAGGCACCCCAATGTATGCACTTTTTAATAAAATACATCATTTCACATTTTAATTTTAAACTGATTTTAATCATTTCTGCCAGTTCCAAGTGCTCCCTGCTTGTGTAAGATGGCACATCATGACTGCTTCCTATAGTCTCCTGATCTATGTATTTGTTCTTATTTTTTCCTCTTTTTTTTCTGAAAGTTTTGATTAAATTTCATGATGTCAGTGATCACTTGTAGATTCATATTTCCTAAATTAAAATTTTCAGGTCTCCATATGTTAAAATTTATTTGGATAACCAGTTAACAAGTTAAATACCAAAATCACATATTTACAATAAAATTTTATTGTAATGAATCTATCATCTTAATAACCCAACTAGGGCTGATGGGGAAAGACTCTATTTTCATCTAGAAAACAATCCCTTATATTTTTTACTGTTTGACTATATCCGTATTTTATCTTTTTCTATAAATTTGATAATTAGTAGTTTCCTTTCAGCCCTTGTTCCCTTGCTCCCTTGGAGCACCTGTTTCAACTATCCTTAGCCTTCTATTTCTGCTCATCTTTCAAGCCACAATAGAAGCTGTGTCTTCCATGAAGCCATGTCTGAAATTGAAGTCAATCAATGTTACCACCTTGTGCTTCACTAGTTCTGTTTGCATATATTTATCTTAGAATTCAGTGTATGACATCACAGTTTAGGAGCTTTTCAGTGACAAAGAATCAAGTGTTCAATAAAATTGGATTGACCAAACTAAATTAGGCAATGAACATTATGTAGCTCTATGTAGTATCCTCTTATTCCACTCAACAATCGAACACTTTATTATTTTTTTTTAAGATTTAATTTATCTGACAGAGAGAGAGATCACAAGTAGGCAGAGAGGCAGGCAGAGACAGAGAGGGGGAAGCAGGCTTCCTGCTGAGCAGAGAGCCCAGACTGGGGGCTGGATCCCAGGACCTTGAGACCATGAACTGAGCCGAAGGCAGAGGCTTAACCCACTGAGCCACCCAGGCACCATCTGAACCACTTTAAATGTAAAATATACACTTTATTCTTTTCCCAAGGTCTCCAAATCTAATGTATTCTTTTTTTTTTTCATGAACAATGTTTATTTGTAAGCATAATTTCAATTAATCACTTCTTATTTAGGGCAACTGTATTGAGTATCAATTGCTCTGCCAATGAAATCATTGCTTAGCATGCTATCTTTTGCGATAGCTCACTCTTATACAGAAATCATTTGTTCTCACATCTGAGAATTTATATATTTCCATGTACAGATAAAAGACTTTATACCCCATACTCTTTCTCTTTTCAGACTGTTATTCAAAAGGTAATTCATGGGTTACCTTTAATGAGTGAAGGCCTCTGGCACTCTTGTTGCTAGCATACAAAGTTAGAATCATATGATCTTGTATGATCACATAATTGTACAGATACTTTTAAATTTGGGAAATAATGTTCTATCAAATATTTTATGAAAAAATAATTAATGCAAGTTTTAAAAAATTTTGGTGAATCCCATCTTGGGAAAAAATAAATCCAACCAAAACAAAACAATAAACTCATTCCCTAAGGAGATAGATATCTACTTTTAAAGAAGGAGTAACTTGAATTAACTTTAAATTGCTTTATTTCCTTAGGCTGGAGTAAGTTCCCAAACTAGATATTAAACTGCTTCTTAAGCTCTTTTGTCTTAAATAAAATCATCAAACTCTGAAATGGAATTTGAAGCTCAAGGAAGAAAAGACAAAATGAAACAGAATTTATGTCCATATTTTTTTCTTTAATTTACAACTTTTTACTTCCTATGAAATCTCTAATAGTGAGAATCAACAGTTTAACGTTTGTTTTTTCTTAAGTGGTGGCATACATGGAAATGTTAATTTTCTCTGTTAACTTTCACTGTTAAAATATGCAATCAGTCAAAAGACCATGGGAATGCAATTTAAATGTAAATAAGAATATTAAACATATTTAACAGTTGATTTCTGAGTTATGAGGTTAAAGAGATTAAAGATTAATTATGTCTTAGCATTTATTTTTTCTGTTGTTTTCCCTTGTCAAATGTGTATTATTCATATCACAAAGAAAGTCATTGTTGAAATTAAAAGGGCATATAGGGTCTTGAAGAGTCTGTCTCCTTTATACTATTAACAATGACTACATATGATTTTTTTTTTTTTAAGAAGTAAGTCTATTATTGAAACCAGAAAAAACAAGGATTATTCTTTTAAGATACATACATTGTAGAATGTTATATTGATATAAAATTTTGTCATATTCTGATCTGGTCCAAACTTCCCTCACCACCACAAATCCTCCCTCTAGGTGGTGTCAAAAAAAAAAAATCAATTATAGGGGTCAACAATAGCCTCACTGGTCTCATTTAACAGATCTTAAGCCTTTAATTATGCTATTGATTCAATATAGATATAGATATGTAGATATAGATATATAATGTGACATACATATTTATCACATTATTTGTGATCATTACGTTTGATAAAATCACTGTAAACATGAAATTAGCCAACACTAAACTATTGCTTTCTGGACATATAGGATTAGGTTTATATGAGCCTCTTCTTTATCCATTCATCTATGGATGGACACGGTTCCTTCCATATTTTGGCTATTGTAAATAATGCTGCAATAAACATAGTAGTGCATATATCTTTTCAAATTAATTTTTTGGTACACTTTGGTACATACCCAGTGATGGAATTACTGGATCATATGGTAATTCTAATTCTAGTTTTAATTTTTTTGAGGAATCTCCGTACTGTTTTCCACAGTGGCTGCACTCTCTGGGGAGCATTTTAAATAGGAAAATCAAGAACAAACAGCATTAAAATGTGAAAAACGTGGCACTAAACAGACTTCAAAAAAGGGACACTACTTTTCAATACAAAAACTGAAACAAGGAGGCTAAGTGGCGCCTTGTTCAGCCTCATCTGAGACCAAGAGTGTCAGACCGCTCAAATTTTTGTTGCTCAGCACAGGTCTATGAATGACCACGAAAGTCCTGCAAATGTTAATTTAGGGATTGCAAATAAATTTTAACAACTAGGTAAACTCAAAAATACAGAATCTGAGGAAAAGGGAAGGTTGAATGTATATTATATGAGGTTATGAATATTTGCACACCCTAAGTATGCATACATATGTATAGAATATGAATATATATATCATATGAATAGTGCATTTATGAATATATATGTAAACATTTCTGTGCCCATGTACATATATATGTGTGTATGAAAAAATATACATGCATGTATATGACTGACAATTTAGAAAGGAATGAAAAATAAAATTTTTCAGTTTATAAATGCTTCTCATAAATAGTAGTTTAATGAGGTTGGCATGAACTGTAGAGATATTGACTCATAAATCACATACTTTTTCAATCAATTGACTTTCTCTCTAGCTTTTAATATTATGTAAGTTTAGGAAAATATTTGCTTGAATAAGGGTAAACTTCAACATCCTGCAAGAATATGTATAATAAAAAAAATTTAAAAATAATAATAAAATAAAATAAAATTTAAAAAAAAAGAATATGTATAATAATTCCTCTGTTTTTAGTACTTCATCAAGAGAAACTTATAGATTTATTTCCCCAAATGTAAAATATGTACTGTGGCAATCAAAATACTGGCCCTCCAAAGATGTCCATGTCCTAATCTTCATATATGGTAAACGGAAACTAAGGGTGAATACAGAATTGTCTGGCAGAGGACATGAACAGACGTTTCTCCAAAGAAGACATATAAATGGCCAACAGACACATGAAAAAAGGTTCAATGTCACATGGCATCAGGGAAATACAAATCAAAACCACAATGAGATACCATCTCATACCAGTCAGAATGGCTAAAATTAACAAGTCAGTAAATGACAGATGTTAGTTAGGATGCAGAGAAAGGGGAACCCTCTTATAATGTTGGCGGGAATGCAAGCTTGTGCAGCCACTCTGGAAAACATTATGAGGGTTCCTCAAAAAAGTTAAAAATAGAGCTACCCTATGATTCAGCAATTGTACTACTAGGTATTTGCCCCAAAGATACAAATGTAGTGATCTGAAGGGGCACGTGCACCCTAATCTTTATAGCATCTATGTCTACAATAACTAAACTATGGAAAGACCCCAGATGTTCATTTACAGATGAATGTATAAAGAATAAATGACACATATATGCAATGGAATACTACTCAGCCATCCAAAAAGAAAGAAAGAAAGAAATTTTGCCATTTGCAATGACATAAATGAACTAGAGGTATTATGCTAAGCAAAATAAGTCAATCATAGAAAGACAATTATCATATGAAATGACAATTTCACTCATATGTGGAATTTAAGAAACAAAACAGAGGAGCATAGGGGAAGGGAGGGAAAAATAAAACAAGACAAAATCGGAGAGGAAGAAAAACCATAAGAGCTCTTAATCATAGGGAAAAAACTAAGGGTTGCTGGAGGGGGGATGGGGTAACTGGGTAATGTCCCTTAAGGAGGGCATGTGATGTAATGAGCACTGGGTATTATATAAGATTGATGAATCTCTAACCTCTACTTCTGAAATTAACAACATATTATATGTTAATTTATCAAATTAAAAAACTGTTTATTTATCAAATTTATCAAATTAAAAAAAACTGTTTAATAATCAGTTGACCTTAAAATGGGAGATTATCTTTATTACCTTTGTGGTCCCAATATAATCACAAAGGTTTTTAAAAATGGAAGATGTAGGTATAAGATGAGAGGAAAAGAAATGTGAAGACAGAAGCTGTTTCAGACTGATGCCAAGTTGGAAAGACTTAGGCCTCTACTGCTGGCTTTCAAGATGGAGGAAGGGGGCCATGGCTAAAGAAGAACAATCTCTAAATGCTAGAAAAGGCAAGGAAAAGGATTTTCCCTTACAGAACCCAAAATAATAAATAATAAATTTCTATTGTTTTTAAGCCATTAGTTTGTAGTAATTAGTTATAGCAGCAATAGTAAACTAATGCATCCTTCCCCCTTAGTCTTTGTACACAAACCACACACACAGTGTACATATATATGTATATATAAGCAGGTTACATGGAGATAATTCAGCTGTTTGTGGTTTGTACTACATATTGACATGCCTATATATACTGATTTCCATAATTCTAAATATTATCTCCAGTGGTCATATATATATATATGTCATATATATATATACTATTTTATTTATTTTTTTCACAAAAAGAGAAAGAGAATGAGAGCACAAGGCAGAGCATAGGCAGAGCGAGAAGGAGAATCATGCTCCCCACTGAGCAGAGAGCAAGATGATGGGCTCTATCCCAGGACCATGGGATCGTGACCTGAGACGAAGACAAACACTTACCGACTTGAGCCACCTAGGTGCTCCTGCAGTGACATATTTTTATATAAACACTGACTTGTTTTCAGTCTGTATTTCTATAATTTTATGTTTTAGAGAAGAAGTGTTTGGCTTGGTTCTATGAAAACAGGCACTCTTCTGTACATTAGGTCCATGTGATAAGTTCAAAATGTTTCACTTTTTGGCTTTTTCAGTAGCCATCCTTTCCCCTATACTGATGTTTGAGTGTTATGTGTCCTGACAGGCCCCATTTATTACAGAGAAGTTAAAGTAACTTGTGTAACATAGGGTGAGGGATGAGTTATCACTCTCACAACTAACATCACAATTATTCTTAGGAAAGAAACTGCGTGGAATATATTGTGATGGGTCATTTAGAATAAATAAGACCCTGAAGGTGGGAGAAGAGAACAGGAACCCAAACGCTATGGACAGATGGAATAGATGCACTAAATTAGAAAATATGAATAATAATAGAGAGGTAACAACCACACCATTAGTAATTTTGTTATAGATATTCATCCCCAGAGGATGAGTTTATGTAATATATGGTGAGATCCTGTTGCTTTTGGTTGAATACAGTCTCAGTTTCTGAAGGTTATGTTGCCAAGAGAAGATAGAAGGTAGAAGATATAATTGGCCTCTCCTGAATTATTTCTCCCATCCTCCCCTAGGCACTTTCTACTGACTTACAAGGGCAAAGGGACTCTACTGGTGTAACAGAAAATTGTAGAACAACTTTGTTTCTAAAGAAAGAATTTTTATGATCTGTAACATTACTCATCTCCCAGCTACCACTCTCTCCCATTGTAAATACCACATGTCAATGAATTATATTGGTCAAAAGTGAATTACATTGAGAAGTCTTTGTGTTTGGGGATTTTTTTTTTTAAGATTTTATTTATTTATTTGACAGAGATCACAAGTAGGCAGAGAGGCAGGCAGAGAGAGAGGAGGAAGCAGGCTCCCTGGTAAGCAGAGAGCCCGATGTGGGGCTCGATCCCAGGACCCTAGGATCATGACCCGAGCTGAAGGCAGAGGATTTAACCAGCTGAGCCACCCAGGTGCCCCGGGGATTTTTTTTTAAATGTGTTATTTTTTTGTGCTCTTTTTTTAATATTCAATAAGTGTTTATATTTTGCAAACATGTCTAAGAACACAGTTTTGTCTTCTTTAAAGTCAAGTGTTGGGTCAAAAGGAGGATTCAGTGTCTAGGCCTATAGACATACTGAGGTGGTTACTGATGAAGAATTACAGACTTATAAGTCATTTTCCTGCCCTTGCAAACAAGGAACTCCCCCCAAATTAGTCTTTGCAGTGAAGTCTTCTCATCAATGAGTTTTACATGTGTGGATAATCCAAATTATTGAATTCTGTTAGAAACAGTCTAAAGGGAAAGGTGGTGAGGAATAACTTGTAAATATGGCAATGGCTCCAGTAAAATTTAGAAAACACTGAACTATAAAATAGCACCTCCTATAGAATAAAGAAAATTCTCTTTCTTCCCAACAAATGGATTTCTCTGTAGAGAGATGCTACTGCCAAAACCTTTGGAGATTAAATTTAAAAATTGTGAATGATGCTACAAAGAGGCTCACATTTATTAAAAACTAGTTGATCTGAGTATGTTTAAGTAAAAAAAAAAAATTCCTGAAAACCTCACTTTTAAGACAAAAAAATCTTTGCTGGTAAAAATCTTGTAGGTTATCAAGAGATGAATTTTCCACTTAGGTGTTGAGCCGAAAGATAAAATATATGAATACATACAAGAAAAAAATATTAGCAAGTTTTGCTGAGTTCTTTGAAGATGGGGAATGGCTACAGAAACTAGCCCATTTACCAGACATTTGTCATCACATGATCTGGTTGAGCTAGACTCTGGAAGACTCTGGAAAAAATATTTTCTTCTGTTGTAAGATTTTTGGAATTTCAAGGAAACCGGATATAAAAATCATGCTACAAGAGGAAATCTTGAATCATTCCTATTACTGCTTAGGATACAGAGAGTAAGTGAACATCAGTAAGTCACAGGCTTATTGTCAGCCAACTGGGAGATCCAACTGACAAGTTTATACAATATATTTTCCTTCCTTTCAACACAAACGTATAACTGCGTAGTGTTTCTTTCTCTGACTCTTCTCCTCAGCCTCAAAACTTGACTTTGAGAGAAGATGAAAATTCTATAAGATGAATAATTAAAATAGTTGTTTTGGATTCCTTATCTTCCAACGTCAACATCTATATCATCTAGATTCTGACGTTGCTGATAATTTTTTTTTTCTCTTGAGAGTTGATAATACTGTCCTGTTTCTTGACATATTTAGTAATTTTGAATTGGATCCTGGACACTTTGAATGCTATAATGTAGAAAATCTGATTTCTGGCATAGTCTTCTGAAGAGTGCTAATATTTTCTGCTTTTAGTGGTCAATTAAACTGACGATTCAATGACAAAACTCTTCCTTGTAGTGAGAGACAGCTCAAAGTTTCATCTTACGTTTTGAACTTCAGTCCTATGTTTGTCTGATTCAGGGGTCAGCCGTATACTTGGTCAGAATATATACATAGAATTTGGAATTCCCCTTCCTTGGCTTTTTCCTTTCTGAGACTTTTCTCTCTGGTTTCTAATTTCAGTGATTCCTATGAACTCTGCCTTCTGCTTTGTCAAAAAAATGAGGCTGCAGTTTTTACTACTGAAAATTTGACAGTCCTGTCGCATGTAACTCTGGACTTGTCTCTGGCTAAAAGCTAAATACAAAATAAATGAGGAACTCACCAAGATCCAGTGTTTGTCCTTGTTTCCAATTGTTAAGTCCCCTCCAGTATCTGTTTTTGTTTATATGTTTATTTTTCCAGAAAATGTATTTATCTTTTTTCTTTATTCCACTTAAATCACTGAAATGCAACAGTTAAAAATAATATTTTATGTATCATATGCTAAAAAACATAGCTTACTAGAATATTGTATATTAGTAATTTGTTATAAGATAATTTAGGCCTATTTAGATAAAAGAAAACTATCAAGTAGGACTTTTTTTTGTTGTTTTTATGAAAAAAGTCTGAAGGAGGCTAAAATTTCTTTTTCCTATACTAAGAAATGCACATGGAAGTTGATGTTCTTGTGGGAAGAGAGATTAAACATAAAATTAGGATTTAAAAATTGGCCTAAATAGACCTGGAAAAATATTATCTAAATAAAAGGGCATTGAAAATTATTTTTAGATTGTTTTATCTACAATTACTGGTTTTCTTATGTATGGTGAGATATGTAGATATCTGGAGATACCTAGAGATATGTAGAGATTCCTTGAGATTTGATCAGTTTTTCAAAGATCTCTCCAGGATAAATAATAATTATAATAATCATATCAATTATTTTTAATTAATTAGACTTGAAAAACTAAAAAATCATTTACAGTTAATAAGAAGTCATAAAGTATTATTAAATAGGACTGTGAGTTGACAACATATAAGTTTTGAGTATGCAGAACTTAGTAGCCATTGAAGAACTTTGATTATTTAAATTTCTCAAATTTACACGTGAACAAAATTTAATTGCAAACAAACAAAAATGTAATTGAAAATGTATCATTTTGGCACCACTGCACATATTATGTTTAGAATGGGAAATTTTAATTGGTATATGGTGGGAATTTTAGTTTCTTCATGCAATTATTAGACTTAATTTTTTTTTTAACATTTTCAAAAGACTAAATCTCTTTTTACTGTCCTGTGTTAACAGTACACTTGAATTGTCAATGTATCAAGCATGTAGGTGACAGGCTACTGAAAGATTTCAGAGACAATGACACAAACCTATAGACAAAGAGGAATTGTCCCAGGGGTAGGAGATGTAGGTGTATTTGTCTGTTCATATTGATAACAATTTACTGTGATGAAAATCCTTACTGGCTTTAATTGAATTGAAAATGTTTTGAACAGTGAATGATCATTTAAAGGCTGAAACATTTAAGGCTAACAGCCACATTTCTTAGATTCCTCTTGGTATTGAAATAGAAAATACTTGAAACATCACTTATGCTATTGAGACGATTTCCTTTTTCTGTGCTTATGGGTTGATACTTCAGATCAAGTGCTGCAGATTACATGCTGAAAGCGTGCAATTGATTTTCAAACCCTTTACATCCTGATTGCAATGTTTACACAGTCATATGAGACAAACTTCCTGAGATCAGTCTGCTTCTCATTTTACATGAACAATAGTTTAAAGAATCGGTTGACATTTAAAGAAATAAATATTCAAGCGCAAGGTAAATTTGAAAGTCATTAAAGGTTTACAATAGCATATTATCATTAAATGGGGAAACAAATATTGTATCACATTTATTTGACACTAATCTGGCTAAGATGAAGAATGAAAGCATTGATTTGATTTTGACCCAAATAATGATGCAATTATAACCTTTGAAAGAATGAGTTAAAGCATATTCTAACCTTTTCATCATTTCACATTTTCGCTCTCAGAAGACCGTTACTCAAAAGGGAAAGGAGTGATTTTGCAGTGGGCTTTTGCTCAGAGTTATGTTTCAATTCTCTGTTATAATGAAATGCAAAGGATAGGAAAAGGAAGGTGAGATTGTACCAAATCACTACTTGAAGTTTTTGTATGTAATACTCAATAAGGTTTTAGACAAAACCAACACAACAACACATACTGTTTCCATAGCAAATCTGTTGATATGTTGATGGAGCAGGTGCATAATATATGTTATTTGAATATTGCAGCATGTTAACTTTTTTTGAAAAATGCAAGGAAATTTTAATTTAAAGGGAAAATGTTACAATATAAGTGTTTAATTAAAAAAATACCAAGTGAACAAAATTATGAGAGCCTGTGAACATTAAACTAGATGAAATTTGCAAACTATTAATATGAAAAATTAAATTATATTATCCCTTGATTTGTTGAACATAGTAATGCTTATTGAAATGAGTCAAATGACATTTTTTCCTATGAAGGTCTTTCCGATATATGGTATTTGAAACCTGCTTCATTGTTCATGATCATTAATGCTTAATTTCAAAGATCATTTAATATGTATTTCATAAGGAAGTCTGGTTTTAGACTCTCAGATTTGCTTTCTCAAGTGATTTCGGTGAACTTAAATAAAGACACGGCTTCTTCAAAACTCAAACAACACGTGGGATCTAAATTGCCCAAAAGTGAATTCTCAATTCTATACAATTTGCTAATTAAAAAAAAAAAAAAAAAAGATTGCCTCACTTTGTCCTGTTGTTTCCAAGGGCAATTGACAGTTCAGTACCACCATTTAAATTTAGGCGAAAGCATATATTTTTGTTTCTTTTTCATGTGATTCAACTTAAAAATATGTATTGATGGTTTACAATGAGCCATGTTCTATTTTCCAAAGATATTTTAGTGAACCAAAAGCAGCCACCTTCATGGAGTTTATATTCTAGAGATGATGGGGAGACAGATAATTATAAGCATAAACATATAAATGATATTTTACATTAAAAGGTGATTTTTTATGGATTGAAAAATAAAGTAGGGCAAGAAAGTGTTTGGGATTTAATGTGGAGACTGGAGGTGGGTTAACTTTTATTTAGGCTAAAATGAGTAGGCCTCCTTTGGGTGACATTTGACCAAAAATGTGAAGGGATAAGGAAGTTCACCATGAAGATTAAGTGGGGAAATTTAGCCCAGTTAGATTCAGAGCAAAATCCTAAACATGAAACCTGCACGGTTCACTTGGAGGGACCTCTGAGGCTGGTGTGGAGGGAGAGAGAGCGTGAACAAAGGGGATAGCAATTTTAGATGTCTGAGCACTAAAGAGGGTGAATCATATAGGATTTGAAGTCACTGTAAAGAGTTTGGATTACATTCAGAGTGAAATGTGGACCTAATTCAAAGTTCTTAGCAAAAGTGAAAGACTGAACTTATGTTTTTTACTGATAATCTGGCTACTGTGTAGAGAAGTCACGGAAGATGGATAAGGGTCAAATCAGGTTTGCTAATTATGAAGCTACTGTTGTAATTCAGATGTGAGATTGTAGAAATATTGCAAATCCAAATAAGTACACTGATTTGAGGAAATGCCCTGAAACGTCTTTGAATCGGAGACTCTCTAGTTTATACACTGGTCACATCCAATATTCAAAGGATTTTAAAAGGTTATTACTCTAAGTTATAAGTTTGACAGCACACATTCACTCCTCCTCTGTGGAGAATTGCTTTTGGTGAGATATTTTTAGTACAATAACTACATTTCAGTGTGAATTATTTGGTGTGGAGATTCAATGAAATACTTTGAAATATGCTATCCCAGGACACAGTAAAATTAAGGAGAAGAGTTGAGGCAAGGCTTAAGTCATAAGCAAACTGCTTTTCCTTTTGTCTTTCCAAAATATGTTTCTCAGAGTTGGGCCCAGCAGATTGAGAAATAAGCAATGATCAGGTATAGCTTACAGATAATTCCAGAATTGATTTATTTTCTTGAATGAGATTCAAAAAATATCTCACCTTTTTATGTCATTATGTGCAGTCCCTAAAAAGGACTGTGCTTCTAGATCCTTTTAGACAAATTTAATATTTAGTTAGCTAGCCATTCTCCCCTATGCCATCTAGTAATTGTTCTAATTGACACCATTATAATTTTGAACCAATATTCAACATCTTAACTAGTATATATTTATGAATATAACAAGCTTGGCAAGGCTGATATTTTCATATGGATTCCTACAACCACAGTTCAGGAAAATTGCACACATTAAAATGGTTCTTTTCTCTAAAAGTCCAGAATGTATTTGCTATAAAAAGATTTGATCATTATTCAAACCCTCGATAATATTTTTTACAAGGTTACAAAAGCATTTTAACTAGTAAACAAGCTAGATATTTTATAAAATATAAATAAATTTTATAAAATATATAAAGATGGTGCATTAATTAATAATTATCAGTAATTAGTAGATAATTAACCAATCATAGGGTTGCTGCTCTAACACAAACTTCAAAGAGGAAAAACAGAACAACAAGAAACCTTACTGGAGTACAGAGTCTTCTAAGCTCCACCACTAATAACACTGCCTATCCTAAAGAACCTTTTGCATTTTCTCCAGCTGTCAGCATCCTTTGCTAGAAGCACCCTTTCTTTTTTGTTCTTCTCCATCTGTTGAAAAACAAAGCACAATTGTAATTGTTCACTCTAACAGTTAAAAAGTAATATGCAAGTAAACATCATCAGGAAGGAGAATCATTTATCAAATATTGTGAATCATGTCTTCTTAGCATGAAAGCTAAAGAGAAACACAGGGCTTATATTAGAAAAAATAATTTAATTATAAAATATAATCAGCACTCATATTATGAATGTCTGCTCCTTGGGGAAAAAAAAAAAAAAAGTTTGACTAAGTCATACCCTCAATTTCAAGGACTTTACAATGTGTTGGGATGAGAAACTGTGAATAGATATGTACATCACTAACTCGAATACAAGACACTGAGAGAGAAGAGCTGGAAATTAGCACTTTAATGCCTCAGGCTGTAAGAGATATTTATTAAATTTTTACCATAGGATATCTCTTTCACATTACTAAATGGCTCTCTGTAAACCTAGTGAAATAAATGGTTTGCTTGATATTGTGAAGATGGTAGAACTAAGAGATTTTATAATGTAGGTTCAAACTCTCGGCCCGACTCCCACAGCTTATAGGCTAGACTCTTGGAGCCTTAACAGATGTCTTGTGAGATGTTCAAAGCAAAACAGTTACAAATCTCCTATAATTTTGTGCCCTTGTATGTCCAGC
The DNA here is from genome assembly GCF_002288905.1 of Enhydra lutris kenyoni. Lineage (NCBI taxonomy): Eukaryota > Metazoa > Chordata > Mammalia > Carnivora > Mustelidae > Enhydra > Enhydra lutris. The sequence goes on along the minus strand of NW_019154116.1, from coordinate 17,234,130 downwards.
CAGGAGTTGTTGAAAGGACAGAGAGTGTAAAGCATTGCCCTGCTGAATAGCAGCTCCTGCTTCTGTAATACCCATAACAACTGGGCTTCGGTTCAAAAATTTGCAACAAATTACTTGGAAGTAATATATTTTCAAGAAACATAAATAGTTTGAAGCTATTGCATCTGAAAATTTAATTATCATTAATGCAATTCAGCATAGTTTTCTTTTGTAAAAACATTCTATATTAAAAGCCAAACTGTACACTAATTCCAGACAAATGATTGTCTCCTTTGTGACAGGTTAACTTTTAATTTGATTGAATGAATCCTTTGCTAATCCTATTAATAAAGATACATTTGGAATATATTACAAGGCCTTTTATTTTTAAAAAATGAGATAAATTTATAACTAAAAAAGAAAGACAGAAGGTAAATATTCCTACAATTTTTCACAATCTGGCTTATTCTATTCCAAAGACAGAGACAGCTCCCAAGAAAGACTACATTGTGAATTAGGCTAAGAATATCAATTAGGCTCAAAACACTTCCTCTTTCCCACCCTCCAGCTAAACACTACTTTATATCCAACCTTAAGGAGCTGTAATCTACTGGCTGTCAGTGGTCATAGTCTCAGAGTTGACAAATTAATTTACACTAAGGCATAGTAACTGGTAATAGCAGTGCTATTTTCTCCAAGAGTGTTTGCATTTCAGTAGGAACTCCATGTTACCCCAAAGGAATAAACAATTAATACTGAAGATGTGGTCAGTTTTGACAAAGCATTCAAAGATCTCTTTTTGGAAAACCTTTCTGAGGCTATAGAATATTACCATACACTGCTTCATCCCCATGATGAAATTTCTCTGATCAGAAATATGTATGCAAATGAGATAGTATTGATATATATGTATGTATGTATATATATGTATGTATGTGTGTGTGTGTATATATATATATATATATATATATATATATATATATATAAAACACATATCTCTGCTTCTATAATTTCTAGCAGATAATGGTTTTTCTTGCTTAATGGATATTTGTTGAAAGAAAGCAGAAAGAAGCTGCTTAAAGCCAAAGATTCTTTAAATATTTTATAATACCCTAAACAGTAAAGAAATAGACTTTTCAGATTAGAAATGAGAAGGATGATAACTCTGAAAGGCAAGTCAACTATTGCCCCCAAGGCTGAAAATAGGTTGGAAGGACCTGAGACTATGAGACCTATGATGGCCTCCACCACTTTGCTGGGGCTGCAGTAGGGGATGGGCTTGGACTTATGGGAATCATGAAATGAACAACGCGGGGGCTGGATCCAGGCACAAGAGCAGAAATAGTGAGTGCAATTCCTGGGCATGGCCCCGAAGTAACAGAACAGCTCAAATCTTCTCCTCCTGATATATTGATGCTGAGTAAACATGTAAAGCACTGCACTGTGCTAGAGGGCAAGTGTGAGCCCCAGTAAGACCTGGGTTTAAGTTGTACTCCTACCATTCTTAGTGACTGCATTTCTGTATCCAGACTCTAGTCTCTTACACCTTATCGTTTCATGAAGTTCTCTCTCTCTGGCACCCTATGGTATGTCACAACACTTTGTCCTTCAGTGCTCCTCTGTTCTCCCCTCCTTTTCTTCTAAACTGTAATCCATGATCCATAATAATCACTCTCTTATACAACTCCACAAACCCTTCGCTCTTATTATATTTCTCTCTCTCTGTATTAATTACCCGAAGAGACTCAACCCTGATTAACACTTCCAACTAATAGCAGAAGGTAGTTGGGGAAAACTAAATAAATAAATAAAACTAAACAATCTTACTTTAAATTTATAAACACTTTATTGGTTTCTGGGATTCTACTTTGATTATCTCTATTACTAGATTCTATCCATTTCTACTCAGTTGTCCTTGACTGTCCCCCAAATCTTTCACTTTCTCAATAGCGGGGTGCTCCAAGAATCGAGGCTTGAAAATGAATGTCTCATACAATGTTTCTGACACAGATTTCCCCATCTAGATAAATGGTAATACCAGTCTTTGTGTTGTCCTGGTCAAAATCTTTGGAGTTACAACCCACATCCAATTCATCCACAAATTTTTCCAGCTCTATGTTGAAAATAAATCTAGGATTTGAGTGCCATTAACACATATTCAATCCTTAATACAGACCTTAACTTTCATACAGATCTAAGTGGTAGCCTCCTAACTAAGCATCCTGTTTCCTCATCCCCTCCCAAGGTCATCTTTAATATGTGATGACATTTGAGCCATCTTTTTAAAATGATCACCTCCAGGGGCACCTGTGTGGCTTAATCAGTTAAGTGTCTGCCATTGGCTCAGGTCATGAGCCCAAAGACCTGGGATCCAACCCCCTGTGAGGCTCTCTGCTCAGCGAGGAATCTGCTTCTCCTTCTCCCTCTGCTGCTGCTTGTGCTTTCTTGCTCTCTCTGTCCAAAATAAATACATACATACATACATACATTTTAAATTAAATAAATAAATAAATAAATAAATAAATAAATAAAATGGTCACTTCCAATGCTTTCTTATTTCTCCCAGAGTAAAATTCAAAGACATAATTATGGCCTGCAAGCCCAAGGTGACCTACCTCCATTATCATATAATCTTCTACCACTTCCATTATTTTATACACCTCTTCACCCATAAATGGACATTTCCTCAATATTCACCTCAGCCTGGAATCATGGCTTCCTTAAGGTCTCTGCCTAACATACTGTATCAGAGGGACTTCCCCTGATCATCCTATATAAAACAAGAGCTTCTCTTCTTCATACCATTTCCTATCCACTTCCTGCTCTGTTTTTTATACTTATTACTTCATATTGTAGTGTAGATTCAATGACACTAACTTAAAATTGTATTCTTTGTGAATTTAGTCTCTATATTTGCAAATGTAAGGGCTCATGATGTTAGCTATTTTTATTGTTATTATTTAATTTATTTGACATCTTTTTTTTTTTTTTTTTTTTTAAATTCTCAAACTCTTTCATGGTTGTGGTGGCCAGATCCTAGGGGAAATTCCCAGGGTGTTCACATCCTATAGACTCCTCCACCATTGTTGTGGGCAGGACATGACTTGCTTCTAGGCAATATGTCAAACATGAAGAGATTTTGCAAATGTAATTAAGTTTACAAATCAGTTGCTTTTGAGTAAATAAAAAAGGACATCATCTTAGGTGGGCCTGACACAATCAGGTTAAAATTCCCAAGGGAGAGACTCTAAGATGCCAAGTCTCCTTGCTGTGTTGATGAAGTAAGTGACAGTGTTGGAGAAATCTAAATGATAAGGAATTACAAGCAACCGCTAGGAAAGTCACTTTTTTTGGACCATGTCCCACTGACAGCCAATGCAAAAGCGGGGCCTTCAGTCATACAGCAATCAGTAAATAAATTCTGCTAATAATCTGAATGAGTTTAGAAGTCTATTGTCCCCATTCAGATATGAATGCAGCCTCGCCATACCTTAGTTGCAGGTTTGTGAGGTTGACAGTTAAAGAATCAGCTAAACCATGCCTTAAATTACAGAAATTACGAGATAATATGTGTGTATTTTTAAACTACTGAGATTGTGGAAATTTGTTACACACCAATCTGTTATACAAAACACTAACATAACATTCTTAAATGATTTTTCTTACCCTTCCCTCTCTTAAATAACACATTGTTTTATCATTTTATATAGAACTTTCTGTTACTTTTCTCTTTACCTCATACTAAATTATTAACATTTTGAAACATTTAAATTGATCACTGAGTGAATTTATAAGAGTCCTGCTTTCTATCACAGTAATGAAATGTTCAGGAATTCACACAGAAAGAAGGGACTAAAACAACAATTTGCTTCTCATGTTTGATTGGAAGAATTTAAGCAAGTAGATAGTAATAATGTTTGTTTATTGTTTGCAATTAAAAAATATTTTAAAATACTTTAAGATATCAGCAAAGCCTTACAACTATTCTGAAAGAGAGATAATTATGCATATTTCACTCATTATAAATTTGAATCTCAGAGCATGTAAGTGACTTGCACAAGGTCACATAATTAGGGAACACTACATGTATTTCTTTTGAGCCCAGATCACAAGCACTATTTGCTACATCATTTTGTCTATTATCATGGGATTAATTATATTAAGTTATATGGAGAACATTAACAAAATATCTATCTGGCTAGCACAAACATTCATGAACTAGAAGGATCTGTCCAATTTATGGGCATTAAAACAGGAGACGTCTTTGATAATGAAGACAAGATAATTAATATGAAATTTAGAAGTTGAAGAGCACTTGCAACTCTTATCATGAACGTAGTGTCCTCTAGCCCCAAACATGCCCTTTTGTCAATGGGAGTAATCAGAGCTTCTGACTACATTTAGTAATGATCTATTTTTTAGAAACACTAACTAATTAACTCACACAACGTTATCTCATCTACATTTTACAAGTTGAAGAAACTAAAGCAGGAAAAATAAAGATTAAATCTAGCCCAGGGTCACAGCACATTAACAGCACAGTAAAGATTAATGTTTTTGATCTCTTAATATCTTTTGCTAAATGGACCTGAAGCCATATTGTTGTTATGAATACTTTGTAATTTGTAATTCCTAGAGCTTTGTCCAGAGTTTTTGTTAATTCTTGTTGGAAAGACCAGTGGTCTTGGACTCTTCATATCATATGTTGTATTCAGCTATCCACTTGACAGAGCAGCATACTAACTAACTACTATGTCATATACTATGACATATACTATGTCATAACTAACTATGTCATATTCAGCTATCCACCTTACAGAGCAGCATACTAACTAACATAATAACATACAGCAATGGGCTATGGGTCAACCCCTCACTGGGGGACAAGTAATAGTGCTTGAATGTTCTGAATAGCCCATCGTCCCAATAAGTCTTCTGTCTCTAGAGGATATTGATCTCTTGCAACATTCACAGTGGAAACATTTTTTTTTAAAACCCACATTCAAATAATTTAGAGTAACACACTAGGTTGAATGTTCCTCTTGGTCTCCTGTAGCTTTCAGTTTTTCTTTCTTCCTACTTCCTAGGTCCTCTTGTCTATGAAACAAATGTCATCAGCCTAAATTTTCTACCAATTTCCTTATCATCTCCATCTACATTCATAATTTTAGCTCTACAATCTAACCACCAAACACGTGCTATATTCTTTTTTTTTTAAAAGATTTTATTTATTTATTTATTTGACAGAAAGAAAGCACAAGCAGGCAGAGAGGCAGGCAGAGGCAGAGAGAGAAGCAGGCTCCCCACGGAGCAAGGAGCCTGATGCAGGACTTGATCCAAGGACTCTGAGATCATGACCCGAGCCGAAGGCAGCAGCTTAACCCACTGAGCCACCCAGGCGCCCCCACTTGCTATATTCTTAATAGCTTCAGCATTCATATAGATAATCCAGTCAATATTTCTCACCAGGATTACTCATCTCTTTATATTCCAAACCTTCTCTGGAGATAAAACTTTAGAGTCTCACTACCTCTGAATCTCATTTTCCTGCCTCCCATTCTCCAAGTATTACTTCCCACCTTTCCAGCTTATACAATTTAGTACAAGTTAATTGATTCTCTAGCCCAGCAATACTTCTCATTCATTGTTTGCAGCACTCCATTTTCATCTCCATGCTCTCTTGCTTTGGGGTCTATTAAAGGAGACACCAAGACAAGTACTTGTGTGTATGCAGATCATTTGGGAAGTGATCCTAGGAAGAACAATTAAAGATGCTGTGTATAGGGACACCTGCATGGTAGCTGAGTGACTGACTCTTGGTTTCAGTTTAGGTCGTGATCTCAGGGTCATGATACCAAGTCCCACAACCAGCTCTGTGCTCAACTCAGAGTCTATTTGAGTTTCTCTTTCCCTCTCCCTCTGCCCTTCCCTCTGCTGCACTCTCTCTCTCTCTTCCTCTCTCTCTCTCTCTCTAAAATAAATAAATAAATCTAAAAAAAAAATAAATAAGTATGTTGAGAATGTCAACCAGGGAAGGGAGAAGAACCGACATAATATGCAGTAATGAGCTGCTTATAATTCTACAAATGGAGCACAGTTTTACTAGGGGCACTGTGTGGAAGTGCATTAGGCACACTTCAGAAGTTTTTCACGGATGGATGTAGAAACTGGTAAATTTACCCATCGACTCCATATATTCACTGGTTAAGGTTTGCATTGTGCAACTCAATTCTTGTTATTTGATGTCAGACTGTGCTGAAGATAAATTGAGAAAACTTCTGAAGTATTAAAGTCTTTGAGGCAAATGAGCTGAGAACAAATGGCATTTGGAGAAGGAAGCTATCAGCATGCACATGACATGCTTACTGACCTGTGGGTTATTTTAGAATTGGGATGTGAGGTGGAACTTCGACACCCTATACATTTTCATCCTTTTACCTGGTTTAGGTCACATGGAGAAGCCCTCTAAAAGCTGACTTTCTTTTGCTTTTTATTCCTCCAAGATTCTTCTTTTTTCTGTTGTTCTTTGGCAAAATGTGGCCCTCAGTAAACCTAGCTATGCATTTTATGAATCTATATCCAAGTAGGTGATTATTGCCAAAGGAACGGTGATGACTGGATTCATTTTGTATTTATGACAACATTCCTAAATCTGAATTCTATAAACCCAGACAACTCCCTGACAATTCCCTTGTATGTAGTATTTTCTATTCCCTAGAGGAATGTTTCCCTCTCATATTGTGAGCCTCACAACATAGTTCATAGACAAAGTGTGTGCAGAGTAAAATAGTCCCTCCTTATCTGATGGAAATATATTCTAAGACCCCCCCATAGATGCCTGAGACCATAGTTAGTACCAAAACCTATATAAGCTATGTTTATTTATACATATGTATGATAAATTTTAATTTATAATTAAGGCACAGGAAAAGATTGACAATGATAACTAATGATAAAATAGAATAATTATAACAATATACCATAATAAAAGTTACATAGTTTCCCTCTTTCTCTCTCAAAATACATTGTTGCCCTGTACTCACTCTCCCTCCCATGAAGATGTGAGATGATAAAATACCTCTGTGACGAGATGAAGTTAGGTGAATGACATAGGCATTATGATATAGTGTTAGGCTACTACTGCCCTATTGACCAGACATCAGGAGGAGGATCGTCTGTTTCCTGACCACAATGACTGTGAATAACTGGTACTTTGGAATGTGAAACCAGGATGAGGATGGATTACTGTATGTGCATCCAGTCTACAAGGATCTGAATCTACATACTCTGCCACATCTGCTATTACTTGGGAAAGTTAGCTCTTCCACATTTAGCCCAGCCATTCAACTTCTGTGCTAGAATTCATTCCTTCTTAACTTTATGGACCATGCTCTTATTGTCATTGGTTTCTTTCCCCACCGTCATGTATACATATGTAATATCCCCCATCTTAAATGGCAAAATAAAAATTAACAGCAATTGCTTGAATGTATATACATTTCTAGCTACCACCTCATTTTTCTGCTAATTTCGACAACAAAACTCATAGTAAGAACTGTCTCGGCTGGCGCGACAAATCGATCAGGAACATGAGGGTAAGAGGATGGTGAAAAGAAATTAAGAGACAAAGAGATGGGGGCAGGAGGAGCACCAAGGAGGATGTCCAATAATGCCAAGTTTATTCAAGGCTGTGAGGCATTATATAGCTAACAGAAACAATCATAAGAAAGTATCTATTTTTAGCCGATTACTAAAGAGTTTGCAACATGCACAGAAAACCCTTCAAGCTTTCCCATTATCTATTTCCCAAGCACCAATAGCAGACCCTCTAGCGCCAGATGTACTAACTTCAAGGCTACTCAAGACATAGTTTATGTAAGCACAGCACAATCTTACAATGGTGTAGTCTATAGCCTGTGCAAGGATAGCAAGGACCAGCCAAGAATTTATGACCCCGAGCAAATCGTTTCTATCTGACTAGCAAACGTGTGGGAAGTCAGGTAGGCGAGCGCACAACACATAGCACAGACCCTTTCTCAGGGCTACTCGACTTTATCGACCTAAGCCTTTTGTTAGGCTATTCAGCCTTTAAAGGAGGCACAAGTCAGGGCCTGGTTCGGTCCTCGTCTCAAGCCTTATCATGGCCTCCCACAAAGAGCTGTATATATGTACTGTCTCTGTACCTCAACCTCTCCTTACTACAACACTCAATATGTTTTAACAGTGTTCTTTGATGGATTTGTCCACTCTGCATGCCCTTAACTGAGGGCACTACAGGCTGTCTTAGGTTCCCATCCCTTCTTATTCCTCTATATGTTCTCCTTAGAAAAATGTTATCCAAACTCTGAGGTCTCATAAAGTATTTTCAGAGGACTCTCATTTCAAACTCTAATTCCATCTCCTTTCCTAAGTTTCAGACTTTTTTTTTTTTAGATCAACTGTTCTTTTACACTTAAATATGTAATAGACATATCCACCTTACACCAGCCTCTACCAATCTTCTCTCCTTCTCAAGCCTTCTCCAGTGTATTGAAGACTCAGTGCATATATGTTTGGGAAAAAAATGTTTAAATGACAAAGTATGAGGATTATGAATGCAAATAGAAAGAAAAGAAAGGAATAAAAAATAAAAATATTAATTAGGAGAAAGAATTAAATAAATAATAGTACTTTTATTGTAGAGAAAAGGAGGAGAAAGAGAGAGACTAATGTTATACTGTTACTTCGAAAAAATTAAAAGTTGGCAAGACTTTTTTGACCACCAAGCGAGACTTTGTGGTAAGTACTGCACAAATTTTGCTCTAATAAACATTGGAGTATGGAACATAAAAACAAATAGGAGAGGTTATGTGTGTGTGTGTATGTGTGTGTGTGCGTGTGTGTGTGTGTATAATACAAAAAAGTGTACCTATAAAGTTCCAAATGATTTAAAAAAAAAAATATATATATATAGCATGTTATACTCCTACTTGCCATTGCTATATATTGTATTGCATATGATAGATTATACTCCCACTTGCAAAATGGGCCATTTTACAGATGACTCTAATACTTTAACATTTCAATACATTGAGAAGTGTGTGCATATGTTATTTCTCTTTCTCTCTCTTTCTCTCTCTCTAAGCTTGGAGTTTGAGAGACTTACCTTCAAAATCAATAAAATATGGGTCTAGAGGAAATGCATCTGTTCTTATCAAGTGGCAATAAAATATGGTTCTAGAGGAGATGCATCTGTTTTTATCAAATGGCTTTGGAATAAAAGAATACCATACTGGATATATTACCTGGACGTAAAATTCTCAGAAGCCATTCTGAGGCAACTAAAACAATCCAAAAGTTCTTATACTTATAAAATCAATATGAATTTTTGATAGAGTGCTTAGTCATTAACCATATTGAATCTAGTAGCTAGTAGCCAATGGCTTGTAGAGTGTCATACTCTTTGATGTTGTTTTCAACGTGAAGATGCATTTCAGACCATCAGACAGAGCTTCAGACTAATGATTTCATGATTGCAATTCCTGTTTGCTACTGTTCCAACACATAGCCAATATGACTTTATGATCACCTTCTGGAATTGCAAAAGCTCCCAATAAATATGGAATTTATGTGTAAATAATGCCTGTTAATGGCATATGGCTCATTTGAATGTCACTGGCAGTTTCTCAACTGGACACTCTTTTTATTTACTGTTTAATCCAAGAGCAAATATTGGAAACTACACACACATTAGGGCAATTTGTTACCCTACAGAGTTGGGTACTAAATACAGCATAATATAATAAGGAATCGAACTAAGGCAAATATTCCACTCTCATAAAAGTTGGTATCATGTGAGCAGACCAGCTATTTAGGATAAAATGTCTCCAGTGTGTTTTCCAACAATCTGGGGCAGAAAATGCTACTTAATATTGAGGATAGCATTTCTAATAAAAAATGTTTTTTTCAATAACTTTGACATTGAGATATATCTTGGTTCAATGTAAACGTATAATTGATTTTGGTAAGAGGTAATTTTAAGGTAATTTACTTTCACCTTTACCTACATGTCATCTAACAAATACATCAGTTTCTTGATTGAGAAAGATGGTGTGGCTCTGCCTTATTGATAATTAAAGCATGAATTTCTGTGTTTGTGCAAGAAAAATGTATCAAAATATGATCCACATCATAAAAACCACATAGTAGAATAGAGGATGCAGTTGTGTCTTGAGAGTGGATTTACATTTTTTGCTGTTACTCAGTTTTCTCAAAAGAATGAAATATTAATTATTAAACAAAATATCTTGGCTAGTGAGTAAACTAAACAAAGCCAAATGAAATAAAAGATAAAAGAAAAACAAGGGGAACATATAGACTACAATGTAAAATATTGTTAAATAAACTTCCTACTCCAACTATTTGTGGGAACTCAGAAACAATGAAAAACCAAATAATAGCATTCTCAATGATATTCAGTTTTTAGATAATCAATTTAGACAGACCATGGGTAACAGTGAATATTTTATTTAAAATTGTGTTCTGCTAATTTCCTTTTTGTTAAGGATTATAATAATAGTATTTAGAGTTATACACAATGGACATTTTTGTATAGGAAATATTTTCTTAGTTCAAGAAGTGTTAAAAAAAATTGACAAGTGTTATTTTGTCACTTTTGAAAAAATTTCTGAAGTCCCTCAATAACAGAATGGATTATTTCTATTGCATATTGTTGAGGTATACCTCTCCCCAAAGAAGGTATGTTGAACTATACAGATCTATAACAGTACAATTTAAAAGAGACAGCAAATCATACTTGAAGGATGTTCTTTACATGTCTGCATTAGTATCTATATATTAAATGATAAAATGAGTTAATCATTATTACATATTTGAGAAATTTTGGAAATATAATTTTGACAAAATCTGTAAACATTCCAGGATTATTATTGCTATATACATATATTCAATAGAAAAACAAACTTTGAAGTAAGCATTTAAGGCCTTTCACATTGTATTTGACTTTCATGTATTTTAGAGTTGTACTTTGGTATTTTACAGCTTGAAATTATACTTTAATTTCTGAATTTACTCTTATCATATCCTGACATTCTTAGAAATTCTCCATGTAATATGCAGTTTACCTCAAATCTAAGTGGCCCAGCTGGTTTCAATATTGTCTGCAGGATTTCCTAAGCAGGAAACTATGACATCTAACCTTTAGCTTGAATCCAGAGAAATAAACACATTTTAATTCTTTAATAATCAAATTCTGGAGACACAGTTTGGTTGGGTAGAATCCCTAAATTTCCAGAAAAAGGAAGCATTCTCAAGGATTTACTTAATTGAAAAAGACTCAGACATTCATGTTACAGAATATTTTGAGTATTTTTACCTATAAAATTTCATCTTTAGTTTCTAAGGTAGAACTTACAGGCATTTGTTTATATCACAGCAAACTAGATAAGTCCAGTTATCATATTCAATTAATATAACTGATTTGTACCCAAATAGGTTGTTCTATAAAAATCTGATTACTGAGTTTTTCTTAGAATAAAATGTCTGTCATAAAGAGATACACAAATCTGTACTGAGAATGAGCAAAAGGGTTTTTTGTTGTCGTTGTTGTTATATTTTTTTTCTCCCTCAAGAACTTTCTTCCATGCCAATTCTCCCTCCCTCCATCCTTCTCTCTCTTGCATATATAATTTTACTTGCAAAGGGGGAAGGCAGAGAGTTTTTAGTTTAACAAAGCTCAAGTTGATAACATATCTGTTAAACAGTGTTATTAATGTAGTAGAGATGCAATCCAGAGGACTTTAGACTGGAACATTCAGCTATAAAGCATTGTGTGTAACACAAATGACCTGTGCTTTGAAATCAGTGGTTTAAGCTATAAATATTGGCATTGACATTTAGTGTTATTTGACTTTAAGCCAATAAGGTAAGCCCTCCTGAAACCCACACTTAAATGAGAGTAGCATATGTCCAGACAATGGTAGGAGAAAACTTAAGAGTGGTCTGGATGGTGCTATGGCATTAACCAGTATGTGGGTGGGAGTAGTCAATGTCATGTTTGAGAAAATGGGAATCAAGCACTGTGGCAGAAAATGGTTCCAGAAGGAAGTTCCTAGTGGTGCTTTAAAATTCATTAAGCAGGACATGGATAAAGTAATGGAACATTAATTTTGTAGAGATATATAAAGTAATTTGAAACTGAATACATAAAAAAAAAATAAAAGACATTTGGAAAAGACAGTTGGATTGAACATATGTGTTTACCTCCATACCCAAGACTCACTATAATAATAATAAAGTTATAAAATTTAAAAAAACCATAAACCAACAAAGAATTAGAAAAACAAACAAGATAATAGCAACAGTATGAGTAAGTCTGGAAAGAGAATAGACAAGTTATAATTGATTTAGCAAATCAATGAAATTTAGACGTTTCTGAAGTAATTGAGGGAGAATTCTGACCTATATAAGTGAACTCCAGAAAGATTAATAAATTTGGGGCAGCAATCATCAAAGGGCGAGAAGGGCAGAAAACAAATATTTTTTAGAAGTCTGCTCAAAAAAATTTTTATTAGCATGGACAGAAATACAACTGCTTCTCTAAAGCAAGGGAGGAAACAAGAGCTTGTTTCTTTGAATAAGACATAAGAAACACAAAAAAAATGGAAAAGCATGCCTAGATGTGGATGTGGTACCTTACACAAACAGACATGCTCAACTGATGGAGAAAACTCCTCCAGATTCCAGTTCAGTTTCTCACTGGGCTCAAAAACATTTAAGAGTAATACAGTCTCATTAAAATATGAAAATATTCCTCTGTAGGAGGAAATGAAATTTGGTATTGTGATTCAGAAATTTATCAGCAAGTATGCATCTAAGAATATTGTTCAAAAACTAACGTTAAGGAAATAAACAGCTTTGTTATATAAGAACAGGGATTTTCTTAATGTATGTAGATTTCATTATTGAGAAAGAAAATGTCCATTTTATGTTTCAAACTATAAGAAACTATAGCCAGAGGTATTACTTATTTCATTTTTAGAAATAGTATAGTTAGCTGTTATTCACACAATATCATTATTATCCAGATTTTCTGTTAAATTATTCATTTCTTAATGTTTCACCATCACAAAACATCAACAGCATTATAATGGTCTTGGATTTCAATGGGTCAGAAAAATTATTGTTAACTAAATGAATTATTATGTTAAATGGTGTGGATTAATTTTATATACTTGACAAGAGACATTCAGACCATTTAAAAATTATTTAAAAAATTTCCTTTCTCTCAGGCTTGAAGGTTATTTACAAAGGACCACATTGCATCAAATTGATCACATTTACCTACTTTATGGTAGTACTTTGCAGAATAATCAAAGGCATCTTTCTATAAAATCATTACCAACAACACCAGTCTCTGATCAATTCAGTACAATTAAGAGAAACAAAATATCTTTGGTGTTCAAATTTTAGTGAGCAAAATTTAACTTAATTCAATATAAACAGCCTTTTTACATTGCGATATTATTCCAATTTTTATCAACTTTAATTTTGAAATTTAATTTATTTGACAGAGATAGACACAGTGAGAGAGGGAACACAAGCAGGAGGAGTGGGAGAGAGAGAAGCAGGCTTCCCACTGATCAGGGAGCCCGATGCGGGGCTTGATTCCAGGACCCTGGGATCTTTACATGAGTTGAAGGCAGAGGCCCAATAACTGAGGCACCCAGGCGCCCCTAATTTTTGGCTTCTTATTCTATTGTCTTTCATGCATTTCCCTGCACATAGGTTTCAGTATCTATATCTAAAGCTATTGCTAGAATTGTAAAATTTCACACATGTTATCATTTATACACTTGGTGATCAATGAAGACTTGGAATTTGACATCAGTATTGATCTAAATTTTTAGGAAATTAGGTTATTTATTCCTCCTTGTAATTAAATGGATATTTGAGGGGAAATGGAAATTCTCATTAAGAAACAATTATTCAAGGGCGCCTGGATGGCTCAGTGTGTTAAAGCCTCTGCTTTCAGCTCAGGTCATAATCTCAGGGTCCTGGGATTAAGCCCTATGTCAATCTTGGTGATTAAGCAGAAAAATAAGATTTTCATGTTACTCAAGTTTCAAGCAAACAAATGAACAAACAGTGTTTCAAGGTAATAAGATTTCCACAAAACGTCTTGTAGCAATACTAGTAAGTCCAAAGCATCAAGAACTATGGATAAAGAATCCCTCTGAGTCACTCAAGAACCTCATTTAGCCCAGAGGAAGTTCCTATACAGAGTAACCCTCCCATGATGTCAGTAAGGAGTGAATAACAGATACTACGCCACAGCATGGGGCAGTATTGATGAGCAGGGAATGCACAAGGGACACTCTCAACATTGGATTCACACAGTGGCAGAGCAAAAGTCACAAGAACAATGAGAAGAGAAACAACTTTAGACAAAAATGAATGGTTCTCTCCAGGACAAAAATTGGAAGTCTGGTGGATTCTTTCAAAGGTTCTTATTAAACACAGGCAAGCAAGACTCAGAGACAAGAAACTTTATTATTATCAATGTTTCAGGAGGGCCATAAACCATGGGTAATTATATTTAAAAAAAAATTACTATGATGATATTTGACCTCCATGTGTTAAAGTACAATCTGCCATGTTAAGTTTGGAGAAAATCTGGAATTTATCATGGTCACAATGAAAAATGGAGTGATCTGTGATTGCAATGGTTTGGGGAGGAGAGAGGAAAGGAATGAGTAGTTGGAGAACAGGGAATTTTTAGGACAGTGAAACTATTCTGCATGATATGGTAATGTTGGATACACATTATGCATCTGGCAAAACCCAGAGAATTACAAAGAAAGTGAACCCTGTAAAATATGGACTTTAGCTCATAACAATATGTCAATGTAAGTTCATTAGTTCCAGCAAATGTACTGCACCAAGGCAAAATGTTAATAATAGAGAAAACTGAAAGAGTTAGGAATAGGGGATATATGTGAACTATGAACACTGCTCAATTTTTCTGTAAACTTAAAACTGCTTTAAAATAAAGTCTAATGTCTAGAAACAATAAACAGAAGGAGAAAGACATCTCAAACTAACACTAATCAAAAGAATACTGGACTACCTATAATTTTGGCAAAGCCAACTTCAGAATAAAGAAAATAACAAAAAAAAGTGACATTATGTATTAATAAAGGTGTCAATTTCCAAAAGGGCATAAAAATCCTAAAAGTATAAAATATGACTTCAGAGTGTCAACATATGTGAAACAAAAATTGATAGATTCAGCAAGCACAAAAAAGTACATTGTTTACTTGAACAACAATATCAATCATTCTAATATAACTGACATATATAGAATATTCCCCAACAGCAACAAAATACACAACCCAAATGGATCATTCACTAATAAAACCACATTCTGGGCCACAAAACACACTACTCAAATTTGAATTAGAAGTAACCCAAAATATGTTCTCATGTTACAGTGAAACTCAACTAGAAATAAATAACAAAAATAGTTAACTAAAAATAAATAACAAAAAATAGTTGAAAAATTGTCCACATAGTTGGAAATTAAATAGCTCTCTTCTTTTTTTTTTAATTAACCTATAATGTATTATTTGTTTCAGGGATATAGGTCTGTGATTCATCAGTCTTACACAATTCACAAGGTTCACCATAGCATATATCCTTCCCAATGTCCATCATCCAGCTAAACAACACTCTTCTACATAACACTTGGGTCAAAGAAAAATCTCAAAAGGAGCTTAAAAATTATGAAAAATGTAAAAATAAAATATATCAAAATGTGTAGATACAGGGAAAAATTGTTGAGAGGAAAATTTGTTAAACTAAGTGCATATATCAGGAAAAAATAAAGATCTGTAATCAGTAATCTAAGCTCCACCTCAGGAAACCAAAGAACAAAATAGAATTTAAGATTTGTTTAAGCAGAAAAAATAAAAAAGAAACAACAAAAATTTGAGCAAAAGTCACTGAAATTGAAAAAAGAAAAACAATAGAGAAAATCACTGAAACTAAAAAATTGAGTTCTGAAAAGACCAGCAAATTTGATAAGCCTCTAACCAGGCTAACACAGAAAAAGGAAAAGGAAAAAAAGAAAAGAAAAGAAAAATGGAAAGACAAATTATTAATAACAACATCAAAAACAAAAAAGAGAGGTCATTATTACCTATCCTGTGGGATGTTAAAAGCGTCATAAAGAAAACCAGTAACAACTTTATGATAATTTAGATGAAATGGAACATTCCTTGACTGACACAGGATGGTTAAAATTCACACAAGGAGAAAGAGATAAACTGATTAGGCCCATATCTATTAAAGACATTGAATCAGTAATTAAGAACCTTCCAAAAAGGAAACTTCCAACCCAAATAATTTTACTGGTAAATTTCACCAAGCATTTAAAGAAGAAATGATACTACTTACCACCATCTCTTCCAGAAAATAACAATGGAGGGAGCTTATTCTGTAATGTTAGTATTACCATGTATATATATTCAGATATATATACCAAAAAAGGGATATGAAATAAAAATGCCACATAGTCCCGTAAGAATTGAGTACTGAAGTATAAATCTAATAAAATATGTGTAGGATTCATATATAGAAAAGTATAAAATGCTAGTAAAATAAATAAAAAGTAAATACATCAAGAGAAATTCTGTGCTTGTGGATTAAAAGAATCAGTACCACTAAGACGCCTACTCCTTCTAACTGGATATTTATATCCCATGCAACCCCAATCAAAATTCCAGCAAGCTATTTTCTAGATATGGACAAGCTAACACAAAGTTACTGTGGAAAGGAGAAAAACCTAGAAAAGCCAAAACAATAATAGAAAATTAAGTACAAAGTTGTAGTATTCAGAGTTCGTGACCTAAGACTTACTTTAAAGCTTACAGTAATCAAAAAAGCATTCTATTGGCACAAGAATGGACGTGGAGATCAATGAAAACATATAAACAGCCCAGGAATAGATGCACGCAAATTGAGCCAACTGATATTTTACAAACAAGCAAAGGTAATTCAAACCACAGGGGATCTGTTTAGAGTGTTGAAATTATCCTGCAAAATGCTTGTACTCTAGGCACATGACGCAGTGCATTTGTAAAATCCCAGAGATTTATAGCTCAACTAGTAAATATTAAAATAAACACACTTCTAAAAAAATGATTTTCATTTAAGAGGTCAGGGGAATCCAGGATGGATACAGAATGTGACTTGGGGCTAGGTGTATGAGTAAGGTCAGTATTACCCTTTCATTTTTCTGTCAACTTGAAGTTGTCCTAAAAATGTATTTCTTTTAAAAAGCTCTGCAAACCACAAACAGGATACATTTGAAGAGAATCAAATCAAACACTATAGATGAAGGAAAGTTGTGAAAAACAAAAAAAGAATAAAAAGTTGCATTATATGCTAGCTTAATAGCAAGAATTACAGCTAGCTTCATTAAAAACAATTGAAACCAGAAACAATAAAATTATATATTTAATGAGTTTATGAAAAAATGTGTCAACCCACCATTTATATCTAATAATGTATTTGTTTCAAAATTAAGTTTCAATAACAAAAATTTCAAGTAAAAAACACAGGAAATTTATTGCTAACTGACCTGGACTACAAGAAAAACTATTTGTAGCTCTTTACATAAAATAAAGCAAAACAATAATAAAAAAATGAGCTTTAACTTATTCATTCATGTATGTACCTGCAGGAAAAAATTAAGATCACTAGAAAAGGAAATTGTGAAGGTAGATATAAAGTAATATTTTCAAAGTATATTAAATTGATATAACTCTTGAAAGCAAAAAATATTACTACTTTATCATTGATATATATAATATAGATAATACATATAGAAAGAAAATATGTTATAGCAAGAGAATTAGCAGAGATACAGAAAAATATGCAACCAACTAGGTTATATTAAACACAACTTTCTCATATTAAAAAAAGAAGACAGAAATCAGCAATGATATAGAAGTTTTAAACTACATTATTATCTAACTTACCTAAAAGGAACTTGTGGACTATTATATCTAACAGCTATAAGATACACAGTCTTTAGGGCTATAAAATAAGTCTCAAGAAATCACAAATGATTATATGTTCTGTGACTATAACACACACACACACAAAAAAAAAACTTAAAAAAAAAAGAATAATGAGAAAATCTTCATGTGTTTGAATATTAGCAGTATGTGTCTAAATAACACTTGTTAAAAGAAAATGCAACAGGAATTTAAAAATATATTGGAACAGGATGGAAATAGAAATTTATCCTGTCCAAATTTATATAATTCAGGCAAGTCTTTGGATAAAATTTATAATTTACAATAAAAGTTTTACAAATAGTTAAGTTTTATCATCTATCTCAAGATTCTAAAACGGGAAAAAGAAATTAAACCCAGAGGAAGGATGGACATTTTAGTGATGAAAGATCACAGATACAAAATTGAGAAAAAAAATCCATGAGTATTAATCTTCAAAAAGTTTAGTAAAATTGATCAGCTCTGTAGTAGCTGAATATTTCTGCCCAAGACGTATACATGCTAATTCCCAAAATCTGTGAACATGTTACCTTACACGGCAAAAGAGACAGTGCAAATATCTTAGTGCAAAGGGTCTTGAAACAAAACAAAGGATTTTCCATCTTGATGCTAGCCTTGTCTAATAATCTGTTGAGCAAAATTTATTGAGAATCTTGAAATTTTTTAAATTGAAAAACCTTGAAAAATCTATTTGGAACAAAGAAAATCAGGAAATAATTTCTATGTTAAGAATTACCAACTACTGTCATAACAAGAACGGAATTATTTAGACTCAAACGTATTTATTCATGCAATTGTTTGCTTTTTGGTTTTCAAGGACCATTCTGTTATTAAATTTTATATAATTTTACACATCTCAATCCACATAAAAACATTTACTTACCAGTGATATTTATAGTTAATTTACAATAAGCAATAATTATCTCAGTATTTTATGTTGTTCAGATTTTTTTCACTGATTTTGTGTCAGTTATTCAGAGTTTCCAGTCTTTGTGTTTAGCTTAATGTCTTCACTATGATTTGTTGCATGGATGGTCAAAAGATTTGTTGCATAGATGGTCAAAAGATTTGTTGCATAGATGGTCAAATTTTCCCAAATAGTATGTGAAATCTTGACCACTCTGATCATAACACGGATATTCAAATCAATCAAAATTATTTATGGCTTAAAGAAAATTACTTAAGATTGAATATTTATGAGAATGGGTGAGGTGATTTAATTCAGAGACAAATATCTATCGTTATCTTTGCATATCATAACTGAAATAACATATTTAGATTTGCTTTTGAATATTACATTTCTTTCATCTGGTTCCCTATTATTTTGTAAAGTTCATTTCTTTCTGAGTGAGACACATAAAATTTAAAATAGTATTCTATTATTACATTTATTATTTGCTTAAATTTTATATTATTATCCATCATTATTAAGTAAAATGCACCACTCTGAAAAAGAGTTACAAGCCTAACTGAAAATATTCATAAAGCATAAGGATGAAGAATGTATCCAGGTCATGGATAACCTGTTGTAGAACTGAGCAGGTATTTAAAATCCTCCACATTTAAAATTTCTAAGCTAGAAGATATTTCTTTTTTTTTTTTTTTTAAGATTTTATTTATTTATTTGACAGAGATTGAGATCACAAGTAGGCAGAGAGGCAGGCAGAGAAAGAGGGGGAAGCAGACTCCCCGCCGAGCAGAGAGCCCGACGCAGGGCTCGATCCCAGGACCCTGAGACCATGACCGGAGCCAAAGGCAGAGGCTTAACCCACTGAGCCACCCAGGCACCCCAAATATTTCTTAAACTACATAAAATTATTTGTGTTTAAGTTTTATCTAATTATTAATTGTTGTTTCCTGTTTTGTTTCATAAGAACACATGATAATGTTATCATGCAATTAAATTTACTTAGACCATATGAAGTAGTAAAATTAATACTGATGACCACAACAATAACAGAAGAAATTCAATACTAATAATTTATATTTTTAAAGTATTTTATGTCCCAAGATCTCAACTATGTTCTGTATGTGTATTGAATTATTAAATCATCCTACTAGAATTGTGGGTAAGCACTACACTGGATACAATTCTTCTGCCTGGAAAAAAAAATAGATTGTCCCAATTCAATAAGGAAAATTTATTATCTCATATAGCAAAGACTCGAGAGGTCAGGCACCCCCAGGGTTGTTTAATTCAGTGGCTGAATGATGTCTTCAAAAACCCAGATTTTTTCCTTATGTTCTGACCTGCACTTCTCAGCAGCCTTGCTCTCAGGCTTCCTCTTCTCATGAGAGTAAAATGGTTATGACTCTATGAATGTGAGGACATATAGTAGAAAATGTAGGTGACTCTTCTTGTGTGAATTTCCTTTTTTCATGAAGGAAGTTTCCCCAGAATCCTTCCTTTAGAGTTCTCAAAATATGAATAAGTAAGAATAACAATGTAATGATAAATAAAATATATTTATATCTTTAAGCCAGATCAAGGTATCATAATCTTTCCTGCATCTATTAGTGACAGTTAGAATGAGATTTTAGTAATTGGCGTGGTCTAAGCAGAATTTAACAGTGAGTCAAATAAGAGAATTAAAACAAAACTGGTGTCCTAATAAGGAGACTGAAAATTGGGTAGACAGCCACTGTATCTACTAACTATTATCCTTATTTTGTATAAAATCAAATTAAAGTTGAAAGGAATGATTATATCAGCATTATAGGAATGAGAGTTTGCAGAGGATAAATCCCAATGAGGAATTGTAGGGTGTAGGATTGGAGGGATTTAGTAGCCACTGATAGGAAAACAGTGACTAATAATTGGTTAGGGGGAAGAAAGGAAGGAAGGAAAAAAGGAAGGAAGGGGTAGAGAAAAGTAGGAAGGAAGGGACGGAGGAAGGGAGAAAGCTAGGGAGGAAAGAAAAAGAATGAAGAAAGACATTTCTCTGGATTTGAGAAGGTTGTATCTGTGTCAAAATGCTTATCAGGTTATCTTCTGCACCAGGCATTAAGAGAGAGTCCTAGCCAATCCTTTGAATGTGCTCCCCCGACCCCCTTCTTTTTATTTTCAATTTAAGGTGAGGGATTCTAGAGCATATGAGAATGTTGATGTAATGGTCTAATACACAGAAAGAGAACAAAGGAAACAGAAAAAAGAAGCAACCAAAGGAGTCATTTCCTTCATAGGTCCCTAATGGAGAATAATAGGAACACTTCCAGATTTATTTTTTCTTTTTTTTTCCCCCAATAGATGGAAATCTCTTAAAATGTTTAGGATGAATGAGAAAATATGTACATATCCAGGAAAGTTGAAAAATTATTCAGAGGATGATGAAGCCTTCCTTTCTTCCCAGTATCTTAATTCACATCCTCAATTCTGATTTTTTTTTATTATTTTATTCACCCCTTTATCCTTTGCATGTTTCTTGTCATATGCAAAATACTAATTTTCAAGTTCCCTATAATAATTAAAATAATATTCTGGTAAAAAATGTTACTAGAAATCATTATACACTTGCACAAACTGGAGAACATAAGTACCTCATAATGAAAATATGGACTAAAACAAAAATATTTAATATTTGAGTGGCATCCAAACTTCAGTCTGTTAAACTGTGTAATAAGATTACACTTTTCTATCTAAAAATATAAAGGTTTATATTAA
The DNA here is from genome assembly GCF_002288905.1 of Enhydra lutris kenyoni. Classification (NCBI taxonomy): domain Eukaryota; kingdom Metazoa; phylum Chordata; class Mammalia; order Carnivora; family Mustelidae; genus Enhydra; species Enhydra lutris. Next base: position 17,212,410 of record NW_019154116.1, on the reverse strand, counting down.
GAGGTCAGAGTGTTGTTGTAGTTTAATCATGTACTCATCTAAATGGAAATGAGCAGGACTAATTCCTTAGCATTTAGATGCTGAGCTGAACCAAACCTATTATAAAATAACTGGTGAATCTAGCAGAGCTAAAATAAGTAACTATCCTATAAAATTCATCTCTATCACAATAAACAGGTTGATTAAGTACAAGGATAACAGATTTGTTACTGTCCTCAGATAGACACTCAAATATTTAAAAACGGAAAACAAAAAACACTTACCCAAAATTTTAACAAGATTTTTTTGTATTTGTAACTATGATTCTTTATCAAATATAAGTTGTGACCAATATTTTTGTACTATTACTAAGGACATTTTATTTTATTTTATTTCTATGATGTGAATTAGAGACATCAAGCCAGTTTATTCATTCTCCCAAAGACTAGACCAATGTACAAATAGATCCATCCTAATCAATTATTCTGAAAACATTAACATACTCATTATAACTATATTTCAAAAATAACACTTTCCAAATCCAGGCATAGAGAAAATATTTACAGGACATTTTCATTTATAAAGGAAAACCCAGATATTTGTTGACTATATGAAAGTATCAAAATATCCCTGGTGGTGAGTTATGCCAATTAGTGAAAAGTTTAGGGTTTTGTCATTACGTACTGTCTCATTTTCAAAGTGCATGAAGTAGAAATTAGCCCTCTTCTAAACATTGCTACATATTTAGATAATAAGAAAAATGAATAATAAGAATGATTTTTTTTTTTCATAAGAAAGAGTTATCAATATGCGAAACCCTGTGATGAGAAGCACAGTTTGCTTTGGTGACGTTACCTGTATCTCCCACTGATCATCTTGAAAAATAGACTGTGAATTGTATCTTATCACATTAATTGAGTATTAATTTTAGCTCTGAGTAAATGGTCAAACATAGTTGACATTTAACATAGATCACAGAAGTAAAGATTGGTATCTTTTAAATAAGTTTTAGACTTATCAGACAAAGCATTTTTCTTTCATATTGCTGTGAGGAAAGCTATGATTAAGGCTCTTTTTTCTTCTTTCTTTTCTTTTTTCTTTTTTTTTTTTTTTTCAGTAAAAACTGAACTCCAAAGTGAACGAGGAGGTAAATTAAGAATAAGCAAGTGAGAAATACAGAATCAAATTGTTCATGTCACACAAACACTTTGTATCATGAGTAGTGACCCTAGTTGACAGCAATCATGATTTCTCAGTTTTCTCTGATTTTTATTTATTACTGTAAGAATGTAGTTAGTTGGTATTTGTATGTAGCTCTCTCTCCTGGTTATTACCTCTTAATCTCCTTTCCAGACAAAGGCATAGCGATATTAAGGAAAAAGAGAAGGAGCAGGAGAAAATGAGAGGAAGGAGAAAATGAAGAAAGAAAATACATTACGTGATGTGATTGTTAATTTTATGTGTCAAGTTGGCTAGGCCACGGTAACCAAATATTTAGTCAGATAATATTCTGGATGTTTCTGTGAAGGTATTTTTTAGATAAGGTCAACATTTAAATCAGTAGACCAGAGAAAGCAGATTATCATAATATGGGTGGGCCACACCCAATCAATTAAAGACCTTAATTGAACACAACTGATCTCCTGGAATGAAAACAGAGTTCTGACAGTAGTCAGGCCTGGGAATCAAACCACAGCTCTCTCCTCAATCTGCTGTCACCTAAATAAATGTCCATAGTTCCTTTTGGGAAGAACTGGAGAAATTACTATGTGTACTGACTGTATTGTTGGAAAAACCCTTCCTCCTAGCTATCTGGCTATCTCATCAGTAAATAGGCTACAGATGTGAAAATTGGGACAATTCCAGTTTCTCTATTGGAGTGACCACCCTCATCATCCTACACTTCCATTCTTGCCATTTTCTTAAAGATTTTATTTATTTGAGAGAGAGAGAAAGTGTGAGAGTGAAAGTGTGAGAGAGAGAGAGTGAGAGAGAGTGAGCTATCATAAGTGGGTGGGGAGGTGGTACAGAGGGAAAGGGAGAAGCAGACTCCCTGCTGAGCATGGAGCTCAGTGCAGGCCTCAATCGCAGGACCCTGGGATCATGACCCAAACCAAAGGCAGACACTAAACCACTGAACCACATAGGTGCCCCCATTCTTGCCATTTTCTTGTCGTGGTTATTAAATACCACTTTAGTTGATTACCTGCCATTTTTGCCTGTAGAAATACTACACTCAATTAACTATCTCTACCACTGCCTTTAGGCCATGCACCATAGCTGGTGTTCTGACATTGGTCCTCGTTCCCATTATTCTGAGTTCCCTCCATCGCATTCATAGATGTCAGCTATGCTATCTTTCTTACTGCCTTTCCTGTCATCAACCAGCTTTACAGAAAAGAGCCACCACTTAACATTTTGTGTTGCCAGTGTCTCTCATCAATTCATTTCTGACGGCCTTGGTGAATGGTGTGTACTGTGGCTCCTCCCGTGGACCCATTTTTTCTTCCTGAAGCTTCTCTACTCTGCCATGGCAACTCAGCTATGCCTGAGTTGCTTAATAAGGGACATTAATTTCTTCATTCTAGAATTAATAAATACAGTGATATAAGAGGAAATAATGAAATCTTCAGTAATGTAACCAAACCTTAGTTTTGGAGTTTGAAATTTGGTTGCTTATAAATTAATACTTTAATTCTGGATTTTCTGCTGCACTTAATTTAATTGTTGAAAAACCAATGTTTGCTATGACAAAAATTTTGTAGATCATAACATTTAAAAAAATAAGAGCATTCCAATTTGGAATTAATTTATAATCATGTGATCTATGACCTGAATTTGGTAATCAGTCATACAAGTAAATTTCTATATAGATACAATATGTAGCTCTACTGGCATATTAGGCTAACAAAGAGGTACTAATAATATCATCTGGTTGTTGTTTTCTGAATTTATTATTCTAGTTAAATTTGCAGAGTAGTTACTTTATTATTAGATATCCCACTGTCATGTTTATATTGTGTACAATGAAAGCTGATAACTCTACTGATCTCCCATGACAGAATCTTGAAAAAAAAAAAAAAGGACATAAAATATGAGCTACAAATTTCAATATTTGAGGATGACAGTTGTCAGCGGTCTCCATGGAAAAGCTGTGCAATCCTAACAGTGCTAACCTTAGGAGATAAAACAAAAGATAATGAAACTTTTTCATTCCACTTTTCTGTGCCAGTCATCTTACATTAGTTAAAATTATTCAGTCCTGTACAATCTACATTCTGTAAGTGTTCAAACCACACACTTAACATAATCCAGGCAAGAGAATTAAGATAATTTTATCAGGACCTAATGAAAACCTCTTTTTTGGGTTGGGGGAAGTGGAGTGGAACTTGGATGACATACATATCTTTTAAATATCTACATATTTAAATGAATTAAATAGTTAGAGTTAAAAAATAAAAACAAGTAAATAAAAAATAGAGATTATAAAAGAAGTATTAGTGTTCAGCTCTAGCATTACACCTGTTTTTGTTTGTTTTCCCAGCTTCTACTGACATATAACTGACAAAGGGTACAAACTTTATATAAGATGAATAGTTTCTGGGGATCTAATGTACTACATGGTGACTATGGGTAATAATACTGTATTTCATATTTGAAATTTGCTGTAATAAGATATTTAATAATATTTAATGTTCTTACCACACATACACAAAAGTAACTAGAGCACTCCTTTTAAAAGTGCAAACATAAAGCTATTCTTTGTTTTTATATTTTCCTCTCAACACAGTTTTAATTTTTCCTACTGATTTTGCACCACCTCTTGTGAAGCAGGATTATATCCGTTATCTCTTGCTGTATGGAGGTTTGTTTTTTGGGAGAAGATCTCAAAACAGTAACTTACTTTGACCAGTGAGCTTTATGCAGGGATGACACATGACTTCTGAGTCAATGGTTTAAGCCAGTGCATATTTTTGCTAGCCTTCTTGCTCATTTTCTCTGCCAAAAGTACAGCACACCTCAAATAGGGGTGCACTTTGATTTACATCCTAGAAGGTTAAGAGAGATACTAGAATGCAGCAACAACTAACTCACAACATTGGCATGCAATGAGAATGCTATATAAATGTTTCTTTTAAGACATGGGAACTTTAGTGAATCCTTTTACTGTAGCAAAATTCACTAATATACACTTCACAATTTTTAAACTTTTTCTTCTGAGAATTGTACCTAGTTTTTCTTAGTTTTTTTCTGAATTATGAGATTAATAGATATTATTTGACTCACATACTTTGTATATGTCTCCCACTACATAGTTCATATTTTATTTAGAAACTAAATTTCAAATAATTAAACATGAAAAAGAATTCAAAATCGTATTTGTTGCCTTATTCAATGCTATATGCCATAAGGTAATTCCAAATTTGCAAAGAAAGGGGTCTTTTCTTTTGACAAATTTATAACCTAATCTGAGATTCCAACCCTATGCTTTAAGAATAGTTAATATGCATGTTAGAAGAATAAAATGTGCAAGAAAATACAAACTAGCACATTTCTTTGAAAGAGTATGCATTAAAATTTTCTTTGAAAGAGTATGCATTAAAAATTAAATGGTGGGGGGAAGCTGGGTGGCTCAGTTGTTAAGGGTCTGCCTTTAGCTGAGGTCATGATCCCAGGGTCCTGGGATCAAGCCCCACATCAGGCTCTCTGCTCAGCAGGGGAGCCTGCTTCTTCCTCTCCCTGCTCTTAATCTTTCACTCTCTCTTTGAAATAAATCAATCTTTAAAAAAAAAAAAAAAGTTAAATTGTGGTTTACAATCAGATTATATGTGTTGTAGCAAAGTTCAAAATGTTTCATTAGAGCATGTTTGAATTTAATAACTCTTTAAAAGATAAGTGGTATTTAATTTTATATGAAACATTTTAAAACATCAGTATTTATATAGTTTTAAATACATATATGAATCATATATCACAGTTACTTCCTAATATTATTTCATATTATCTAACATATTTTATTTGCTAATAGGCAGTTGCTCACATAAGGAAGATAATTAAAGGGGTCTTTGTTATAGCAACTGAATGGGAAAACAATGAACCTCAGGTCTTAATCACATCATAAAACAAAACTCAAAACAAATCATAGTTCTGAATGTAAGAGCTAAAACTATAAAATCCCTAAGGAGAAAATATGAGAAAATCTTTGTGAGACTGGTTTAGGCAACTTTTCTTATGATATTACTTTTAATTATCATTCACTGTGTAATCTTCCAGCCCCACAGTTACTGCATATGCCAACGTATCACTAGTTGGATATCCTGATCTCAATTAATAATAGGTGAGAATGATAATAATCATGATGCTGCTGTATGCTAGGGGTTAACTAAAACCAAATTACTTCCCACAGGATACTGAGTAATCTACTTCCAAAATGCTATTCTGGGATCTGGTTTTTTAGGAATACCCCTAGAACCAACTATCTTGGCCTATTTTCTCCCAACAAGTAGATATCCAGGCAAAAATTTGTATATGTACTACCACTCTATTAAGAACTAATATTCCAGGGAATGGAGTAAAGGGGGGAAAAAAAAATGAGCAATTTCAGAAAGGGAGGTGAGAGAGGTGCATTACTGAGCTTTCCTGGATTTTGTAATAGTTTTGTAAAAGCATCTTACAATAGGTTTTATAAACAACTGCATCACAGGACAGTCTTTGAGGGGAAAAAAATGAAAAGAATTAATTTGCTTGTCTCAAATTCCCATTTGTCAAGTGTTAATCCTATGGGAAATTATCTCTTCTGTAATTTTGGTTGTGCGTATATGAATGAATCACAAGATATCACATATCACAAGTCTACAGAGAAGCTTCAAGGTGTGTATATAGAAACATAAATACACACATTTATAGATACATACATGTGTGTGTGTGTGTGTGTATATATACACATATATATGCATATTTTTATATATTTTGTATTTGGCTCCTCTACCATACCAGTTCATTGGTTCCTTTGGCATCCACTTGAATTTCTGAGCCCACAATTCTGAACTCCAAAAACTGATTGTTGCTATCAAGGTAAAGGAGCCTTTAAAAAGTCCTAGAATATTCAGCCATGACTGTATTTAAGGGTTGGGGTTATTATGAATATTATGAATTTCAACGTCTTTCTATTTTTCCATATTTTAATTTTAATTAATAAATATGCATTACTTTAATAATTTACACAGTACTGCACAAGAAAAATTATTGCAATAAATACATTTATTCAATTTACTAAACTCAGAGGTAAAAAATAAGAAAAAAAATGCAGTGGAATTATTATATTTTATTCTTAACAATAACCTCACATTTTAAAAATAAAAATATAAATTACAACAACCGGTTTAAATTTTATATAATTAAATAAAGCAAGAAATGGTAAAAATATTAAAGTCCTTAATGATAATATTTTCTAGCATCCTAAAATATTTCTTTTATATACAAATTTTATTCATATTTTGTTTCCATTCTTGATATGTCAGCTGTGTCAATATTATACTAATATATTTAGTTCATGATTCACAATATGCACTCAATTTCATAATACCATTCTTTATCTGTGTGTAACCATCTGTATATTTTAAATAACTAGATGTCTGCTGAGAAAAAGACATATCTGGAATCACCCAATTTGAATAAATTACTTTGGAAATTCAAATATATTTTAAAAGGAAAACCTTATTATATAAATATTATATTATACAAATATTATATAAATAATGGAAAATAAACTGTTTAAGCAAAAAGTTGTTAATATAAGTTGAGACCATTGGCAGTTAATTAATGCTCATTGTTCTTCCTTGATCAAACATCATGTGTATACTATATATGCCTATGTTTTCCAAACATATTGAAATATTTTCCAAATTATTACTGTTTTTTTCTTTACTTGGATAACTGTCATGAAAATAGCTTTCATGGCTTTCTAAAATATAAAGATTTTCTCTCTTCTACCATTTTCCTTCATTATTTGTAAAAGTTTTAACTTAGTAATATATTTGAATTCAAAAAAAAGAAAAGAAAATCATACATAAATCACCAAGATTTGCTCCTAAAATACGTGTCTCTTCCTTGACATTCAAGACAAATATCTTCTAGCTTTTGAATATTTTATAGAAACTGTTACTAAAAGTTCTAGTTCTGAACCTAAATATATGACTTTGATTCAAAACTAAGGTTATCATTTTCCTTTTGAAGTATGATACTATCTGGGAATATTTACCTTACATCTGATTGATTAATGGCTCTTAGTAGTGTTATCTTGACTCTACAAAAATATTTTAAATAAAATTATAAATGATTAATGTTAAAAACTAGATTGTATTTAAAAAAGATAATTTAGGCCTCAAATGTACTATGCCAAATATTCAGCTGCTTTCTTTATTATTCAGCTTTCTCAAAATAAAGGAAATGACAACTCCATGTAGTTATCTTAATATTTGGTGAGTACTTCCTCTATGGAGAGGTAAAGCACTGTATTATTTATCTTCTGTGTAACAACTACTTCCAAACTTAGTGAATCAAAACAATATTTAATATCTCACACTTTCTGAGGGTCGAGAACCCTAGGATGACTTAACCGGGTCCTCTGTTTCAGTGTCTGTCACAGTCTATAGTAGAAATAATAGGCAGAACTTTGGTCTCCTGTGGAACCATGATTGAAGAAGGTTCCAATTATAAACTTGCTAATGGGGCTCAGGATTCAATTCCTCAGTGGTTGTTGGACTAAAACCCTCAGTTCTTTACTAGTGATTATCCAGAGTTTATTCTCAGTTCTTTACCACATAGGCCACTCCAGCTTGCTTCATCAAAATAAGGACCCAGAGAACAAGGATCCAAGAATCTGAGATAGAGGGAGAAAGAGAGAGAGGGACTAGCGATATGGAAGTCACAGTGGTTTCTAACCTAACCTCAGACATAACGTTGTTATATTCTATTCATTAAAAACAAGTGACCAGGTCCAATTTACACTTAAGGAAAGGGACTTTCACAGGGTAAGAAAACAAAAAGGTGGAAATCAATGGGAGCCGTCTTAGAAGTCTCCTTACCAAGAGCACTACATTAGACAAAATGTCTGCTCTCATGGAGTTCACATTCTGGTATTGGAGAAGAATATCAAAGAAACAACCACACAATGCACATATACACAGTGGTCATGTGGGCAATTTAAGGAATGGAGATCAAAGGATATATGGGATATTGAGGAAAATAGGGAAAAGCAAACCACATAGATTCTAGAAGAATATTCCAGCAAAGAAAATAGCAAGCCCTAAGTCCCTGAAATAGATGTAAGTTTCACATTTGAGGAAAAGGACCTTGTGGCTGGGGAAGGATAAGTGAGAAAGAAAATGAGAGAAAACATTTGGCTGTATTATGTAGGCTTTTAGCCTGTGCAATCATTTTGGAAGCTCTTCTAAGTGAGATATGAACACATTTAGAGTGTTTGCTGTGGAGGAATAGGATGATTTAACCTACATCTTTAAAAGATCATTCTGAAAGTATCTTGGTAATCTAAGCAAAGTTACTATGATAACTTGGGTCAAAGCAACCAGTAGATATATTGAGATATGGAGAGCTTCTGGATGCATTAAAACATAGAACCAGCACCATTTCTTGACAGATCTGCTCTAAGTATGAGAGAGAACGAGGTCAAGGGTGACTCCAAATATTTTTGCCTGAACATTAGAAAAGTTAGAAATGCTATTCAATTACAAAAACAAAAGAAAACAAAACAAAACAAAAAAAAAACAAAACAAAACCTGTAGAAAGATCAAGTTGCATCAAGTCAGTTACATTTGAAATAAACATTAGCTGAAATATAATCATGTTAAGGGGAACTTTCTCTATGAGACTGCAATAGAAAGGAGGATAGAAGAAATAAATTTCTGAGTTATCAGAGTAGAGACTGGGTTTAAAATCAAAGGGTCAAATGAGATCACCTGAAGAGCAAGCAAAGATAAGGAAGAGAAGAGGGCTGAGAACTGAAAGTGGGAATATCTTAAATATATAGTATTTGGAATGATGAAAGTGATTGAGTAGGATTCTGTGAAGTCATGGATGGTGTTGTGGCAAGCGAAGAAACTAAATGGTCCAGAGAGATGATAAATGAGAATGGATTGTTACATCTGGCAAAATGAAAGCCACTAGTGACTTTGACAAAACCATGATCCAAAAGGTGGTGATGAAAGCCTCTATGGAGTCAGTCAAATAAAGGACTAGAGAAGAGGGGCACTTGGGTGGCTCAGTTAAGCGTCCAACTCTTGATTTCAGTTCAGGTCATGATCTTGGGGTTGTGAGATTGAGCTCTGCCTCTGACTCCATGCTGGGTATGGAGCCTGCTTAGGTTTCTCCCTCTCCCTCTCCCTCTAGTCCTCCCCTCACTCACTCTCTATCTCTCTCTAAAAACAAGCAAACAAAGGAACCAAGAAAAGGAATGGCGATGAGTTGGATAAACTTTTCAGTTTCAGTGAATAATTGCATAACAACCGCCCAGTAGGACTATGGAGTCAGGATGCAGCTTTACCATTCAGGGTTTAGTATTTTGTTACAGGAAATAGAAAGCACACAACTATTTTAAGACTAAATAGATTTAATATAAATATTAAAACGATAATATCGATTGCTAGCATAAACTGCTAGCAGAAGACGTCAACTCTTGCTAGGTAGTCCTTCTTTCAGTTTGCGCTCTCTCTGGGCTCCAGGAACATTTTTTCAGTTGCCTTGCTGCCTCAGCCCTAGGGATGGTAACTCCTGCTGCGTGCTTCAACATCCCTTCTGTGATCTTTTACCCATGTTCACACCTTTGTCTGTTGCTTATTTGAAATAAGCACATAAGGTTGCTAATTTGAAATACTCGAGGTGGATATTCCTTCCAGATAGCTCCCTGATACGTGGAATCCACAAATTCTTCATTGGAGTTACTGACTTCAAGATCGCTGGTATTTAATGGCTAGAAAGCAACCACCACTTTATCAATCACTACTTGGCAGCAACAAAGCTGGTCTCCAGACTCAGGAAAGCAGGATCCAGCAACAGTTAAAGACTCTTTCATTTGCCTCTATATACTCACTAAGATAATGACACGGGACACTCTGCTGTCAAAAGCCTCCAGTTTTTCTGTGACTTTGCTTGCCTGACAGCAATAGCTAAAAATGCAAGAAGACACACGCTTTTCCCAGGGCAGCTTCCAAATCCCACTTGATGCAGTTGGTTGGCAGGACTTACCTGACATCTGAAACCTTCATCACAAGCGGGTCTTCAATATAAACCATTTAGCATTCTAGCCTCTGCAGTACTGAAATTTTATAATAGGTAGAGGTAGGGATTGATTCTGAGAGTTATCTCATCATTTACCATACACACCAGTACTTTGTGATGCTTCTATGATAATTATTAAATAAGGAAGAAATGAAGAGGCAGCACAGAGAAGGAAGAATTACAGGAGACTTTGGGATAGGAGGAGACCAGTGTATGAGTATATATTCCATCTATTAATATCATATATAAGATGTCATAAAATGCAAATTTAATGAAATGTTTGCTTTTTAACTTTTATATTTATATCCTCAAGTTTTCGAGGTACAATAAAATTAAAATGTGAATGAATGTGTGGATATATTTATAAATATCTTTTAAGATATTTATAAATATAATTTATAATTTGCTAAGCTTATAAAGCTAAGATAATTTGCTTTCAATTTTATTTTCTGGAAATAAAATTGTTCCCTTTGTTTCTTTCCAATCATCTTTATCTGCTGCATCTTTTTCCAGTTTTCTAAATATTTGGCCATTCTGTGTTTCCACATGTGAGCATTAAATAAATTGTTGGATTGCATTTCTGGGTTTTAAAAATTATTTTTTGTTTTTATTTGTATTTGTAAAATATAGATCCCGTGCCTGTGTGTGTGTGTGTGTGTGTGTGTGTGTGTGTGAATGAAGCACATTTATTATTTTGGTCAGTATTGTGATTAGAGTGCATGTCGTTTATTTTGTTTCTTATTTGCCATTTATTTTTAAAATATGACTTATCTTTCTTATTTTCTGGCCTTCATTAGATACATTGATATTTGTATGTGTGTGAGTGAAATAAATTTAGGTGAAAATGAAAAAACAATTCTTGTATGGTAGCATAAACAAAGTAGTAAGACTGAAGTAAATGAAACAGAGTAGTTCAGTGATTATATCAGGACAGACACTTTCCATATTTCAACTCTGCTGTCCTTGTGGGTGTGTCTTTGTCCACTATTTGTTGCTCCACTCTCAATATGACTGTTTTAACTATGTTGATTTTTCTACCTTTCAGGTGGAAAAATATAAATTGAATAAGGCCTGGGTTACTATGTAGTGAAAAAAGATTTTCTGAGTAATCTTTGCCTTCCATCTCAGTGGGTAGGCATGTTTTCCATTCTTCCCCTAGACAGGTGTCGTGGCCGGTGCAACAAATAGACCAGGAACGTGAGGGTAAGAGGATGGTGAAAGGAAATTAAGAGACAGAGAGATGGGGGCAGGAGGAGCACTGAGGAGGATGTCCAACAGTGCCGATTTTATTCCACATCTTACAAGCATTTATAAGGCAGACCACAACAGGAGGAGTAATACATCAGTATCTAATCATATAACCGCAAGGTCCTATAACAAGTTTCCTTTAACTACAAACAAATCTCGTGATGCCAGGTAGTCACGGCTAATGCCATTAGCTACTATTGATACAAGAAGTTACAATCAACCAGGGGTGGGTTATGGAAAGTACAGGAACAACAAGGACCAACTAAGAATTCATGACCCTGACCACATTGTTCCCTTCTGTAGGGAGAGTGTGTGGGAAGTCACGTAGGCGAGCGCACAACATGTAGCACAGACCCTTTCTCAGTGTTACTCAACTTTCCTGTCCTTAACCCCTTATCAAGATGTCTGGACTTTAAAGGAGACACAAGTCAGGGCCTGGTTTGATGCACGACTCCAACCATGCCGTAGCCTCCAACAGACAGGTAAGTCTGGATAGGTAAGAGGTTTTACTTACCTGTATTCTATTCCAGGGTTCTTTTAATAAAGGGGAAGTGAGGCTAGATTTTGAAGAGTCACTCTTTAAATTTAATTTATCTGTGTATGTGTGTGTGTGTGTGTGTGGTCTTATAAATATTATTTTTATTTTAATTTACCTTTAGGAACAAAAAGGTACTGATTTACTTATTTACTCTACTCATAACCACATTTTTATAAATGCATTTAATTTAGGACTGATTTTCTTCAAGCTCTTCTTTGTTTTTTGTTTTGTTTTGTTTTAAGTAGGCTACAGTGTGGAGCTGAACTTGGGGCTTGACCTCATGACCCTGAGTTCAAGACCTGAGCAAGATCAGGAGTTGGTCGCTTAACCAACTGAGCCATGCAGGCACCCCTTCAAGTTTTGTTTTTGTTGTTGTTGTTGTTGTTGTTTAAGAGGATTTTGTGTGACTTGGGATACTTTTATATTGTTTTCATATTTAAATAATTATTTAGCTTGCTATAAAATCGAAGTTATTTTCCTGCATTATTTGAAAAGAATAATCCATTGCCCTATTCATCATTATTGTTGATTAATCTCACTTCAACCTGCTTCTGTTTACTTTGGATGACCTGATTTTTGTTCAGAAGCTTAATGATTTTTCTCCTAGTTTTTCTTTCCTTTTTATTATTATTAATTTTCACTTTAATATGGCTCAGTGATGTTTTTATTATTACTAACTGGAAATGCATTAACTCTTTCATTTTGAATGCTAATATATTTTCTAATATGGGCAATTTCTGGTCATTTCTTTAATTATTTTCTCTCTGCCATTAATATTTTACAATATCTTTTTGGCCTTTTTTATATAGATATTAAATCTAAACTCTCTGCCACCCACTTGTTCTTAGGCACATTACATCTCTTTTTCCTCCCTTCTCCTTTCTGGGATAATTCTTTGGTTTATTATTTTACTTCCCTCATTCCTCCTCTGTGTTGATTCTGATATTAAACCCATTACCTGATTTCACTAGTCTTAGTTTATTGTGTTTCTTTTAGGTCAATTAAGTTGCTTGGTATTTTTTCAAAGTTTTCATTTAAATTCCAGTTAGTTAATGTACACTATAATATTAGTTCCAGGCGTATGAATTGGTAATTCACACTTCCATACAACAGCTGGTGTTCATCACAAGTGAGCTCCTTAACCCCCATCACATATTTAACGCATCTCCCCACCCACTTCTCTGGTAATTATCAGTTTGTTCCCTATAGTTAGGAGTCTGTTTCTTGGCTCGCTTTCTTAATTTTTTCCCTATGCTCATTTTTTTTTTCCTTAAATTCCACCTATGAGTGAAATCATATGGTTGCTAAGTATCTTTATCCATTAAATTCATATTTCTCTGGGGCTATATGCTCTCTCAGTTGGTTCCATGTAAGGACTACAGCTCAGGTTCCAATTAATGCACCTTCTGATAGTTTGGAGAATGTTTTCATGAAGGGTGTTGGCCTGAGTTTAGACACTTTGATGTTACAGTTTGATGTTACAGTTTGGTTCAACCATTTCCTTTTTTTTTTTTTTTCCCACACCTGTGAATACCAGAATAAACTCCCCTTGCACTCTGGAGAAGACCTGCTCTTTCCAAAAGTTCTACTGAACTGAAATATCCTAGAGCTAAGGAGAAAATGCATGTGAACTGATCAGTATGTCTGCTTCTCTCACCCAACTCAATTGGATGCCAAACTGCTAGTTGGCTTGAAGTGACCATTCTACTCCTTTAGATACTATTGCTTCTGCCTTTCTGCCTTTCAGTATGATGGGGTATAAGCACAATGTAGGAAATATATATATGTATATGTATATATATATGTACACATATATGTGTACATATATATATACACACATCTACCTTTATTCCAATCCCTGGGATTGTCTCCTTTTGCATTTTAAGGGACAAATCACAAAATCATATAATGGGATCTGATACTTTCTCTCAGATTCTTTCTTTCTTTCTAACCTTTCCCTCCCCCTTAAACTAGGGTCCCATTTTAGTTGTCTTGTGTTTCTTGAGAGAAAACAATACAGTTTTGCTGTCTTTTTAAGATGCAGAAATGTGACTACTGGATAAACTTTATATAGTAATTTTTAAAACTGCTAGGAACAGATAAAATATGCTAAAAATCTTTAAAGCTTAAAGAGAACATATCTGAATTACATTTTTAAAATGTATTCCTAAAAAATAAAATATATTCCTAGTATTTTTTAATGTATTGAATACATTTATACTCAATAAACACTAAAGCACTAATATTGTCTGAGGTGTAAACATCTCTTATAGTTTTGTAGTTTATACATACTGTATAAAAATGCATGCTGGCTCCAATTTTTCCTTAAATCTCCCACTTGGCTCAACTGAATTGAAAACTAATCAATAAGTGATTGGATAAAAAAGTATTTTGTATTGATTTTTATCACTCATTGAGCCCACTCCAAATTCTCACACCCTGCTTTCTGTATGTTATTTTTGTTATTCTTCCAAGCCTCCTTATATCAAAGATAATTTATCTTCTCAATTCTAAGAATAAGAAAAGTAATATTTGGACTCAGTCACTATCATAATTTTGATGAATGCAATTCCAGCCAATGTAACCTTGTTTTAGGGATCTGTCTTGTTTGTTTATTTGCTAGCCACAACAAGTTTATTGAATCAAATCATAACCAGCTGCTCACTGAAGACTTTTATACCATTCATAGGAGTTGCAAGCTTCAGTGTCAGTGGCTTATTTCCTTCTATAATGCAAACAGAACTGAGGAACATTTAATTTCCTATTGATGAAATAATTATATCTTATTAAAACAAGTTAAATATAAAACAATATGTCCAGCTTTATCCTTTCAATTATCACAATATAAAATTATGCTTTATTTTAATTTTTGAGCCAGAACACATTTTCTAGTCATTGAATATTATTTGTTTTGGGAGGATGAGTTTTTGTAGGAGAGGATGTGGGGCCATCTGAAAGATTTAATACAAACTCTACAATCTACATACTTCACATTTTTATCTTAAAATTTAAAAAATAGTGTAAAATAGGTTACTAATTGTTTGCTAATATTATCTAAATACCATTAATGTATTAAAAATGTATGCATTCAGTTATTAAACTTACTTATTAGATATCTAATATGTCTCAAGACTTTGTGCTAAATGCTAAGAATCCAGGAATTGAGAATATATCCACCATCTATGTAGTAGCAGAAAAAAATAAATACCCATTACAATATAATGAGATAGACATTATAATTGGAATCAGTACCAAACGCTATACAACTATATCTTCATCAAGTGCTCTTATCATATGAAATAAATTAGTATTCTCTTAGTGTTATTTTCCTCTCTTGTATATGAAACAGGACATAGGAGACAAAGAGAAGAGTTAGAAAAATATTTCTAAAAAAAGGAAGACTTTTGTATTGGGTAAATGTAAAGAAATGTCAGAAAGTAAATGTGTCAGTTACAGAGAAAGAGGCAGTAGGAGAGCATAAATGTATTTCATTATGGTAGGAGCAGTTGGTGAAGATAAAGTTGTGCAGAGTTTAGAGATTGATTTCAGTGAAGGGCAAGACTTCTAGAGTGAGTCCAGAAAAGTCGAACTACATTCAAGATAATTTAATATCCTTTTAGGAAAGCAGGTTAACAACTGAGAAGTTATTATGACTTAGAAATTTCAGTTTCCAGAAATTTGAAAATGGGTCAGTTAGTCAGAAGATCCAAGGCAACGTCAGGACCTCATGGTAGTTTCAGGAAGAAGTGGTAAATTTTTCAGTCAATTCACACCTGAAGGGAGGGCAAAGGCGCAGACAAATATTAATTAACTTCACACAAGACATTAAAAGTGAAAAAAAATCATAATTAGGTGGGAAATTATGTAAATTTTTGCCATGCTGAAATTGTTGTGCTTATAAGGCATCTCAACTGAGGTACATTTAGGCAATTAGATGTAATTTCAGAACTTCAGAAAAACAAAAGAATTGATAAGAAATATAGGTGTGCATTTTTACAGCTCAGAGGAGTGTTGAAACAAAAGTTGGGTGGATGAGATCAGTCTGGGATGACATCAGAATTGAAAAGATAAGGGGATGGATGACTGAGGTCTGTGGAACACTAATATTTGTGATGAATGTAGAGATATTGGCCTGCAGTGTTCACTCACTATCTAAATCTGATTAAAACAAAACAAAACTGAAATTCACTTAAATATGCAATGAGGAGAGCTAAAGAAACAATGTCTGAAATGCACAATGAGAAGATCTGGGAGAAGTATGTGAATTATGTCTGGAATTAAAAAAAAAAAGTTTGAAACTATTATCCCAAGACAAAACAAAGAGATAAACCAACTGTTAATAAAATGAACTATACAAATGAAAGCATACATTATGCTAGAGGTTTGTTGCAACTAAATACTCATTTTATTTTTTTTATTATTTTTTTAATTTTATTTTTTATAAACATATAATATATTTTTATCCCCAGGGGTACAGGTCTGTGAATCGCCAGGTTTACACACTTCACAGCACTCACCATAGCACATACCCTCCCCAATGTCCATAACCCCACCCCCCCTCTCCCAACCCCCCTCCTCCCATCAACCCTCGGTTTGTTTTGTGAGATTAAGAGTCACTTATGGTTTGTCTCCCTCCCAATCCTATCTTGTTTCATTTACTCTTCTCCTACCCCTTTAACCCCCCATGTTGCATCTCTTCTCCCTCATATCAGGGAGATCATATGATAGTTGTCTTTCTCCGATTGACCTTTTTCGCTAAGCATGATACCCTCTAGTTCCATCCACGTCATCACAAATGGCAAGATTTCATTTCTTTTGATGGCTGCATAGTATTCCATTGTGTATATATACCGCATCTTCTTTATCCATTCGTCTGTTGATGGACATCTAGGTTCTTTCCATAGTTTGGCTATTGTAGACTTTGCTGCTATAAACATTCGGGTGCACGTGCCCCTTCGGATCACTATGTTTGTATCATTTTAAAAATGATCTACTGAAGTTTCCTAGACAAGTGATGACAAAAAAAAAAATGTCATTTTCAGTATTAAGTGGAAATTACCCTAAAATGTAGCAGGGAACCTATACCTAGAATAAACACAGAATAAAGAAATAATAAATTGGGAAGTGGGTGATAATATATGCATTAAAAATAAGTTCTAAATCCAAATGACACTTTTTTTTTAAGATTTTATTTATTTATTCGACAGACAGAGATCACAAGTAGGCAGAGAGGCAGGCAGAGAGAGGGGGAAGCAGGCTCCCTGCGGAGCAGAGAGCCTGATGCGGGGTTCAATCCCAGGACCCTGGGATGATGACCTGAGCTGAAGGCAGAGACTTTAACCCACTGAGCCACCCAGGCACCCATGATACTTTTTTTTTTTTTTTAACTAAAGGAAACTTTTTGTACTGTTATTTTTAGTAGACATTACTATTTAAAGAAGTTTTAGGTTTGTAGCAAAATTGAGGGTAAGATAGAGATACTCTGAACATACCTATGGTAGGGAGGCATGCATAGTCTCCCCTGATCAATATAACTATATAACCATATATATAGATATATAGATATTGTAAGGTTTTACAGGCGAGATACACATGACACCAGGTGAGATAGGCGCAAAACAAGGTTTATTAAAGGCGCCCTCAGGTGGGTTTCCACAACTCAGGAGAGGAGAGTCGGGGAAGTTGTGCCTGGGAAGGGGTTGAGTGAGCTTTTATTGGGCCAAGGTAGGATGGAGGCTCATAACCGTATTTGATAAGGTTAGACGTTGGGGGTTGGAAAGTCCCAAAGTGGCTGGTTTCTGTTTCTCGACTAGGTTTTGGTTTACTCAAGATGAAGTGTCCTTGACAGAGGTCCTTCTGGTGGGAAAGTCCAGGGTAGGGGAAGATGGCGGCCTGGCAGCCATTTTATTGTTCCTCCTGCATTCCCAGGGCTGCCGACCTAACAGATATATATCTATATACCTATATCTATATATTAAACACCCCTTAGGGGGTGGGAATGAATCATTAAGCACCACTGACTCTTTAGTGGAACCAAAACAGGAAGCAGCCAGGGCCCCCAGCCCTGGCCATCCAGGAACACAAGTGGGATCCCACAGCCACAGCGGCAGAGGAAAGAGACAGAAGGTTGACTTCTCACTCTGTCCAAGGGCAGCCCTATAGGGCTGAGTGCTGAGCAGAGATGAAGCTGTGGGTCCTGCTGAGTTGATGGGCTAATTGTTTTCTCCAAGCTTAAAGCTGTTTTAGGAGATAATGTGGGCCAAAGGGAAGAGCCATTATTAACAACTTACCAGAGTGGCACAATTTGTTACAACTGATGAACCTACATTGACACATCACTATCAACCAAAGTCCATAGTGGGTTCCCTCTTGGGGTACATTCTATGGGCTTGGGTAAATATGTAATGATTTGTGTCCAGCATCATGGTATCATACAGACTATATTCACTGCCCTAAAATCTCTTGCACTTTGCCTATTCATCCCACCCTAACCTCTGACAGTCACAAATCTTTCACAGTCCTCATAGTTCTGGTTTTCCCAGAAAGTCATAGTGTTGGAATGTAGCCTTTTGAGAATGGCTTCCTTCACTTAATATGCATGTAAGCTTTCTCCATGTCTTTTTGGTGCCAAATGATGGGTGAGGCCCTGAGATGGAGGGACTCAGGAACGCTTGCCAAGAGAGTTCCTGGCTTTGTACAAGTAAGACTTCAAGAGCAAGCCTTTTGGAGAAAGGGACAAAGATTCAGTAAGTATAGAAGTAAGAAAGGAGCTACTTCACAAAGTAGAAGTCTCTCCTCCTGGATGGGCTAGAGGACTCCTGCTTTGTCTCTAATGAAAGGCTTTTTAAGTTTTTTAAATTAGCTAACTGTGTAGGGAGGGGCTTACTCTTTAACTTTGGATTTATCATTTACATTGGGTGATTATTTTCTCCCTTGTCTCAGGGCTGTGAAGTTACCTAGGGAGAGCAAGTTTTAGTATATCTGGCTTTTTTGGCTTTTACTGCTGGAAGACATGGGTCTTGTGGTTTTCTGTGATCTTTCTGTGGATCTTGTGACTCTTTTCATGACCTGCTGACTTTTAGGTTGAGGGTCAGCTTAAAACCAAAATGGCTTCACTTTGATCAGTGTGTCTCCAGAGTCTCCTTTCCACTTGACAGCTTATTTCTCTTTAGTGCTGAAAGGGGAGAGGAGGTTTTTAAACTCAAAGTATTTTATGGAGTCCAAGTATAAGTTAGATAAAAATTTCAGTGTTCTGGTTAGAAAAGAATGAGCTGGAGACATCAGGGCCACCTTCATTCTAGGTGATCTCTGAGAAGCCCATTTAAAATAATGGATTTAAAAGGAGGGAGAAATACAAACAAAACTAGGTATTTATGTATGTTATTCAAAGCTTCTGAATAACTTGGGTTCTAAAAAAATTAGAGCTGAAAAATTATCTGTAAAATATTTTCTGCTTTTATATATTTATGAATTTATTAAGTCATTAATTAAGACATTTATTCCACAAATATGCACGTGTTATTTTAGTCTTCCTTGCTGCTCAACCCTGTTTTAGACTCATAATCTCCACACCTCCAAACTAATTGGAAGTTATCTCATCACACTCATATGTAAATAAACATATAAGTTATCCACAGATTGTTCATATACACACATACATATTTAGAAATTCTGATTAAAATATCTTCAAATTAATAAACATCTGAATATGAAAATTTACAGATGCCAAATTTAAAGAGAGAAATAATTATTTCTATATAGGAATGTGGCTCCAAAATTTTTCACAAGGAAATCTCAGTACTATGGTTTCAAATCTTATTTAATCTTTTTCTCCTCATCAGATTTTAAGCTTGATCACATTTACCAATGTGTGTATCTGTGCTGTTGCTGACACAGTAGATCGAGTTGAGGAATGATTTACAGGATTTTATTAAGCTGTTCAAGGCTCTCCTTATAATATATTTATTTATTCATGATGACTTGGATTCTGCACTGTCCGCTGGATGTATTATAATCTATCATTTTGGATCAGCAGTGTTTCCAGGTTCATTTTGATTTTGTGTAGTCTCTCTTTTGAGTTGGAATCTTCAGAATGCTCTACTATTTTAACATTCCTTTCTAGCCCTTGGGGATTTGTGGGTTTTATATTTATTTTTTAAATGTTATTTTGTATTATATAAACCATTGCAGAGATTATATGTTATACTTATAATAAAATAATTTTTATTTTTGCATTTGTAACATTCATATTATTATGCATAGAAACTTCAAAATTTACTATTTTTCTGAAAATCAATCAATACAAATATTTTTTCAAATTTTGCTGTTTTGAAGCATACTCACATTTTAACATCTTAGCCTTTAAAATCTAAGTCCTAATTTAGGAATTTATCCTAACCAGTCTAATAGTTATGTATATTTATTGCATGTTTTCCATATGATTTATTTAATTAAATTAATATTCAAAAAAAATTAAAATAAAATAATATGACATTTGTAACAAGTCTAGTATTTTAAGCCTGTAGTCCAAAAAGTCAGTTATTTTTTTCTGGGGTATATTTTATAGAATTTATTGCAGTTTATTACTTTGAAATTGTTTTTTTTTTTTTGTTTCTGAAGCAGGCAATTAGATACTAGAAGTGATTTTGTTTCATTCAACCATTGCTTTTCATTTCATTCATAAATACATTTACATTTTGAAAAGTGTGCATGCGTGTAGCGATCTTTAAAAATATTTGACTATATATTTAAAGTATTTAGTATATTAACACACATTAGATCAAAGTTCTATAAAATATTCTGGTTTTGGATTGGAAATTTACATGTTCTCTACATAGTTTACTTAGATGATTCTAACAAAATTATTTGAAAATTATATACAAAATATTTTTATACTAAAGTTCTGTTTTCCTTTTTTCAAAGCTTGTGATGAAACTACATTATTTCCACTAATGCATATATCAAAATTATTTTACTAATTCCTCCTTGAAAATGGATTGCAATGGATTTTTAGTATTTCAATGACAAAGATTTCAGTATGAAAAAATTATAATTTAAAATACACAAATTATAATTTTGAAAGAATTTGTTTATATAAGTTTGAACCATCATGTTTAGGAAAATGTGTTTTATTATTTTATTTAAAATTAATAAAGGAAACACAAAATAATAGCAGAAATATGTCACCTGAAAAACATTTTAATACTCAAACCCAGTAGGCAACAAATACTGATGAGGCTTTTTTAGTGCAGAGTGATAAATTATTAGAATGGAATACTATTAACTTCAAGTTCACACATAGCAATTAAATGCCATGAACCTCTTTCTGGTGCTCTGCTTGTGCTAAAAAAAGCAATTGCTATTTCTTTACTCAGTCTGAGGTTAGTTCTGATTTTTAATTAACATGAAGCCAAGAATTTTCCTTTAAAACACTCTACTCCCAGGAGTGTGCTCTTCCAATTTCTAATGAAAAATAAACACTAGGTCTACTAAGCTTGGTGCTAGGTTTAATTAAGTTCCGTTTAATTTTTCTTTCCACAAATTCCTGGATCAAATATGTGATTTCATTCCTACTATTGAGGGTTTTCTGACTTGTTCTTACATTAACCCAATATTATATTTATTCTATCAATTCTGCCTTATTTTTCCAATTTCAATCAAAAAGTAAGAGAGGAAGGAGCAGTAAAAGGAGGTTACAAATTATAGAGATAAATCTACTAGTAGATCAACCACATAATTTTGCATTACTGCCTAAGAAAGAGAAAACAAGTTAAGATGGTACATTTCTGTAATGGCTAAGACGGAGAAAATAACAGATAAACAAATAAAACTTTATTAGACATTGTCAATGAAAGACGTGGTAGTGAGGAAGGAAATCTCTTAGTCTTGAAAAGCCTCTAAAAGTTAAAGTAAGTCCATGACCCCTTAATGAAAAGTGACCGCCTATTTTTTTTACATTTCTCAATTTTTAAAAGATATTTATGGGGGCACCTGGGTGGCTCAGTGGGTTAAAGCCTCTGCCTTCGGCTCAGGTCATGATCTCAGGGTCCTGGGATCGAGCCCCACATCAGGCTCTCTGCTCGGCAGGGAGCCTGCTTTCTCCTCTCTCTGCCTGCCTCTCTGCCTACTTGTGATCTGTCTCTGCCAAAGAAATAAAATAAAATCTTAAAAAAAAAGATATTTATGTATTTTGATTGATATATGATCTCACAGGTAGAAAAGTAACTATTTCCCAAAATGGGGCAGAGTGGGGAGCTGCCCTCTCTCAGTAACTAGCCAAGTAACTAGCTAGAAATATAGATATTTTACTACTTAGTCCTTCTAAGGTTGATCAACTTAAAAATGTTCTCTGCCCATGAGCAGTTTGGAACATAGTCCTTTGCTATAGATATGTATAGAGGATCAAACATTGGAATTATCATTCTGTTCCTTATAAACAATCTAATTCTAATAGTAGGTGGGAAGATAAAATATGTCATTTCATTTTAAAATTTACAAAAAATTTTAACCATACAGGTGGAAAAGATACACCTATCTACCTAGATTCTAGGTTCTAGATTCTAGAATTAGTGTTATCAGTCTCTCACATGCATATCTATCCATCTACTAATACTTCTGTTCATTTGTCAACCTAATTTTTCTGATGTGTTTAAAAATAAATTGCAGACATAAATCTACTTCATCTTTAGAGTTCAGCAAGCATGTCAGCAGCTAGAATTCACTATTTATACATTTTTTTCCTTTAGGTAAAACCTACATGCAGTGATATATGCAAACTGTGGGTGTAGGATTCATGAGATTTTTTTAGTAACACATATATTGTATAACTGAAACTTCTATTAAAGATAAATCCCTGCCATATCCTCAGAAAGTTCCTTCATGCCTTTTCATAGAAACGTCTTGGTCCAACTTCCTCAAAGGTAACCACACTTCCAATTTATTTATTTATTTTTTTTACCGCAGATTAGTTTTGTCTTATTCCGAAAGTCATAAAAATGGAAGCATATATCTTTTCATATTCTGTGAATTGTTTATAGATTATTTCAGTTACCAGTTTTACACAGTACAGATTCAAAGTGCAAAATACAGAAAACAAAGGCTAGAATTTCCACATTATAAAATATACCTGTAACAGTGTCTGGGTTCAGTGTGATAATTTTATGAAAGTTACTATATTGTTAATTACTTTTTAAAAAAGATTTATTTATTTATTTGAGAGAGAGAGAGAACACAAATGGGAGGAGGGGCAGAGGGAGAGGGAGAGAGAGAATCACAAGCAGACGACCTACTGAGCGTAGAGCCTGAAGAAGGGATCGATTCCAGGACTCTGAAATGATGATCAGAGCCAAAATCAATAGTGACTTCATCTTCTGAGCCACCCAGACACCTCTGTTAATTATATTTTAAAAGCTTTTCCTAGGAATACTTAAGTTTAACTAATGTTCTGGGCCAAAACCAATGTGATATTTTTCTAGAAATTTATCTAAATTAATCATTTCAAGTAAGTTTTCAAGTCTATAAGATTATAGTAATTCATAATTTTCTCTCACATGTTAATTGCTGATATAAATGCCATTTTTATTTCCTTTATATTTTTAAAAGTTGTTTAGCCTTTCAGTGCTTTTTTTTTTCTTTACAAAGTTTGTCTATTATTTCACAAAATAATTTAAAATAGCTTTAACTTCACAATTTTAAAAGTTCTTTCTCTCATTTACTAAATTTTTTTAACTTTATGTCTTCTTTTTTGAATGATTTTAAGTAAAATCTGTTTTTCCCCTAAATTATAAATTTAATATTGAACTTGTTATTGTTACACTGTCTAAGGCAGAATGTAACATTGCATATCCATGGACTTTTTTTTTTTTTAGATTTTATTTATTTATTTGATAGAAGACACAGCGAGAGAGGGAACACAAGCAGCGGGAGTGGGAGAGGAAGAAGCAGGCTTGCTGCTGAGCAGGGAGTCCGATGCGGGGCTCAATCCCAGGACCCTGGGATCAAGACCTGAGCTGAAAGCAGATGTTTAACAACTGAGCCACCCAGGCGCCCCCGAAAAAATTCCATGGATATATTTTGACTTAATTCTACAGAGTTTAAATGTCTAGAATTTCACTGTCACTTAGTTCCATAGATTTTCAAATCTTCATTATGATTTATTTGTCTCATGCATTACCAAAAGCATTTTTTAGTGGATTTTACTTAGTTAATTTGTTAGAGAGAGAGAGAGAGAGAGAGCACAATCAGAGGGAGAGGCAAGCAGAGGGAGAAGCAGGCTCCCTGCTGAGCAAGGAACCTGATTTCATGCCTCCATCCCAGGACCCTGGGATCATAACCTGTGCAGAAGATAGATACTTAACCAACTGAACCACCCAGGTGTCCCAATCAAGAGTATTTTTTATTAATTTCCAAAGTTGCAGTATTCTTAAATTTTTAGCTTGTTTTGTTTTATTGATTTTTCACTTTATTGTTTTGTAATCAGAGAATATGAACTGATGATAACAATTATTAGAAAGATGTTATCAATCCGAAAGACTACCATTTTAAACCAGCTGAGCGAGAGATAATGGGATTCAGAGCATGTAATTAATACCATGATTGTATGTATCTTCCACATAGTTCCAAGTGGTTTCTCCCTAAAACCTAGTCATTCTTACCTTAAAGTTAGCCAACTCACTGGTTTAGGGCTTCACACATAATCCAAGGCTCTTGCCAATTGAAATTACACTCAGTCTCTCCAAACACTGCATTGTAAAATGTTGCGTTATAATTTTTATTATATACAATTATAGGTATTTGTATATACATATATGTATGTGTGTGTGTGTGTGTGTGTGTGTGTGTGTGTGTGTATATATATATATATATATATAGTGAGAGCATATATCTATGGAATGTCGATCTCTATTATAAACTGGGTCTGGTCCCGTTTGGACAAACACATAGACTTAGAGATTTATAACCTCAATTACTCTTAACTTGTTTACAAACAAACCTTTCTCTTTCTCAGTCTTACTTTTCCCTTCAGTCTGTTTTCATTAGTGGCTTTTTTTTCTTATATGTTGCATCTTTTTGGGGGGTTATAATGGTTTTTCTTTCTTTTTTATATATTTCTTGAGCTTTGTCAGCAAAGGAACCAGACCCCATACTCACATCAAAACTGTCTGTGCAGTTTGTCCACGATAAATCTCACTTCTTCCTCAGTGTATCAAGAGTCTTACTAAGTCCACAGGAGTTACCATTACTTCTGAAGCATTTCCATTTAACTCCATGGCCTGGGCGCATCCTTTAGTTTTAGTGCAAAACTGCCATGGACTGAAATGCACTTTACAGAAAGCTAAGAGTAAGATAAAAATTTCATACTTCTAATATTTGTATGGTTCTCTTCAAGGAAATCTAATATATGCTTTATTCAGTATTTTATACCCAGTTTTTTCTGTTGTTACTACCTTAGCATCAATATGGTACATTTGTGACAACCAATGAACCGATATTGGTACATCATTATACTAGCTAGGATCCTTACTTTATTTGTATGTCATTAATTTATATTAATGACTTGTTTTATTTTTCTGTTCTGAGATGACTCTACTTACCACATTACATATCATTGTCATATCTTCTTAGGCTCCTCTAGCCCGTGAACTTTCTCAGCAGAAGTTGTCTTTTGATTAGTAATATTGGCTACATATAACACAAGAAAATGTCACTCCAGAAATAATATCCCCAAAAGCCTTATGATTTCTTTACCTAAATTATACCAAAGAATTTCTCACATTGAGACTTAATATCATATGTGGAGCTACCAAGGTCATCTCCTAGTCAATTATCCCACGAACTAATTAAAACCATTCACAGCTGTTAGACCCACTGCACTACATCTTGATGTTTACACATATTTAAATAAGTTCTTTTACATATAGTCATGCTCGCTCTTTTTTAGTAAAAATCCTCTGGACTCTGTTTTCCAGATCTTTACCAACAGTACTCTTTATTTAAATACTCTTATTCTTTTTTTTTTTTTTTTGGGAAAACTTTGCACTTTCAGGTTCATTTGTGAATTCACACAGTGATGCCCTCTTATACCCCCCGTAAGTCTTGAATTTCTACTGTCCTTTAAGTGAAAGTAAAAGATATTCCTGCTAAAAGTTGCTTTTATTGTCCTGCCTGGTACAGCATTTCAAGGGTCTCCAAGTAATAATAAAAATATTTCCTTTGGCACTGTTTATTGTGGGCTACTGGAGTCCCATACTTAAATATGAACTACATTTTCACTGCCGTCAGATTCAACTAATCCAGTTAAACAACGACAGATTTCTCTCAGGGCACAGCAAACAATTGTGTACCTATGTCTTAGTTGCCTGTACGTGGCTTTTCAGTTACCAATTGCTGTGCTAGTGATTTTCCTAGAAACTTCCCTAATGGGTTCATTAAGGCCATAATTACATTTATTTCTTATAATTCTGTGGTTTGACTGAGACCCAGCTGGGTGTCCTTATGCTCTTCACTATTGAGTCTCCTATGTCTCTACAGTCAGATGTTGCCTCAAGATGGCTTTGCTCATGTATCTGATCCCCTCTTGGGGAGCTGGTAGATGGGCTCAGCAAAACACCGAAGGCCTAGGTCTGTCTCAGGCCTGTTTCATTATGTCCAGAAGGCTTCTTCATGGGTTCTTTCCATGCGTTCTCACTGATAGTGTTGCTATAATTTTTACTTAATAGCTCAGGGTTTCTAAGAGTGCAAAAGTAGAAACCTTTATGGCTTTATATGCCATATCATGGAATGGTCACAGTGTTGCCTCTTCCACATTTGGTTATAGTCTATCACAGGGCCTGCCTAATTTAGTATGTGAGGAAACCACCCCAAGATTTATGTATTGGGAAACATGGTTTATCATGGCTGTGGTTGAAAACTAGCTAATATAAGTGAGAAAATGATCTTTCCTCCTTTTAGATTTCACCAAGACCAAAACATGGAGGACATGCTAAAAAAGGGAGAGATTCCCAATGTTGAATAATACAGCAAATGTCTGCTATATTATTCAATACTGCTCCTAAGAGGTTCAGGTGCCTCTTTTGTATAATTTTCCCTTTTTGTATAGTTTTTGTATAATCCTCTAAGAGAAAGAACATATTATTTAAAATATAGTTGATCACTCCTTTTAATATCCAGTTTCTTATCTAGGTCCAAGAATTCACTCCATTTTCCTATTCATTTCTGTGACACAATAAAAATTTCTAATTGTTAGGAAAAGTACTTTACAATTTCTAGAGCCAGTTATCCCCAAATGATTTGTGAATCTCCTATCCTGTCGCATAGTCATTTTTCTGCTCTAATATGCACATGTATCTGGTAATGATTGTGTTTCTATATGAATTTGATAAGAAATACAGAAATTAGAACAAACTGATGGTTACAGGGGGGAAGAGAGCATGGCAATGGGTTAAGTAGGTAATAAAGATTAAGGAGGGTGCTTGTTGTGATCTGTACACTGTGATGTATAGAAGTGTTGAACTATATTGTATATTTGAAACTAATATAAGACTGTATGTTAAGTAACTACAATTAAAATAAGATTTTTTAAAAAAGAAATTCTTCCTGGAGCACAATCTGTCCTTCTGTAAGTTGCTTGAAGGCACAATAGATGTTTAACTATTATTTGAAAGGCATCTATTATGTATCTTTCTGTGGGTTTCAATGTTAAGATTTGTAAAATTTTCAATCAAGACTTTGGCATTCTTCCTAACATAGAGAGTATGTTCCAATACTCTCTAGTCTTCAGTTGGTCACTAAACAGAAAATGAAGAGAATATCTAAGTACATAACATCTTAGGAAAACAAAAAAAAAAAAAGGGAAGTAAAGTATAAGAACAGAAAGAAGTAAGCAAATATGCCAATTTACCATAAAGCCCAGGAATGAGCTTATGTTTTATATCCGTTTACTTGAAAAGCATAAAGAAGAAGAAACAAAAGAAAACTCATGACCTTTTGACACAGTGAACTAAGCCTTAATAAATATGATCAAATCAAGGCCGGGAATCTGCTCATGTAGATAAGCCTTGCCTCTTTCTGAGTTGTAGATATAATGAAATAAGACAAGAGAAAGAAGATACATGTAGAGGCACAGAGAGATATCTGTTGGGCCAAAGTTTTTAATACCACAATCAGCTATGCAAAGTCAGTTGAGCTTTTTTAAATACAAAATTCATCTGTTTTTCCAATTTAGTCTCTACCAACACACTAATGAGAAATACAATTAATATGGAATCGAATCAGATAAACAATCCAATTCAATAGTGTTTTTAGGAAAAAATATTGTAAGTTAAGTCCTCTATTTTTCATAACTTTGGGAATTAACATTTATAATGATTTAGAGCAAAAACTATTTTTAAAAAAGACCGAAAGGATTATCCATAAATGTAAATTATGCTGCTGAATTTCCATGATTTTCCATACTCATATTAATCTGTTGTAAGATGTGCTTTACAGTTTCTCTCACCTTTCTTATGTTTAAACTTCTGCTTGAATATGTCTTTCACAAATATTCCAACTGAGACATTCATTTTGCAGAATGGATGACAGTGAATCTGAGGAGTATTACAGAACCAAAATCAAACTTGATTACAGATTTCAAAACGTCTATATAATAAACAAAGTGAAAACGTTCTGAGCCAAAACCACTTTATTTCTAGATAGGAAATTTGTTTTACAAATGCACAGTTTTTAACATGCTCATTAAATATGATTGCAAAGTGAACATTTGAAAGGTAAAGTCTAACAATTAATGACTGAAGATGACTGTCAATGACAAAAATGGTAATATACTGAGATAGAGGTGTACACAATTAATGACAATATTTAAACGAAGCTAAAATATAATATCTGTCTATCTGTACTCAAAGACCCAAGAAAATGGAAGCAATCAGAATTTGAATTAAGCTACAAAAATAAAAGCATTTAATACAGACATGATGATTTAAAGTATTTTAATCAGTTCTGAGTAGGGTATCAGACAAAAATTGCAGAGCATTTCATAGTTATTTCCTGGTCCTTTGATGCCAGTTTTGACAGTGGTGCTTGGATTCTGTGGTTTCATTTGTGGCTTCCTGTTCCCAATCTTCCAGATGGTAGCAGAGGCAATAATATCCCCAGAGAATCAGTTCTGTGGTTTTGGAAGTCATTTCTGGAATAACAACCTACAGCTGGTGTATCCTTCCTGTTATACGCTGAATTGCATCCACTCCAATTTTATATGTTAAGGTTCCGAGTACCTCCGAATGTGACTATATTTGGAGATAAGGTTTTTAAAGGGATGATGAATTTAAAATGAGGACATTGGGTGGGCCCTAATGCAATCAAACTGGTGTCCTTCTAAGAAGAGGAGATCATGACACAATGAGATGTACCAGAGCACACATGCCCAGAGGGAAAACCCATGTGAAGAGGCAGCAAGAAGCTTCCATTTACAAACAGAGACAAGAAGCCTCAGAGGAAACCACTCCTGACAAAACCTTGATCTTTGACTTCTAGCCTCAGGAAGTATGAGAAAATAACTCTCTGTTGTTTAAGCCACCCAGTCTGTGATATTTATTATGGTATCTCTAGCAAACTAATATACTGCTATTCCTAAGACTGCTAATCTAAATTCTCACACTTAATTCTTTCTGATAAAAAATCTTATAAAATATATTTTCCTTGGATTAAATACTAATGAGCAATATATTTCATGGTAAAATTAGGTAAGAGATCCTTAGAACTGAAAATCTGATATTGTTTATCTGAGCTGGTTGGGTTTGTGAGCAAAGATGATTCTGTTCCTTTTGGAGAGGGAATTAATAGAGTGTAACACACAATAGCAAACAGTCAAATTATCGCTAAAGTAGGAGACAAGACTCAGGCAGAGTGAATGGTCACTGTGTTTGACTAGTATAGTTTGAATGAGGAGATGAAGTCAAGTGAGAAAATGGTGGTGTCTTGAAGTAAAGAGTTGAAAATGGAAAAATGACATCATGACTTAAAACATTATTTGAAAGAATGGTAAAAGCTTAAATAGATAAGTCAAAGGAGAATATTTGAATATTCCATATCATGGAAATTACTAAGCATCACTTTTCATTAGGTAAATGTATTTTAACCATAGTTTAAAATAAAATGAAATAAAATTTCAAGCTTTAGTAAGAGTAGGTACTAGACTAGCCCTATCACCAGACTAGCCCT
Organism: Enhydra lutris kenyoni; assembly: GCF_002288905.1. Lineage (NCBI taxonomy): Eukaryota > Metazoa > Chordata > Mammalia > Carnivora > Mustelidae > Enhydra > Enhydra lutris. The sequence continues at coordinate 17,182,136 of NW_019154116.1, read as the reverse complement.
ACCACCATAAATAATATAAAACTGAATAATATACATTAAGCAACAGTTTCTTGTCAGTGAGTGACAGGGACCACAAGGCTAAAATCCCTCAGAGAAGCAAAATTTATGAAGAGATAGCCAGGGCTATCATAGCTCATAGCTTGTGGCAGTTTTTTCACTGAGGGACCAGGAACTAAGGTTCATACAGAGCAGGGAGCCTCACTGAGACTTTCTATTCCTTCTTATTCCGATGGTTGCTTTTATATCTAATATCCTTTTGTATGTTTCCAGAGAATCTTTTATCTGTCCTTTTATAACACTCTGAAAATTGGTATTTCCTTTATGACACTGATCTATCCTTCTAGTGTAGGTTGGGCACCTTTTCATTATTCACATTGAGGAATATCAGTGCGTCTATTCTGGTTCAAATAAAAGTGCTTAAAAAGAAATGGTAAAGCAGGTAAAAATTTTCAACCAATCTTGGTGCGCACACACACACACACACACACACACACAACGAAATTAGTTAGTCATCCCATAATAAAACATTATTGTCAGTTATAATGAAAGACACATATACAAATATTTTGAAAAAATCTAGTGTTCGCACTTCTCAAGGTTTTAAATTGAAAAATGCATGCAGCAAAATTTTAAATTTAATGAAAAAACTTGTCATGAAAGTTATTTGTTGACTGATTTATATGGAACAGCAAATGTTTTGAGTTCATTTATTCATGCTATAAATATTTATATAAACCATATCACATCAACTTTAATCATAATTTTATATTCCAAAAATGATCAAATACCCTTCTGCTTCTGGGAGATGTAAATGTTTTAGAAGACCTGATTTAATTTCATCTTGTATGCATAGCTACAACTTAAACATCTTGAAGTTGTGTACAGATAGATAAAACCCACACATGTAAGGCATATTTTAACTATTTTCCATACTGTTGAAATAGTTTGGTATAAATATACATTCAGGATTTTAAAGAAATAATAAAATGATCTGTTTATGCTAAAAAGAATTTCAAGCTTAGTATTGCTGAGCAAGAATACAGTGAATTACCCTACACTTGATTAATCTTAAAAAAAAAAAATAAAGTTGGTTTGATTACTTCTCTGTGACAATTCTGGTGGTTTTTCACTTGAGCATCCAAGCTAGAATATTTAAAAGTACAGAACTGAATATATCCACATTGGATAATTTGGGATGGTTATGGATTCATCAACACAATAAAGTTGTGTAAGAAGATTAATGGGAAATTTTTAAGACTCCAAGGGCAATCACAGAGGGGATGCTGGTTTCTCTCTCAGGTTCTGTGGGAATTTTACATAGTTAATGCATTAAGAATTTATACATGCTCAAGTGAACTTCTATTGTTCAGTGGTAAATGAGCTCATTTTGTGTCCTTGCATTTAATTCAATTTAATGCAATTAAATTTAACAAACACTTTTTTTGTCATTCCATTTGCTACTAAATGCTAGACTATTAGATGGAGAGAGGAATAAGACACTACCCTTGTCCTTAAGAACTTAGTTTCAAGAGAAATAGACAAAAAAAAGCAAACAAACAAACAAACAAATAAAAACAAACTATGTGAATTTTGCCATCTATATTTGATTCCGTTTCCCAGGCATTATGGACTACATTTTCCCAATCAACCCCACCAATTCATATGGTGAAATCCTAAAACCTAGTATTGCAGAATGTGATTGTATTTGGAATTTGGTGATTAATTTAAATTGAGGCTGCTAGGACGGACCCACATCCAATCTGACCGCTGTCCTGATAAGAAGAAGAAATTTGGAAGGGAAAAGAAAAAGAGAGAGAGAGATAGAGGAGAGGAAATTTGGAAATAAAAGGGACACCAGGGATGCACAGGCACAGAGGACAAAGCAAGAAGGCAGCCACCTGCAAGCCAAGGAGAATGACTTCAAGAGAAACCAAATCTGCCAACACCAGGATCTTGGACTTCTAGTTGCCATAATTGTGAGTAAATGAATTTTTGTTGTTTATAGGACCCAGTCTGTGGAATTTTATTATGGTAGTCCTAGCAAACTAATATATCAGATGAAAAATATATTTAATTTATACATTTATTTAACATATATTTGAGAACTTATTGTTCACCGAATTTTTATATAAAGCAATTTTATATAAATTATATAAGTTTATATAAAAATTTATATAAATTTTATATAAAGCAATGAACAAAAAATACATCATGTCTGAGTAATAAATTTTAACATCTAATAGTGCAAAAAGACACATACAGAATAAATAACAGTTTCGATGAGTGTGAAACATTTGTGTAGGGTTTATTGGAAGAAAGGACAACAGGAGACCTAAAAAAAGGTTATTATGGCACTTTTCCATTACAGAGGTATTCCTGAAAGCCATATTTAGGCTAGGTAAGGAAGGTGGCAGAGGAGGAGAGCTTCTTTGTAAAAGAAGTCTAAGAGAGGAGAAACCATTGAATCTTGATTAAACCGAAGCCTAATTGGAGAAGTTATGCAACTAACAGAAGAAAAGGGCAAGGAGACAAAGCTGAGAGAAAGGTGGGATTGGAAATAAGGATGGTGTAAGGGAGCCACATTTCTCCTCAACATATTCAAATGTCAGAAAAACATTTTTCAACAAAACAGTTTCATTTTTTTTTATTGTATTTGTTGTTTTTATGGAGAATGGGAAGGGGTTCTCAGCAAGCCAAATGTAGATTTTGGTGGGTAAAGTGATAAAGTGACACTTCAGTGGAGGACAACACGGCTACGGTGAAATAACAAAGTGGAAAATGAAAAATAAAGTAGCCCTGAGAGTGGCATCACTTACTGAGAAACTCATGATTGGAGGAGTGTGAGGTGTACAGGGCTTTGCCATTTATTACCGATGGTTGGCTCTTGCATAAATGTGCATTTTGCTCAGTTTTAATTGGTCATACTAATGCAGATACTTAAATTTTCTCAAACTCCACTTTATCAGGCATACTGAATAGTACCACAGTTTGCAAAGATGAGAAGTCCCACCTTTCCAGAAATGTTAGGAGAAACGGTGCTGATGCCCACCAGATTTCTTTACATGTGTCTTGAGAACCCTGTGAAAAAATTAAATGGCTCATGAGGACTAAGTATTGATTACTGTGGCTAGAACATATTCATGCATTTTATCCTCCACATTATCAGACATGATTAAAGCTATTCAGGAAATCCCACAGACTTGGTGAATGTTTCCTGTTTCATTTTAACACTGCAAGGAAACAAAGCAAAATTCACTTTGTTATAGCGAGTATTATACATCACCATCACCATTCAGGTAATGTATCTAAACGCTCAGCTATATTGAATCCAGAAACCAGATTTCAATTTGGTCACTATCAAAACAAAACTGATTCATTATAGTGATGATATCATGAGAAATAAGTCAAGAGAAATGACTCAGAGAAATAAGTCAGAGAAATAAGAGAAATTAGTCAAGAAAGAATTTAAAACTATAAATGCACATAATAGTAGCTGAAGATGGTTCATTAATATGGCAGAAACAGAGGTCTCAGTCCAATGGCTACATTTGGTGAATAACTAAATCTGAGACTTGAGAAAGTTAATGCTGAGAAACTGAATGATAATCCCCTTAAACTTACAATAAATGATTCTGGAACAATTTATTTGATTGTCAGCTCCTAGTATTACATCTGGATCAATCAAACTATCAAAGTACAATAGTTCTCTATGAAGCTTGGACAGAAAGCCTTGGGTCTCTAGAAATGACCCTAGTGATCTATGTGACATCTTTTCCAGAATGGTAATTATTGGGACTCCTAATTATGTTTACTCTTCTAAGCAAGCATTGCCAGGCTGTTTGAGACAAATTTGAACATAATCTCTCTTAGACAGATTAACCAGTTATTTTTACAGCCCCTTAATGTTCTGCTCATCTGAGTTCATGGTCGGTAGACCATATTATTCACTAAGACCCCTGAAGGATCAAGGTTTGAAGTTGGAAGGGTCTGGATTTAGCCTCAGATCCTGTGTGATCTTTCAGATCTATCATAGGTGATTACAAGATTTTGCCTGGAAGTCTTCATGGGGTAAGGGGAGGGAAGGAACCTGCCCACCCACATCAGTTTGGGTGCACAGCAAGTGCACTATAGTTTCCAGTAGAAGTTGCAGTCACATCCCTCAGGCCAGTTATGCTCATACACCTATATGCATCTCTAGCCTAAGTACCTCCATTCAGAGGACTTCTTATATTGATCTTATCTAAGGCACTTTCTCCACTCTGACTCAGTAATTTCTTACTAAAGACAATTCCAAGAAAAGAAGCCTGCAGAGCAATAGCTATCAGGAACATAAGCAAAAACAAACAAACAAACAACAAAACAAAACAAAACAAAAATCCTTAAAAAATATTTAAAAATGGAATACAACAATCTATTGAAAGAAATATGTATCTTGGCAAAGCATGATTTTATTTCAGGTATGGAAAGATCATTCAGTGTTTAAAAATCATTGGGGCACCTGGGTGGCTCAGTGGGTTAAAGCCTCTGCCTTCAGCTCAGGTCATGATCCCAGGGTCCTGGGATCGAGCCCCACATTGGACTCTCTGCTCAGCGGGGAGCCTGCTTCCCTTCCTTTCTCTCTGCCTGCCTCTCTGCCTACTTGTGATCTCTGTCTGTCAAATAAATAAATAAAACAAACAACAACAACAACAAAAAAAAACATTTAAAAATCACACACTGTTATCAACCATATTAACAGTTAAGATATAAAAATCAAATGATCATATGAGTTAATGCAGAAAAATCTTGTAACAAAATCCAAAATTCATTCATGATGAAAACTCTCAGCCAAGTAGGAATAGAGAGGAACTTCCACAATTGGATAAAAATTATATATACAACCGTAAACAGTTATAGCAAACATTATACATAATGGTGTGAAATTAGATCGTAATCCTCCAAGATTTTCAACAAATGGTATTGAAACAATTGTACACCCAAACAAATTACCCTATGTAGAGATCTTACAAGTTACACAAGTTTTAACTCAAAATAGATCAAAGACATAATTGTAAAATGCAAAATTATAAACTTTTATAAGAAAACATAGAAGAAATGTTACATATCATTAGGCTTTCTGGTGAGTTTTTAGTTACAATATCAAAAGCAGGCTGTATGAAAGAAATTGCTTAGTTGGAGTGTTCTAAAATTAAAAACTTCCATTTTATAGTAGACCCTTAAAGAATGAATAAATGAGCCATAGGCTAGGAGGAAATATTTTTTAAATACATATTTTACAATATTTTCTGTCCAAAATATACAAAGAACTCTAAAATTCAACAGTGAAGAAGCAAACATTCCAGTTAATGCTGGGGGAAATTCTGAACAGACACTTCATCAAAGAAAATATACCAATGGTAAATAAGCATATGAAAATATACTCCTTAATTGTGATGAAATGCAAATTAAACTGGCCATGAGATAATACTATACCCTACTAGAATGCATAAAACCCCGAAACTGACAATAAAAATATATGGCAAGAATGCAGAACAAGAAACATACTCATTAATTACTGGTAGAAATGCAAGGTGGGCTTGGACATTTTGACAATCCAAAATATGGTCTTGCCAGATTATCCAGCAATTGTGCTTCTAGGTATATACTAACTAATTTGAAAACTTTTGTCCACATAAAACAAACCTGTAATGCAAATGAGTATAGCAATTTTATTCATAATTGCCAAAAACTGGAAGCAACAAAGATGTCCTTCAATAGATGGATGAATAAACTAACTGTGGTAGAACCATAAAATGGAATATTATTCAGCAATAAAAAATAAATGAGCTATCAAGCCATAAAAAGACATGGATGAATCTTAAATGTATATTGCTAAGGAAACAAACCAGTCTCAAATTCTACATACTGTGGGATTCTATTTTGTGACATTTAGGAAAAAGGAAACACAATAAAGACAAGAAATAAATAACACTTTACAGGATTTGAGGAGTAGGTGTGTGGGAATAGAGAATACATGGGGGGGTTATTTAGGGCCGTGAAACTATTCTGTATAGTGTTGTAATGGTGGAAACATATGATGTACTTATCAAAATGCATCAAAATTTACAGAATAAAGAATAAACTTTAATATATCAAAACAGTTAAAATCATTCAGTAGGTCAGGTGATCACATAATGGAATCGAAAATGCTACAGACGAATTTAACTAAATTACAAATTTATCGAAAGTGGTGGGAAATAAGATTATTGACCTAAGTAACTTTGGAAAACAGTGAAATCTATAATGCTAAAGTCAAAAGGAACTGGGTGAAAGAATTATTTTCTAGTTAATAAAATTGTTCTCCATGGAGAACATTTTCAGAGAAACAAGAATAGAAGCTATAGGAATTAAAATAAAAAGTTAAAATAATTTAAAAAAAGGAATAGAAGGCTATAGTAATCTATGTAGTGATAAAGTTTGAGACATCGGATAAAATTAGGTTGCTATTAATTAGAATTGTGCCATCTCTATATGTCTAGATATCTATATTGCTATTTATGTTATATAAATGAATGTCTAATCTGTATGTACATATGTATGTGTATATACACATATAAGTCTACATATATAAATGTGTAGATAGATGATAGATAGATGATAGATATAAAGTACATGTATGTGGGTTAGTATATATGTGTGTATGTGTGTCTGTGTATATATATATGTGTGTGTATGTGTATATGTATGTGTGTGTGTGTGTATGTGTATATATATATGTGTATATATATATATATATATATATATATATATATATATATATTTTCCCTTACCCTTTTGGCCTGGCCTGGAAAACCTTGAGGAAGTGATACCCAGGTTTAATGAACACACTGAGCAACAGATATTGGTTTCTAGTACCATTCTCCAAGAAAAGAAATCAAACAATGACTTTGGAGAAATGGCTGATTCTAGGACGTAGATGAGCTCGGAGCACTTGGAATTGTCAAAGTAAGGAAGTGCTTACTGGGGTAAAAGAAATAATGATGGCAGTATGTCAAGGAGACACAGAACCAACAGAAAGAAGTCCCAATAATTGAACTTAGAAAGTCTAAATAACAATATAATAGTATTGCATTACAATCCCTGATATAAAATATATATCCAGAAGTCCATAGTGTTATAATTAAGTGACTCAATAAATAAGTGGTGTAAAATAGACGCATTTTTCATATAGAAAATTTCCAAGTAATTGATGCAGATTCTTTGCCTTTAAGGAGATAGAGATAGCTCCCCATGCCTTAGGTGTGGGCTATCCATAATGACTCTATTACAAACTGTATAGAATGGAAAGCAAGTGAGGGCAAAAAGATTAATATAACAGTAGAGAAACATGACAAAAACACTAGGTAATCAGAGTTAATATCAGAAGTGTTAAGCCATGTTATTTTTTGTTTTTTTAAACCATGTTTCTAATATGCAATCTTGATTTAGTATAATGCAGTGACATTTTATTTCTATAGTTTCCTCCCCCAAACCTCAAATTCCAGTCTATTCATGAGAAAAAGTGTAAGAAAAATTCCAGTGGAGGCCCATTCTAACAAATGCCTGACTAGTTTTCTTGAAAACATCAAGGTCCATGAAAACAAAAAATTCTTTGTAACCATGATAGCTGAAAGGATCCTCGGGTGACATAACTACTAAATTCAATATGGTTGGGAGCCTGGGTGGCTCAGTGGGTTAAAGCCCCTGTCTTTGGCTCAGGTCATGACCTCAGGGTCCTGGGATCCAGCCCTACATTGGACTCTCTGCTCAGCAGGGAGCCTGCTTCCCTTCCTCTCTCTCTGCCTGCCTCTCAGCCTGCTTGTGATCTATCTGTCAAATAAATAAATGAAATCTTTAAAAATAAATAAATAAATTCAATATGGTGTCTGGATGGGATCTTAGAATTGAAAAAGGTCATTAAGAAAAAACTGAGTAAATCTGAATAAAGTATGAATTTCAGTCAATAACAATTCATCAAGATTGATTAATTAATGGTGACAAATGTACTGTTCTAATGTAAGACAATAGTAGGAGAATCTGAATGTGGGATTTATGGAAACTCTTTTTTTTTTTTAAGATTTTATTTATTTATTTGACAGACAGAGATCACAAGTAGGCAGAGAGGCAGGCAGAGAGAGAGAGGAGGAAGCAGGCTCCCTGCTGAGCAGAGAGCTCGATGCAGGGCTTGATCCCAAGACCTGGGATCATGACCTGAGCCAATCCCCGAGCCAAAGGCAGAGGCTTTAACCCACTGAGCCACCCAGGCGCCCCTATGGAAACTCTTTGTACTATCTTTGCATTTGTCTTTTTCTCCTTCTCCCCTGTCTATATCTTCATCTCTGTCTCCATCTCCATCTCCATCCCTGTCCCCTTGCCCTCCTCCTCCTCCTCTTCCTCCTCCACTTCCTCCTCCTCCTCCTTCTCTTCCTCCTTCTTCTTCTTCCTCTTCATAACTCAAACAGAAAACACGTCCAATACAATACATCCTTAAAATAAGAAATGCTGATAATTGTTTGAGTTTGTTATTCAGAAATCCATTACATTTTAAAAATTATTCCTTCTTCTTAGAAATATACACAATGGCAGGTATGCCAAGGTTATCCCCATGAGTTTTCAGTATCACAGTCAGGGATATGAAATCTGAGTTAACATTAGGGTGGGGGAAGGAATTAATTGTAGTGGATTGAAAGGATGTACACAGATGGTTAAAGAATCCAGAAAAGGAAATTATCACTCCTTATCTGACCTAGTTTCACAAAGCAAGATAATGATTTTCTTTGCCATTTCTTTTAGATGTGGTGCTGAGTTATGTTCAAGGTTGGGAGAGGTCCAAGATAAATTTTTCATTGAAAATGAGAATCTAACTGAAGCTAAATTATAATATTTACCCCTAAACCACTTAAATCATATGGAGATAAGACATTAAATAGGATTTCTTAAGAATTCTCCTGATTACCATCAGGTGAATTTATCGTTTTTGCAGAATTTTTTGGCTGTGTTTATCATACTGTTTTTTTATTAGGTTAAAAGAAATACTGTCTTAGAATTAGCCTGCATGGTTTACGACCATCAGTTTGTCTTTTGTAATGGTGGAAACATATGATGTACTTATCAAAATGCATCAAAATTTGGTCTGCAATTGCTCAAACCTTCTAAAACTGGATGATACAAATCATAGCCTTCTGCTCTTTGAAGATTTCTAGCACATTCAACCAACCCATTATGTGGAACAACAAATTGTTTTTCCTCATGGCTATATAATATTCCACCAAGTGAATACACCATACTTGATCTCTACGTTTGGAGAGCCAGTCTTTTCATTTTTTGTCTTAGGTATTCTCAAGAAAGATGATTATTTTCCTTTTATCTCACATTAAGAAATAGACAAAAACAATTTTTATTCCTGAATTCTTTTTCTGAAAAGATGATTTTTTTTTCTTTTTTGTAGCTCTCCCTCCTATGTAGAATGTTCTTCCTACAAATGAAGTCTGTCTCAATTTCAATTGTTGCCTCCCTTATAGTGGCTCAAAGCCAAATTGTCCATCCTTCAGCATACTTGTTAACATTCATCATGTGCCTAAGATGGATATTTGGACCCTGTGATGAAGCTTGATGCTATGTTTTTTCTCACCCATCTCTTTTTGTCTCTTAGTTATTTTTGTTATTGCTCTTTTGCATTTGGGAAATTCCTTTCCTTTTCTGTATAATTTACAAAACATTTACAAATAAAGGTACTGATACTTTATATAATATACTCTTTTTTTTTTTGTTTTTTGCAGTGTGATAGTTTTTCAGACTATTTAGCCAACCAAATTTCAGAAAGAGAAATTCTTCGCAACTTCTTAAGGTTGTCCATTTTACTTATGTTCCCATAGAAATTGTATAGAGAAATGCGTAAGCTTTATCTTTGGCACAGGATTTTGTAAGTAAGTTATTTTAAAAATATATACACCAGTTAGTTCTTTTTTCTTATTTTATTATTTGCTTATTTTCTTATTTTCTTATTTGCTTATTTATCATTATAAATATGAATACTTTAGTATTAAGTGTTTTAAGAATAACCTTATCTTGATTGTAAAAATTGGAAATCTTATCTACCATCATAATCACTGTGCATATTTTCCATGTAGATATCAAGATGCTTTTTCTTGCTCCAGAAATATTATGAGACTCCTATGGTGGCTTGCTGCATATGATGCAAAATATGCAAGTAAATTACTTTATTCTCATTTTAAACTGAAGACATTGAAATACATGCACACACAAAAGATCCAATGAATTGAAAATTCTTAATGTTCCTCAGTAAAATATCTTTGTATTGCTTAGATATAAAATATGTTTTAAGATAAGTATATGTTTTCTATTTTTTTAATTGAAGAGACTTTAAACACTTTACATATGAAAATGTGGAGAAAAATGAACCAAATTATGCTCCTTGAGTGCAAATATACTGCTTTAAAAGCTTATGCTTGTAGTTGTTTAATTTAATCTCTGAACGTTCCATTTTGATAAAAAACTTTTTGGATCATTAATACCATTTCATAATGACATTTTATGGTCTAATCAATACTGGAAGAACATGTCAGCAACTACCCATAGTCATATGACTAAAATTGCTGGTGACAGAAATAATTGGCTAACTACCACTTATTGACCTCCAGGGGTAAATGATCAAAGTCTTAAAGAAAATAGAGCTATTTCAAATAGCATTCCATATAAAATTCCCATTTGCCTTCAAGATCAATAAGACACTAGATTCTATAAGGATTTGCAGGAATACAAATGTATTCCTTTTTTTTTTTCTTTTTGCATTTTCTATCATGTTGTCTTTATTTGACTGAGAATACAGAGTATAGAAAGATATGTCATCAGGAATTGAAATTACATAATGAACACTTCCTTGAACACTTTTTTTTAAATATTTTATTTATTTACTTGACAGAGATCACAAATAGGCAGAGAGGCAGGCAGAGAGAGAGAGGGGGAAGCAGGCTCCCCGCTGAGCAGAGAGCCCCATGTGGCGCTCGATCCCAGGACCCTGGGATCATGATCTGAGCTGAAGGCAGAGGCTTTAACCCACTGGGCCACCCAGGCACCTTTCCTTGAACACTTTAAAAGAAATTATTTATAAACCATTTATTGTATTCAAACACCAAATGAAAACACCTTCTAAAACTATGAATAATTCTTGAAATATTTTGTTGAATACCTGTTTGAGTTTATGTATACATAATTTTACATACATATACATATATATATGTATATATATAAATTTTTTTGGTCTTACAGCTATATATAAATATATATAAATATATAGCTGTAAGACCAAAAGATATTAATAGATTACATTTTAAAAAGTTGTAATTTTGCTAGTTCTAATTAATATGAGTGGCTTATGTTCACCGTAGTATTATATTTAAGTATAAGATAGATATGAATTTGAAACATACTGGAACATTTTTGGAAGAAAGAATTTGGAAAAAGCAAATAATTAGAATTGTGTGTGTGTGTCTGTGTGTGTGATTACAAACTGGATTTCAGGGATGAATTTTTGATAAAGTCTGAAGTAGACAATTCTAGATAATTTATTGGTTGTAGGATATCATGTACATACACGACATTCACCAGCCAGTAGTACAGAAGCATAATTCAAAACAGATATTGACACAATGATCTTATACGAGCAATTAAAAATCTGGCTATGTATACTTCTGTGGGCCAAAGGATGATCATCTTCTTCCTTAGGGCAACATAATATAAGTAATTAAATGAAATCATATTCATTTATATATTTTATACATTTTATAATGCATTATTTATATGCAATATATTAATGAATGCATGTAAATTTGAATCACATATACTTTCTCCATTAGATTGATTTTATAATATTAATGCATTTCTGAGTTTGGGGAAATGACCCATGATTTGTTCTTTGTGTACTTGTTTTTGTATATCAATATATAATGTCAAGAACCAAACTTAAAAGTAAATTAAGAATATAATTCATTAATGCGATTTCACAGTTAAATAAACTTTTTAGGAATGTTTATTATGAATTGCCATGTTATATCAATGAAGAAACCATGAGGTTGGAGGGACAGAGAGGCAGATATAGAGAAATACACACAGAGGCAGAGAATTTAATGTGACTCTTCTGACCAACTTAAAACTTTTTCTCATTACATGTTTATTTTCTTAATTTTTTTTCAATGATATATTTGAATCTGTTTTCAAATGGCTTATTTTCTCTTTTCCCATTCAAATACCATTTGAAATGTGTTCACTTGAGTTCATAGTTGCTTTTCTGTCTCCTGAGGGTTTCAAAGGAAATCTTGGAATTGTGAGGTGCAAAATCATAGGCTGTCTTCTGTAGAAACAAAAAACTATGATGTGTGGGCCAAGAAGAGGTAGCTGCTTCCTTCCTTTTTTTTTTTTTTTTTTTTACCTTACATACATTTCTCAAGTCAGATATAGTCAGCATTTTCCCAAAATATTATCTGATATTTTTATGGCAGCAAACTTTTACTATTTTGTATTCAATCTTTTAGGTATTTTTCTAAGATTGATAAGATTCTTGAAGCCAAGAATTTTAGCAAAATAATTAGACCTCTTTGCATCACCAGCTGCACACTTAATAAAAATGGCATGACATAATATCTTATAAAAAAGTTATTATTCTCTGTAAAGATAGTATTTTCAGCTTGGGTGGTGAATGATAGACTACTTTCTACACATCCCCAGAGCTCTCAAGCAAGGATAAAGAGCTTCTGGTTACAGAAAGTTGTTCATTAAATCTCCTGAAATTCAAGTAGTAAAATAGATAAAAATAGTATATTTAAATATATAAATATGCTTAATAATTTTATTTTCTTACTGCAGTCATTGAAGAATTACTAAACACAAAACTCTCAAAACAAAGTCAAATGTATTTCTGATACTGCTACAATTTGAGAAAGTCTGAAAAAACATAAATTGAGACATATTGTATAGATTATATATAAAGCAGTATTGTCAGAGAGGAAGAAAAAATAGTAATATGTTCTTGTAATATTGTCATGTTTGGGGCACCTGGATGACTCTGTCAGTTAGCCATCTGCCTTAGGCTCAGGTCATGATCCTAGGGTCCTGCAATCCAGTGGACATCAGGCTCCTTGAAGACCAAGGATCCTGCTTATCCCTCTGCGGGTCTCCCTGCTTGTGCTCTCTCTTTCTCTCACATAAATAAATAAAATCTTTTAAAAAATATTCTCAAGGGGACACCTGGGTGGCTCAGTGGGTTAAAGCCTCTGCCTTTGGCTCAGGTCATGATCCCAGGGTCCTGGGATCAAGCCCTGCATCAGGCTCTCTGCTCAACAGGGAGCCTGCTTCCTCATCTCTCTCTACTGGCCTCTCTGCCTACTTGTGATCTCTCTGTCAAATTAATTAATTAATTAATTAATTAAAAATATTCTCAGGATATACTATGCTACATATTCTTATATGTTAAGCATTATTCTTGTGTATTCTTATATGATTTATCTATTTTTACATGATTTTACAGCATTTGGAGTCAGGGATTCTATAATGTGACCAAATTCTATACATACCTCTCTATCTTTCAAGACCTTAATACTCAAGTACAAATCAAAGAATGAATAATATATTTAAGATGAAGAAAGGAAGGGAATTCAATACTCTTAGTCTACTGTTATCACCACTGAAATTCTACTGTTGAGTGTATCATTGGAATTTAACACTTGTAATCTATTGGTTTAAAAAATTTAAGAGCTCGGGACAATGTAGGAAAGAAGATAGCTGTTTATGAGAGAATAAATGATAAATGGTAAATTGACTGATAACATAAGGTATTTAGGAAAATATTTTATTTTTATAGTGAAAGAAACTCAGGGTATCATTTTTTTTAGTCATGCAAAATACATATTATTATGTTAAATGTTTGAGGGAGATAGCTACTGAACAAGCATTTACTTTATATAAATTAACTATTTATCGAAAACCGATCTGCCATTCTTTATCCAAAATATTCAAAACTAGGTGCTTTTCAGAACTCAGATTTTTGTAATGAAATAATTTTAGAACAGTGCATATTCCATGTATTACTGATAGCTCAGGTGGGGTCTGGAGCATTATTCAACATCAAAAACATTAATATTTATAAGTAATGTGATTTTAGAAAGACTATTAATAGTATTAAAGTTCATTTAACCTTTATTTGTAAAGTATTAAATTTATTTTAATTACAGAATAATTTTAGACCATAATTATATCTGGGAGAAACTTAGCATGTCTGACAACATGTTGCTTTACTGCTATGACCTATAGCTCAGACTCCCAGCGTAGAGGCATAGTACAGCTAAGATTCGCAAAAACTGCTCTTAGCCGGAAATCTACCTCACCTCAGGAGATAAGGACATGACTATGCTGTGTTTAAGATTTACAGGAACAATATGAACAGATTCCTGTAGGCAATGATCAACTGACCAAGAACAAAGAAATTACACAAACTTCTTGCAATGTCTATACACTTCCGTCATCTTTGGACTCCAAACTTCTCGCTACCATAAAAGAAGCTGGATTTAATGCTGAGGGGAGATGATTCCTTAGTACAATAAGCCTCCATCTCTTAGGTTTGCAGGCTTTCCAAATAAAGTCATTTCTTTGCCCAATATCTTGCCTCTTGACTTATTGGCTAGTTGTGCAGCTGAAAGAATGAGCTTGGAGTTTGGTTACAAATTTGGCAAGGCTGCCACGACCTAAATGCTATCATTAGTATAGCCTTTGTTATTTCTAAGAGCGGTAGGTAGTAAGTCATATACTGAGATAAATATATGACACATGCAATAAGTGTTAATTACTCTGGGCATTTGAGGATCTTTGATAAAAATGTAAATCGAACAGTTGTCACCACCATCATGTTAGAGTTGAACATTTGATGATGGGAAGGATATAAGGTCCTTAGTTACTGAAGTGGTGTAGGGTATCCGCTCTTTGTAAAGACCTCTTACAACAGTGTCTGCCTCGTTAACATAAATTTCTATCTAAGCAGCCTAAGACCAAATATCGCATGAGCACATATTTTTGCCTTGCCAAAAGATGTTTCTTTTCAAGTAGTTCACATTGTCATGCTCATCATCACAGCTATCTTCATATATTTCTATGTTAAACCCCATTTCAGCAATTTCACTTTCTCTCAAGAAATGCAGAAGCAGTGTCTCATGTCAATGTGCACCATGTCTTGGATGTCAGCTCTCTCTAATTTATTTTATAGATGTTGACATACAGAGCAGAGCTGGAAGTGAATTTCTCATTAACAACACAAATCCTTTCAGAGTCTTCATTTTAAAGTTCATTTCCAAACATCATTGAGTGCCAAAGTCTGCACAAGGCATTTGTTAATGGTGGCTTACCAGACTGTTATTAGCAACTGGGTAAACATCATTCCTAACAACTTTCATGAAGTCTTGACTCTGAGAAATCTGTTGACTGTAGCCAGCCAGTAAAGCAATCAATCAATCAATCAGTGATTATACATGTTATTTATGGAGGATAAGAATCCTTGCTCCCAGTATTGTATTATAGATTTACACTGGATAGGAGTAACTGCTGAAAAGATCACATTTTGCAGAACTAGAAGGTAAGGGGAGCCTGGGTGTCTCAGTGGGTTAAGTCTCTGACTTCGGCTCAGGTCATGATCTCAGGGTCCTGGGGTCGAGCTCCGCATCGGGTTCTCTGCTGAGCAGGGAGCCTGCTTCCCTCCTTTCTCTCTGCCTTCCTCTCTGCCTACTTGTGACCTCTCTCCTGTCAAATAAATAAATAAAATCTTAAAAAAAACTGGAAGGCAATGTGTGGGACAGTTTTTCTAGAAAAATAAATTTTTACACATTTATTTCAATTGTTATCTGTGCTTTCATTTTTTTTAAATAAAAATGCTTATCTAAATTGAATGCATCTTTCAAATATAGCAGGTGCTGGTTTTTCCTACACAAACTACAACTTTTTAATTTATGTGCCTGCAGTAAGAACAATTTAATGTATTTAGTGTCCTTCAATATTTTATGATATTTTCTCAGAAATAACTATATTTTTTAAAGGATACAACCTTAGGCCAGGGTGGTTTCACTAGTGTTTTTTTTTTTTCCCTAGGACTAAGTTTTTTATAATATATTTAATAAAGAGTTTTATAACATTTAATGATAAACTTTTCAATGTAATTTTCAACTGCTTCATGGTCAGAAGTTTCTCATGTTAATTTTTTGTTGTTGTTGTTTTAAGATCCTGAGATCTTTAAAGGACCCTGAGATCATGACCTGAGCAGAAGGCAGAGGCTTAACCCACTGAGCCACCCAGGTGCCCCTTAAATTTCATTTTTATACACGATTATTTTGAAGTTCCTAAATTCATATCTTGAATATTCATACTCGTTTTCAAAATTTGAGTCATCATGATATAGCCTGGATCATTTCATGGCAAACTGTCTACTAAGTGACATGTTCACTTCTCATTGAGTAGCCTCTCCAGGAACACAACATCAGGATTTTGTGAAAGTTGCTCTATTTTTCCTAAGTTCTTGGTCGTTGCTATCACCATAAAACTTCAATAACTTTGCTCTGATTCCTCAAGCTATACTTAGTGATGTCTGCTTCTCATATAATCTGACACTTCAGAAATGTTCAACAGTAAAACTTGTTTACCTATTTCTTACGTATTGATGTTGACAGCTACTACCTTGTCATCTGATTTTACCCATGTAGGTATTTTTATACATTTTTTTTTACATTATTACATTTTTAGATTCTCACAAAATAACTAAGCAAAATAAAAACATCAATAAGCTAAGTATTGGTAATTAGCATAGGCATTTGCTCTTGGTAGGAATGCTAAGACCTAATGGTCCCCCATGCCATCCAGAAAAGAAAAACACCTCTGTGTTCCCAAAGCTTTTCCGACATCATGATTTTGAATCAAAATTCTGGGTCTATAAGTCATATAAAGTATTCAATGCCATGAAGTATACAGAAGTACCAACATAACTGTATTCACTATAAAAGTAAAAAAAAATTATATATCCATTGAATCTGAAAAATTAATGTAATTCCATTGGTGAAGCTAAGAATTAAAGTCCATCTACTGTTACTTCTTCACTAAACACTGAATTTAATAAACAAATATAATAATATATTTATATACTAAATTACATTTTATAGTTATGGTCATTGACATCCTCTCATCTGATTCTCACACTCACTGTAAATGAACATACATAAATATTACTATCACGTTTTTATGGGTAAAGACAAGATATTTGAAGGATTAGATGAAGTGGCAATATATGAAGAAAAGACAGTTATTTGATTTTGACATACCAATTATTAACAATTAATAATATAGTTCCTCAAACAAAGATAAAAAAGTATTCAAAATTGAATAATTATTACATGGCAGAGGCGTGATTCTCCAAACCAAGGGTTCTCTATACCTTTGTGTCTAGACTCATAATTTTTTCTAAACAACTAAAATATTTAAAATCTACTCATACCAATTCTCTGACCTATAAATATGCATTGAAATACTACATAATTATTAAAATCATGTTTTCAGTCAATGTTTGAAGGTATGCAAAAATGTAATGAATATAATGCTAAGTAACACAATTGGATGTAAATATTTGTTCAAAATGAATGAAATTTCATTTAATTAATTTCATGCCTACACAAACACATTCACTCTCAGAAATATATACTGGAAAGAAAAACATGAAAGTGATGTTTTCATAATGATGTTGCATAATGAAAATACCAGCAACATTTATTTATCTTAATTTCTATTTTCCAAATGCTCAATAATGGCTTAATAAAGACCTCATTAAATGAAAAAAAATATGAAATTCTACATGATGTGTCGGATCCTTTTTTCTTTACTGCAGTAAAATTTTAATGGGTAATACATAAAATCACATCAATCCAGAAGATTCATTTTTTAAGATTCATTTTAATATAGCAGGAATAAAGGAGTTAAATCTTGTAATTTTCTATTAAAAGAGAAGTGGTGATTGAGAAATACAGAAAGTAATATTATTGACTTCAATTTATTATATAAATATAGACTTAATTACTTTGGAACATATATATGTATATATGAGATGTGGCTCTCAGTAAATATATTCCCACAATTTTTTTCATGTATAATGTCTCATGCTTTCTGCACATAAGATTAAAATAAGAAAAAAATTTAAATAAAGTCACTGAGCTGTTAATAATGCAAAGTGGGTGCCTTATAAAGCTGCATGCTCAATGCTTTTAATTTAAAATGAAAGAAGCATCTCAGAAGCACTTATTTATAAACTGGAAAAGATGAATGCCATTAAAATAAATTGGCTGGCATGGGTCAATTACCTTTTTCTTACATTTCTCGATGTATTTTTTTCTTTAAGCACAGGTTATAATTTAAGTCAATACAATTTTCTATAGAAGTATCCATATGAAAACCAAATTTTGACTCCACATTATTTACTCGTGTCATTTTCAGACCGTTGGACCTCTTTTCACAGATCATTAATATAGTTCTGCATTATACTCTTCAAAATCCTAATTTAAATAATCCTATTTCTGTCTGGTAGACATTGAATCATGAATATGGAATGATTTCATCTGACTTCACTTGAAATTCACTTAATTTTCAACTCTGTTAGCTGTAAGGTGAGTAGAAAATAATTTAGTTCAAAATTGCAGTACAAGGTGTGCTTCTAGCCTAAGGAGAAGCTCTCTGCTCAGTGTCTTTAATTGAGTTGTGATTTAGTTCATAGCTTCATTTAAGAATGATTACATCCAAACCACCCCATTTTTTCCTCTCTGTACTTGTGTCATTGTTTATTAATTTCATGATTATTTGTGGCTGCAAAGATTGGACAAGTTCCTGTACCTTGACTTAAATCAGGTGAAGTTCAGGACATAGACCTGAAAATCCCACTCCCCTCCCCTCGCCCTCTCCCTGTCTCTTCTGAATCTAAACCATGCATAGCTAGTTTCGTCCTTATCATTCTATTCTTGTGACAATAGAGATATATAATAAATGAGTTCCCCATTTTTAATATATACATTATTTTATATGTATATATAAAATATACATATACACCTGGATACACTATCAGTGTGTTGACAGTTGTATTAATAGGTATGCGATTTTCTTACTATTTAGCTAGATAATTCTGCTGTCAGGAATTTACCCTATAGCAAGCCCATGCATACATGCAAAGGTATACCTTAGACAATAACCAGTTCAATTTTATTTGTAAAAGTGATAATTTGAATATTCTCAGCAATAGGAAAATGGCTGAATAGATGATTTTACATTCATATTTTAGCTAAATTAAAAAAGATAAAATATAGACTGTATCCATAATCTCTTCTTTAATGAACAAAAGCAATTTTCTAAAACATGTTTATATTCAGATTTCAATGATTGTATTGAAATGATGTTTACATAGCAAGCACACACAGACAAAAGTGTGAGTTTCTGGTTGGGTTTGTATGACTGCGTCTTTTGTTCAAATTATATGGAATCTGACATTGCCTTTTTAAATTGATGGAGAAATCATTCTTCCCCCATGTTTATGTTCTATATTATATTCTTAGGCTACATAGGCAATATTCCTATATGTAAATATTTTAATGAACTGTATGGTATTGTCCATAAATGATAATTAACATGGTAATAGCTGCTCCTCCTACTAACTTATTTGCCTTACCTAATAGAAGATGCTGCTTTTTCTGTCAAAAGGTTTAACCAGGAACACAAATTTCCCCACTTATATAATTGCCCTTTTGCTCCTGTTACCAATTTTCCCATTAATATTGAAACATTTTAAGTATTTTTCAATTCAAAAAAAAATATATTAAGTGGAAACGCTTTTTCCTTTATTTCTGTGGTACTCCGTGTTTCCATTATTCATCCTACTTTTCTAAACCCTCTTCTAGTGGGCATAGTGTATCCCCAAAATATCAGCGTCTTCAGGGTCTCTGCATCTGTTCTTCCTTTCCTTCTCTGACTTTGCTTTCTGTGTATTCTTTTCCATTTCTGCCCCTTCAGGCGGCACCTTCTGTATAGCAGAGAGCTAGCTCCTCTGTATCACCCAACCAAGTGTTTGCCTCATATTCCAAATTTATTCAATTTCTTGCTAGATATTATACTAGCAATTCAGTGGCAATAATTGTAAGTAAATGTGATATCATGAAAATTTCTGCCTAAAATATCAAAATAAACGAGCCATCACACACACACACACACACACACACACACACACACACACTACACACACACACACAAATCCAGAATCCCAGCCCAAAATCTCAAAACCATTTTCTCCCTCATGATTACCTCTAATCAATAATGAAATGCTCTGAACTTGTCAAATCTACTTTAATCTCTCATAGATGTTCAAGTCTGTATCTCTTAAGAAATAGCTCTATTCAGGTAATTATTGCTTTTCACCCAAATTATAAGAAATTATCTATTAAAATCTGTTTCATTTTTACCTCAATTCCTCTCTCACAACTATCCATTTTCCAAGATGAAGCTCAAGGGATGTCTTGCACAGCAGAGCTTTGATGAAGCCATTCCTCTGTTTCCATGCTCCTAGAAGTCCTTGTTGACTCAGATATACAATGTGAACTTCTTTAATATTGCTACAAATTGTGACTTCATGGTTTCCATCTCTTATCTCTCTAGTTTCAGATAGATACCTGCATTTACCTGGGTACCACTATATTTTTGTCCTTCTGAATTAGTTCTGATTAAATTGTTATAAATGTTTCATCTTACATTCCACTTGCTCTAGGCCTTTTAAACTGGAAAATTATTAATTGAGCTAGTCTTTATGGAAAACACTTTTTAAAAATAAGCCAGGTTAGACATCATTCCTGAGGAGTTAAAATCTTGTGTTTTTGTCTGTTATAATAAACAGCACAGAGTAATGCAAATGTCATTTTCTCAATAGTTTCCCTATCACAGGCTACCAGACAAGAAGTACGATGTTCTGTTCATTATAGAATATATTTCACTGCCCACAAAATTCCTATGATAAAGCAGGTGCTTATGAAACATTCTTCTAACAAATGACTGGATGAATGAAAGAATGTGGTGAAAACAATGCATTTTGCCTTTCCTGGAATTCAATTTAAAAGTTATAATATTCACAATGTCCACTTGTAAAGATATTGTCCAAAATATATCATATTTAACATTAATCTAAATTAGCATGTACTTAAAATACTGAACAAGGTTTAGTATAGCAAAACTTATTCATCAGAAGTCAGTTAAATTGTTAATTCCATCCTATTTTAATTATAAATATGGTGAGTTTAAGTCACTTATTAACATTTCTGTCATTGAGACACGAGGTCAATTTTTTCTTCCCTTGAATGTTGAGTGTTCTGTGACTGTTTTGACCAATAGAATATAATGGAAGTGGCTTGATGCCCACTCTAGGCATAGGATTCCCTGAATCAAGAGAAGGACTTAAAGTAGTTGGTTTGTGATCCATTCACTCCCAGTACTAGGAGGACAATGCACAGTTGAAAAGAAAAGAAGCCATTTTCTAAGAGGAAAATTGCTACATGTAGAAGACCCTTGGATAGACAATCCTGGCAAAGTAACTTCTAGTAGATAAATTGAGGATCTAGGGATTTATGAGATGCAGATCCCTAGAGAATGTCAAGGAAAACAAAGAATTCCTCCAGACAGGAATTGGAATGCTTCATTACTTGACTGCTCATTCTGCTGTGAGGTAGTCAACCACAAGGAAGCGCCTGGAAACCAAATCTACTATTCTGACTAGAAAGCACACATCCAAGATGGGAATTACAGACCAGGGAAACTGTTCTTGATGTCCCATGTTTGTCTGCTTTGCCTGACTTTCTTCATTTCTGAATTATTAGTAAAAACAATAATCTCAAGCTCAATTAACCCCTATATTTGTGAGTCTTATTTGGTTATCTGATTTTTTGTGTTAGATCATTGATCCAGACAAGTGTGGGATGTAAGAAAAAGTCATGATTTTAAGAAACTAAGTTCTGTAGTTGCTTTTTACACAGTAATAGATAACCAGTAAAATGAAGAAAATAGTTTCAATTTCAACTGAAAAATACATGAAAAACAAAACAAGACAAAACACAATGTTAATTTAATTTGGATCTGAAAGCAGGATATTTGATTTTTTAAAAAAAGATGTATTTATTTATTTAACAGAAAGAGTGAGGGAGAGAGAGCAGGAGGAGGGGTAAAGGGAGAGGGAGAGAAAGAAATCTCAAGCTGCTGAGCACAGAACTCAATGTGGGGCTCAATCTCGCAACCCTGAGATCATCACCTGAGATGAAATCAAGAGTTGGGTGCTTAACCAACTAAGCCACCCAGATGTCACAAGACATTTGATTTTATGTAAATAATGACAAAATAATGCAACAAATGAAAATAATTTCATATTATAACAGCGCATGTTTTTGTAATTTCCAAAAAAATTGAAAACCCAGGGATGTGTTTGGCAAAATATGCTCCCTGATATAATGAAGTTGGCCACATTTATTAAGCGGTAGCACTAACTATGGTAGGGCAAATTAAGGTGCGTGGCAGGTTCTGCACTCCTGGTGCTTTCTAAAAGAAGACAAATGAAACTTTTTAACAGGGTTCTACCAGTTGTGCTCAGAATATTAGCACTCTGGCAATAATCTCAGCATAGCACACACCGGGAGGTGCTTCATCTACCTCCTGCTGGGAGTGGTGCTAAACTTGCATACACACTTGATGTCCTGCACAAGTGGCATCTTGTACTTCAATGAAGATTAGGAGATAATGACCTTCTGTTATTTTCTGTCCAAATGAACACCTAGCTAGAAAAAGTCCATATCAATAAATCTAGTTTTAATAACAAATTCTTAATCTTAACAAATTCACAATCCAATTGCTCATGAAAATTACCATTGTATATGGATAGAGAAAAAATTACTTTAGGAATATGTTCTACTACTTTGTCAAGAGAACTTTAGAGTTGGCAGCATTGCACCAAGATTTCCTCCTTCAGGACCTGTCCTGCAATGTCCCACCTGCTGGGGATGTTGCTTGCTGACAGGTTAATAGCCTTTAGTTGAGAGCAATGGATAGACCAAGAATATGCACCCTTCAGGGGAGGGAACCTAATGTACAATGTTTGGTCAAAGTTGGATTATAAAGACATGGTCCCTTGACTCACATAATTTGACACTCTGCTGCTAGGCACATACAAAGTAAAGATTGTTATGTTTTCTTGGAGAATTGGTCCCTTTATCTTTATGCAATACCTTCTTTATTCCTGAGAACTTGTATTGCTATGTCTAAAAATAGTATAGCTACTCCTGGTTTCTTTTGATTACTGCTGGTATGAAATGTATTTTTTCATGCATTTACTTTTAATCTATACTTTTAATCTATAGATTAAAAGTATATTTATATTTTTATTTTATATTTATATATATTTATATAAGTATATAATATATATAAATATGTTTTATATATTTTATATTTATTATATTTATATTTATATATTTATGTATAAATATATAAATATATATTTATATGTTTATGTTTATGTTTATATTTAAACTGGGTTTCCTTTAGACAACATACAGTTAGGTCTTCGTGTTTGATCCACTCTGACAATCTGTCTTATAATTGGTGCATTTAAAAAAAAAAACATTTTCAAAGAAATGGAACAAATAATCCTAAAATTTATATGGAACCAGAAAAGACCTCGAATAGCCAAAGCAATATTGAAAAAGAAAGCCAAAATTGGTGGCATCACAATTCCGGACTTCAAGCTCTATTACAAAGCTGTCATCATCAAGACAGCATGGTACTGGCACAAAAGCAGACACATAGATCAATGGAACAGAATAGAGAGCCCAGAAATAGACCCTCAACTCTATGGTCAACTAATCTTCGACAAAGCAGGAAAGAATATCCAATGGAAAAAAGACAGCCTCTTCAACAAATGGTGTTGGGAAAATTGGACAGCCACATGCAGAAAAATGAAATTGGATCATTTCCTTACACCACACACGAAAATAGACTCAAAATGGATGAAGGATCTCAATGTGAGAAAGGAATCCATCAAAATCCTTGAGGAGAACACAGGCAGCAACCTCTTCGACCTCAGCCGCAGCAACATCTTCCTAGGAACATTGCCAAAGGCAAGGGAAGCAAGGGCAAAAATGAACTATTGGGATTTTATCAAGATCAAAAGCTTTTGCACAGCAAAGGAAACAGTCAACAAAACCAAAAGACAACTGACAGAATGGGAGAAGATATTAGCAAATGACATATTAGATAAAGGGCTAGTGTCCAAAATCTATAAAGAACTTAGCAAACTCAACACCCAAAGAACAAATAATCCAATCAAGAAATGGGCAGAGGACATGAACAGACATTTCTGCAAAGAAGACATCCAGATGGCCAACAGACACATGAAAAAGTGCTCCACATCACTCGGCATCAGGGAAATACAAATCAAAACCACAATGAGATAYCACCTCACACCAGTCAGAATGGCTAAAATTAACAAGTCAGGAAATGACAGATGCTGGCGAGGATGCGGAGAAAGGGGAACCCTCCTACACTGTTGGTGGGAATGCAAGCTGGTGCAACCACTCTGGAAAACAGCATGGAGGTTCCTCAAAATGTTGAAAATAGAACTACCCTATGACCCAGCAATTGCACTGCTGGGTATTTACCCTAAAGATACGAACGTAGTGATCCGAAGGGGCACGTGCACCCGAATGTTTATAGCAGCAATGTCTACAATAGCCAAACTATGGAAAGAACCTAGATGTCCATCAACAGACGAATGGATAAAGAAGAGGTGGTATATATACACAATGGAATACTATGCAGCCATCAAAAGAAATGAAATCTTGCCATTTGCGACGACATGGATGGAACTAGAGGGTATCATGCTTAGCGAAATAAGTCAATCGGAGAAAGACAACTATCATATGATCTCCCTGATATGAGGGAGAGGAGATGCAACATGGGGGGTTAAGGGGGTAGGAGAAGAGTAAATGAAACAAGATGGGATTGGGAGGGAGACAAACCATAAGTGACTCTTAATCTCACAAAACAAACTGAGGGTTAATGGGGGGAGGGATGTTGGGAGGGGGGGTGGGATTATGGACATTGGGGAGGGTATGTGCTATGGTGAGTGCTGTGAAGTGTGTAAACCTGGCGATTCACAGACCTGTACCCCTGGGGATAAAAATATATTATATGTTTATAAAAAATAAAATAAAAAAAAAATAAGCAAACAAACAAAGTTTCCTTAAGCAGATGGAAAAAAACATACTATGTTGTGAAAGGGAGGTTGTTAAGAAAAACTATCTTACTATGGCAAGTGTATTTCAGGTTGCCTCACCGTCACAGAGTACCATGAAAAATACCGACAACCTTCAAGAACCAAAAGGAAATCAGAAGGAAGTCCAAGTTATATGGGGTCAAGTTAAGGACCATGTGCCCAAATCTCATTATGGGTCTAGAGCTGGTTTACACACAACGTGTGTAAAAAAAAAACTCTGACCCTTTCAATAGGTCAGTTTGTTCAAACAATAAATTCAGTATGAAAAGCAAAAAAAAAAAAAAAAAAAAAAAAAAAAAAAAAAAACCTGGTACATTTAGGCTATTGGCATTGGCAACGATTGTTGATACAGCTGGATTCATGTCTTCCATATCCATTACTTAGTCTTCTATTTGTTGCCCTTCTTTCCTGTTGTCTTCCACTCTTTTCTGCCTTTGTGGTTTTTACTGAGCATTGTTTTTTTATTTTATTTATTTATTTGACACAGAGAGAGAGATCACAAGTAGGCAGAGAGGCAGGCAGAGAGAAGGGGAAGCAGACTCCCCACTGAACAGAGAGCCCGACGCGGGGCTGGATCCCAGGACCCTGAGATCGTGACCTGAGCTGAAGGCAGAGGCTTAACCCACTGAGCCACCCAGGTGCCCCTTACTGAGCATTTTTTAAGATTACATTTTCTCTCCTTTCTTAGCATATAGGATATTTAATTTTTTTTTTTTTTACTTTTTGTAATAGTTATCTTAGAGTTTGCAATATGCATTTATAGCTAATCTAAGTCCTCTTCCAAATACTATACCACTTCAAAATAGTGTGTCTTCTACTAACAAAATAATCCTGATTCTTCCCTCCTGTTCTTTGTATCATTGCTGCCATTCATTTCACTTATATATAAGCATACATAAGCATCAAATGCATATGATAAATAGCTAAGTATACACAGCTGATGCATTGTTAGTGTTATCGTTTTTGGAAAAAACTGTTATGTTAGATCACTTATGATGAAAATATCTTTATTTTACTTTTACTTACTCCTTCTTTGAACTATGTACCTCATTTTTTGACTATAATATTTTCCTTCTCTCTAAAAAATGTCTTTTAACATTTTTCTGCAAGGCATATCTACTGGCAAAAAAAAAAAATCCCTCAATTTTTATATATCTAAAAGTCCCCTTCTTCCTCATTTTTGAAGGATGTTTTCATTTGGTACAGATTTCTAGGTTGGTGATT
Source organism: Enhydra lutris kenyoni (assembly GCF_002288905.1). Lineage (NCBI taxonomy): Eukaryota > Metazoa > Chordata > Mammalia > Carnivora > Mustelidae > Enhydra > Enhydra lutris. Next base: position 17,155,519 of record NW_019154116.1, on the reverse strand, counting down.
TTTGTTCTCTGAACATTTAAATATTTCACTCCATTCTATTTTGCGTTACAAGTTTTCGGAAGAGATTCAAATGTAATTCTTGTATTTGTTCCTCTATAGGTAACATGTTTTGTTTTGTTTTTGTTTTCCCCTCTGGCTTCTTCAGGATGTTTTCTCTATTTTGAAGAGACTATGCAGTGATGTGTGTGTGTGTGTGTGTGTGTGTGTGTGTGTGTGTTGTATTTATTATGCTTAGTATTCTCTGAACTAAATGTTATCTGTTTTGATGTCTGACATTAATTTGGGGGAAATTCGCAGTCTTTATTATTTTATATATTTATTTTACTTCTTTCTCTCTTCTATGGGGGCTTCCTGTTAAACATGTTACACCTGTTGTAGTTTTCCCACAACCCTTGGAATTTGTTTTCTTTTTTCCACTGTATTTTTTGTTTTTCAGTTTTTGAGGATTCCATTGATACATTTTCTAGTGCAGAGTTTTTGTCTCCAGCTCTGTCCAGATTACTAATAAGACCATAAAAGACATTCTTTTTGCCTGTTACAGAGTTTTTGATTTCTAGCATTTCTTTTTGTTCTTTATTTAAATTACCATCCCTCTGCTTCCATTGCCCATCTGTCTTGTATGCACTCTACTTGTTTCATTAGAACCCCCTGTTGTTTTAAATTCCTGGACTGGTAATTATAATTATTTTTGCCACCATGTCTGGTTCTGATGCTTGCTCTGTCTCGTCAAATTGCATTTTTTGCCTTTTGGTATGCCTTGTAATTTTTTTCTTGACAGGCATTGACATTTTTTCTTGACATGATGCATGGGATAAGGAAACTGCCTAAAGTAGGTCTTTAGTAATGTGATATGAGGTGTGGGGAGAAAGAAAGCATTTCCATTCTAGAACCTATAATTAAATTTCAGTCTTTTAGTAAGCCTATACCTCAGGACTATGAAGTTAACAAGTGTTTTCTCCTTTATTTTCTCCTTGCTTAAATGGTAGAGGATGGCTAGACAGAGCTGAAATTCGGTGTTTCCCTTCCCCAGGTGAATTAGGCTCTGATAATACCTCAGCAGGCTAGGTCCTGGTCAATTAATTTCACCTGAGCATAGGGCTTATTAAGAAGAACTGAACGTACTTCAAAATGGCTCACTTTTCCCTTCCCCTACTAAAGCCTGCAGGAATATTTCTCCAATATTTACTGTGAAAACCTGGTTGTGCGCTTGGAGGGAAATCTCATAATATTGTGGGGACCCTGTGTCTGTGCCCCTCCTCCCCGCCCCACAGCGATAGGTTTTAACTCTCAGACTTGTCCACACTGAGAAACCTGCAATTTGTGGGTTACAGTTCAGATTTTCATCTCTGGCACTGCTTCCTGAGGTGGTTTCTGGTTTCTGGTGGTGCTTTTCCACTCTGGTAAATGGAGACTCCTTGCATCTGCCATCTTTCTCTCCAATCCTGTGGGCAGAAGTTTGCCCTGTGTCTTCCACTATATTATGCATTCAGAAAGAGTTGATTTCTCTGCTTGTTCAGCCTTTTTGTTGTTATGGACTGAAGACTTCTAGGGCCCTTATATGTCGAATAGAAAATGTCAAAAGTTCAGAAATAGCACATGTAATACCAATGAATTATTGAAGTTTAATAGTAAATGAGTAAAAGTTTGTTTTGCACACACCAAAGACAGTTCACGAAACGGGAACACTCAAACAAAAAAAATGGAATGAGGTTCAGAGACCTATTGTTGTGAAGAAGCCTATATAGTGGGGGAGGCCAGGACTGTTTTTCACAGGGATTAGTTATAAGATTAGAATTTTATATAATTCCAATAGGGAATTGGTCAGTGATTACCTCATATCAATTTTGGAAAACAGTTTAAGTTTTGCTTGTGGTTTCTAGAGGCATAAGTAAGAAATGACCCAGGTCAAGTTAGTCTTGCAAAATAAGCTAAATTAAGTTTTGTTTGTATGCCTAAACTGGTTTTGTCTGCTCAGGGGATTTTCAAGGCTAATCTCCGTTTCTTTTCTAACAGAAACTAGAAGCCTCAGAGACATATTTTAAATGAGGTTTAAAAGCCATGCATATTTATATATTATGAATTGCTATTTAGTAAAATATCACTTTGCTTTATATATTCACTGAGGTTTAAATAATTAATTTGACAAAGTTTACATATATTTATCATAATAATATTGGAAAATACAACATTTTGCAACTAAACATTATTAAATGTACATGTAGCACTTATTCTTGGTAGGGAGATTAAATGAGAGAAAAGTTAATACTAGTTGAAAATTCTTGCCATCTTCATTTCTAAATTTTCTTTAATAGACAAGTCTCAGAACCATCCTGAATAGGATTAAAAATAGGATTTTTATTGCCAAAATTAAGCTGTATACATTGTTTTAGTTACTAAAATCAGTATAAAAAGAAACTGATTTTTATAGAAATTTTATAGAAATTTTAAGAAAATTTACTTAAAAAAACAAGACTTTCTAATCACAAAAATTGATTGTATGCAACATTCATTTAATTACAACTTTCATATTCTTCTCTAGGTTCTTAGTTATAAAGTTGGCAGGTAAATATTTTGTACAAAGTAACTCTCCTATTAAAGATATATAAAGACAGGTGAACTTCTCTCAAGGCACATAGGAGAAAATTTGACCGCTTTCTTAAGTTAGAGATGAAAGGACCCAATTATGTTTGATGTCAGTCTTCAGTGGAATCCTAAGGCAATAGAAGTATCCCTTTCCTGAGATGCTACATTTCCAGATCATTCTGAGTCTTGCAAAAAGATAGTTTTCAAGACCTACAACTATGAATAAATAGGATGTCTGGAAGGCCATTCTTCATTTAAATGCATTTTAAATTACATGGGACTCCAATATATGAACAGATACGTGACTCTTATGTTTATGTCCTCTATATTTCCCTCACTCTCCCTACATTTCTCACTCTCACTACTCATACACAATAATTTAAAACATTGAATTTCGGAGTTTGTATTCTATAGTATAAACAGTTATATGTTAAGATATCATTGCATTAGTTTTCATTGCAACATGTCTATCTTCATGGCATTAACCTTTAACGTATAATCATGTACTTGCAAAAATGTGTGCAATATGATAAAATTTCTTAATTTCTCACTATGTATTAAGCCATATTAATAAAGTAATTTTGTAGAATAAAAAAGTAAGCTGTTCATATGAATAACAGTTGGCAATATGAAAAACCATATATCTCAGTATTTTCTTTAAAAATGTTGAATGTGTAATACAAGTCTTTTAAGTCCTACAATTGAATTTAAAAGACAGAAGTCAGCTCATCAGGATGTGCTAAATTTTAAACATTATTACTTGAATTTTCTGTTGTCCACACATTTTATTTGCTACCAATGCCAAAGATAACTTAATGAAAATGTTATCCTTTGAATGCTTTTCTCTAAAAACAGCTGAGTTCCTCCTTGTACTTTGAAATTCTACACAAATACTCTTGCTAGCATTTTTTTTTACCAATGTTTTCATTAATAAAAGAAAAAAGAAAAAGTAATAAAACCTAATAAAAGCAAACATCAGTTTTAATAAATACACTCAAAACTTGTGGGAGCATATAATATATTTCACAGCTTTCCTCCCTCTTCTTGGTTTGTTTATTCTCTTCTGAATTTTATCTAACATTTGACTGAATTTTTTTTTCTTTTATCCTTTTATCTTTTACTTGAAAAAGTACTTTTATCTTTTATTTGAAAAGATCCCAATGCAATTAAATCTAGGTTCCAGTCTGAATCAGATTCCTTATAATTCTAAGGACTTCCACTCATTTTACACATTTTCAAGCATAGATTAGGTGAAAATGTATATACATCTTCACTATACATATATGTATATGTATATATACATTAGAATAATTACATGTATATATAATTAGAATAATAAAAAAAGTTTTGGGGACAAATTTGTAAAGCGCTACCAATTTTAATCACTGTCAAAGATCTTTGGTCTTTGACACTGATTAAAACTGATAGCGCTTTACAAATTTGTCTCCAAAAGCTTTTTTATCATGTAAGGATAATATAAGACACTTAATTATTCAACTGGAGATCTCTTCTTGGTTCATCTTTTGACTCACTGTTTAGCTCTTCTCTCATTTTTTTTTTTCCCCCAACTCTATAATCTCCAGGTCTAAGTTGGGTCATTGACTCCCAATTCTGTTCTATTCCTTTGATATGATGGGAGTCTTGCATTCAAATTTTACCCTGTCTACACAGAGGGTCTATTTTTCCAAAGCTTGGTCTGATCAGGATGAGACTTTCACAGATCTTAAGTGGCTCAAAGATGTGCAGCTGTGTTCCTTTCTAAAAGGGAGATGTCTGAGTTTGTGTCTTGGAAAGAATAATGAGTACCTAGCCTGTGTTTTCCCATGTCTTTTCCACATTTAGTATGAGCATTCATCCTTATGGCTCAGATCCTCACATATTGAGAATAAATACCCAAAGGTAAAGCTCTGCTCATTTAATTTGTGTTTCCAGACTCTGCCTCCTTCCTGCGGAAAGATGCTTGTTTCTATCAAGTCTATTTTTTGAGTTAGAGCCCTTCACACTTCTGGCACTATTACTGTTTTAGATCCTCTTGACTTAGAGCTGAATTCTCCTCCAAAGAATTTGACAAAAAATTTGGCATGTTCTTCATTACGGAAATAGAAATGTGGGCATTATTTAGTAATCCTACTTTTTTTTTTTTTAAATTTATCTCATGTGTACTGCTCTAAACTGGATGATCAGTGAGTTATAATCACACAGAATCCCACTTGTTAAAATTGTCTTCAGACTGGTAAAAATTAGTAGAGTTATTCTGACAAGGACAACTTATCACTTTGGGGAGAGATTGGGAGGATATAATCATGATACTTTCTATTTTTTTAAAGTGGATATGTCACCATATAATATTATTAGAATGTTATTGACTGTATTCCGTGTGCTGTACTTTTCATCACTATGACTTATTTATCATTGTATCATGGAATCTATAGAATTATCTAATTCCTATGTTGTACACCTGAAACTTATATAATATTTTATGTTTAACTACAACTGGAAAAAAAACCCACAAATATGGTGTTATAAGGTAATTTCTTACTGAGGGAGTTCTGTATTTTGTGCCTTTCATGTCTCAAGTAGTTTGCTTATTTTGTCAAAGTTACTGAATTTAGTGACATAAATTGTTTCCATTTTCTTATCATCCTTTTTCTAAATATCTGTAGAGTTAGTAAGAAAGTAATATTTCATTCCTGACCTGATACTGGTAAATTATCTTTCTTTTTTTTTTTTTTCTTCTTCTGGTTAGTGTGTCTAGAGGTTTATCGGTTTTATTGATTTACTTTAAAAAGTCGTCTTTTGTTTCATTGATTTTCTTCTTTTTTTTTTCTCTTTCATTGCTTTATGCTCTGATATTTCCTTTATCCTGCTTATTTGGGCTTAATCTCTTCCTTGTTTCTTAAGTGAAAACTTAAATCAATTTATTGAATCCTTTCTCTGTATTAGTATGACCATGCAGTGCTACAAATTTCCCTCTATTGTTTAGGTTGCAGTCATCGTATTTGATAGGCTGTTTTGTTTTAATTAAGTTCAAAATAATTTCTATTTGCTATGACTTCAGATCACTTTGAAATTTGAGCCAAACCTTCTACGTTGATCTTCAAGTATGTTTCTTCACCGGTCTTGCCAAATTAAATTTCCATATATATTTTAGATATGGATTTCAAGTTCTACTTTAAAAAACTCCCCTTAGTAATTTGACTGACATTGCATTACATCTAAACATCAAATTCAGAGATAATTGAGATTTTTACATATCGTTTCGATACACATCCTTCAATAAAGTTGTTTCATGTATTTATAATAAAGGTTTTTTTTATCATATTTTGCACAGAATACTGAGAATCTCTGGGCTTTGTAAGTTCTCTCATCTGGTTACATTAAGGTTCATTCTTTCTAAAGTTTGCATTTAAGATGGCTTAAAAACTTAATTTTTAAAAATCACTAGATAACATTACATTGTTTGTATGCACCACAGTTTGGTGCATACCAAATGATACTTTGGTTGTTTCCAGTTTGTGACAGTTTTGAAGAAAGCTATAAATATTTACATGCAGGTTTTCGTGTGGACACAAAATGCGTTGAGAGGATACCTAGAACAGTGCTTGTTGGACTGTATGATAAAGCTATGTTCAGTTTGTTAAGAAACTGCCCAATAGCCTTCCAGCATGGCTGTACCATTGGGCATTTCCCCAATCAATGAATGAGAATTCTTATTACTCCACATTTTCACTAATGTTTGGTAATATCCTTTTAAAGTTTGCTTTATTTTGTCTTAGCCACTCTAATAGTTGTCTAGTGATACCATCTTGCTTTAATTTTTAGTTCTAGCATCATGTGCTGGAAAAAAATATTCTTAATTGAACTGCTTTTGCTCTTTTGTCAAAGATCAATGGACAATATTTGTGTGTGTCTAATCTGGACCCTTTATTCTGCCTATTGATTTATATGCTCTTTCTCCAACAGCATGCTGCCTTGAATCTTGTAGCTTTAAAGAATTCTTGAAATTAGTGTGCATCCTAAAATTATAAGTAAGTGCTCCCTCTTTTTCTATTTTTTATTAAATGTGAGAATTGGTATCAATTATTCCTCAATTGTTTGATAGAATTCACATGTGAAACCAACTAGCAGTGATTTCCTTTTGAAGAAATTTATTAATTATTCATCAGTTTTCTATAAGAGATACAGGCCTTTCAGATTATCTTTCTCCTCATATGAATTAACGGTTTGTGTCTTTTAAGAGATTGTTCTATTCTTTTCGCATCATCCAAATTGTAGGTATAAAGTTGTCCAAATATCTCTTTATTATCCTTTTAATGTTCATGAGGCTGGTATTAATGTTCATGAGATTTGTAGAGATGACCTCTCTTTCATTTTTCATGTTGTTATTCTATGTATTTTTTATTAATTTGTGTAGAGGTTTATCAATTGCATTGATCTTTTTAAACTTTTAGTTTCATAGATTTTTTTCTCTATTGTCCTATTTTTATTTTATTTGGTTCTGCTACTATGTTTATTATTGATTTTTTTCTATTACTTTAGGCTTAAATTTATCATCTTCCTCTGTTCTAATATGGATGTTTAGGTTATTGACTTTAGATCATTTTTTTTTCCTAATCTGTGCACTTGGTACTGTGTTTTTCCCTGTAAGTACCACTCTCATGGTGTCCCAACAATTTAGATAAACTTAAATTGTATTTTCAAATCCATTTAGTTGAAAAAAATTTTTTTTTTAGTTTCTCTTCATATTTCTTCATTGGCACAGATGTTATTTTGCAACATGTTGTTTAATCTCCGAATAGATGAGTATTTTTCAGTTACCTCCTTACTGATCTCTCTTTGCATTCCATTAGAGTCCATTACAATTCTGTATGATCTGTACTTTTTAAAGCTTGTTAGGTGGATTTTTTTGCCCAGGAAGTGATCTGTCTTGATGTTTCATGTTGGCTTAGGAAAAATGTGTATTCTGTTGAATATTCTGTAAAAGTCAATTAGAACAATTTAATAGCGTTACTCAAGTTAACTACATCTGTAGTGATTTTCTGCCTGCTTCTGCTATCAGTTACTAAAAATGGGAAAGTGAGTAGCAAAACTTCATACTGGATCTCTCTAGTTTGTCTTAAAGTTCTTTTTTTTTTTTTTTCTCATTTTGGTATGGCAAGTTTCTATTGATATCTATTGACATATCTTCTAGTTAACTAATCTTCCCTTGGCCATGACCAATCTATTGATGAAACCATCAAAAATCTACTTCATGTCTTATAGCATTTATTGGTCTTTATTATTCTCTCTCTCTGCCATTGCAGTTCTTTGCATACTATTCATAGTTATTTTAAATTCCCTTCTGATAACTCCAAACTCTGTCATGTCTATATCTAGTTCTGATGCTTCCTTTTTTTCTTTAAAAAACATGTAATTTGGTTTGTGATTTATTGTTGAAAACTAAATATTTTGTAACCAAAACATTATGTGTTGGGTACTTAGAACTGTAGTAAACAGGCCTTTAGTGGGAGGTTTCTGTTAATCCAGCTGGAAGTGAGGCTGTGGTTAACATTTGCTGTAGATGTAGCTGCCATTGGTGTCAGCTTCCTCTAGTATCATAAATTCTCACAGCTCTGTTGTCTTTGGGTTATCTAAAAACTCCTTAGATTTATGTCTTGTTGCTTTTGCAGGTTATCCACCATTATAATACTGGATCCCTGTTGGTGTAGTGACAAAGCATGTGGGAGTCGAAATATCCTCTAATCATATGAGCAGTTTCCAGTCTTTTATGTGGCCCTGTTCCCCTGGGCTATGACCTTGACTTAGCTTTCTATCCCTCCTCAGTTAAGTGAGATAGGAAAGCTAGAAGGGACTGGAGTCCAGGAGATTCCCTTTCTCCAGGCCTTTGCTTTGGAAAAAACTCTGGGAATATTTCAGCAAGCTTATTTCTACCTTCCCCAGCCTGAGTCAACAGGGTACTTGTATTGGCTCTTTACTTTCAGAAACTGATAGGGTTCCTGAAGGTGCGACTCATAAAAGTGTGAAGTTCTCATGAGACTATGACCACTAAGAGTGTCCCTCAGCTTGTCCAAGTCACCAGTATTAATCACAGTTTACCACTACCAGTTTATGACTCCAGCCCTTTCACTTCAGATAAACTAATCTTGCCTGTGGCTCTGATTTACCTGTTTCCAGATTTCAGGGTAGCATTTTGTCATACGACCTCAGTTCTCTGTCCAAAGCTAGAAAAGATAGTGATCCTAGTTTCTTCAATTCCCCCTTTTTGTAAGGACTCGAGTAGTCACTTCAAAGCTCTTACCATGCCAGAGCTAGAAACCAGAAGTATGCTAGATTTTTAGAATTCTGCCTGACATTTGTTTCTTTCACCTACATATTTCAACTCATTTCAGTGAAACATAATCGATGTTACTTTGGAATTTCTAACCTTCTATCTTTTGCTTTAGACGGCCTGATTTTTGTGATTTTATTTGTTTATTTATTTATTTATTACTTTTGTAATTGTTTTCATCATAATAATTTTCTTCTTCACTAATTTTATACTACATCCTGTTTATATATTTTTAGAGCATGAATCGTTAAGTCACCAAATTAAAAACGGGTACCTTTACTCTTTTCTGCATTTCTACTTGCTCAACTTATACATATTTCACATCATAGATTGAAGTTCTATTTTTTTTTTAGATCCAAGAGATACTTTATTATTGTTTTACACATTCATTGTAACACAGAATTTCCAAGTATTAGTCCCTTCTATGTTCTTCATTTCTGTTTGTGAGGAGAAAAATCTCCAACAACTTAATTTTGTATTGTCTAAATAAATATTTTAAAATTTCCTTTCTGATAATACACAGTTTTGCCTACATTTTTAGTGTTTTTTGTTTGTTTGGGTGGGAGAGGAACTTCTATTGAACCACCACCACTTACTCATATACTTTCATTACTTTTTTTTTTTTTAATCTCCTAAGGCTCTCACAGTTTCCAATTATCCAAAACTTGCAAATATAATTAGATGAAGGTGGTTTTGTATGTGTTTACTTCTTTGTGTTTGAATTTTACTTCAGTTGTGGCCTGGTAAATTTTTACTCTTTCTGAGATATCATAAGATCTAAAAAATATGTCTTTCATGCACCTATTTATAATATCAAACAAGACAGCTGTCTGAATAACCTAGCCTATCATTACTGGAACCGAGAATTAATTTTTCTCACTGGTGACTAAGAAATGAACAAAGTACATTTTTAAAAAATATTTATTTACTTAAAGAGGGAGAGAGAGAGTGAGAGTGAATGAGAGGGAGAGAGAGAAACCTCATGAGCCAGGGGAGGGGCAGAGAAGCAGACTCCTCACTGAGCAGGGAGCCTGATGTGGAACTCAATCCCAGAACTCTGGGGTCATGCCCTTAGTTGAAGGCAGACGTTTAACATCTGAGCCACCCACGCACCCAAAGAAAGAATATTAATACAAATGCATATTTGTATATGTGTGTATGTAGGTCTGTAGATGTACTTCTAGACCCTAAAATATGTAGAATGTTTCTTTTGGGAGTTAAACATAAAGGAAAAATAATGATACTATTAGTAGTGAAACTGTTTAAAAGCATAAAGCTGAACACAAATCAAAATGGCCGCACTAATGCTTCAATGATGCTTGATTTTAAAATAACCCTTTTGCTGCCTTCCACAAACCTCTCCTCCTCCCGTCTCAGCCTTTTGGGAACCTGGTACCACCTTAAAGACTTGACAAAGGAGGCTTGTGGCACATACACAATTCCTGCCAAAACTAGCTAGATCCTGTCTTTCCCCGTAAAACACTGAAGCCCCTCTTTCTGGGAGGGCTTGCAGTTTTTGAAGACTTGGCCTGCTGCAGCCTAATTTACATACTCTTTATCCCAAATTCTTGTCTTTCCATTATATTTTGGCCCTAAAGCATGAAGGTTGGTTTTTGGTAACAGTAGTAGTGTGAGCATCAGCAGTGAAAATCAAAGCTGACTGATACGTTGTTACGTCACCTTTAGGACTTAGTAACTCCAACAGTCTTAAATACATATGGCAGAAAAAACGATAATGCTAATAGGATCGAAATATAATAGCAGTTCTTACATTTTGGCAAATACCTCACTGAAGTTAAACCCAATTCATTTTATTCTAAAAATGATATTATGAGGTAGGTATCAAAATTATTTCCATTTAATATATGAGAGAAATACTTTTTGAAAGTTAGTGCAATTTTTTTTCTATGTTCTACAGCTAATTAATGGTGGCTCTGCCTTAGGAATCTAAAAAAAATCAATGACTATTGTATGTGGCCTTTGCAAGTTGTAAAGACAAAGGAGGTAATTTTAATGGACCCATAAACATTTCAAGTGATTATAATGCAACACAAAACTTTTAAAATTCTATCAAATCTCAGTTGCGGGTTTTTCATGGTGCACCTTTTGGCCAAAGTTCAATTAAATTCAAGTTTATTATACTCCTCTTCCTAACAACAAAATGTATTATATAGAACAGCATTAAATACCAAAGACCCCATGGCATTAGAATGAGAAATTAAAAAGAGAAAAATATTTAGAATATTGAAATAATGAGAACACCTATGAAAAAAAAATAGCTGAAGCTAATAATCACAGACTGCTTATAAGCATGAATACTTTTATTTTAAATCAAGTAATAGAAAAATATCAAGCTCTTCTCTGAAGGTAGTGACATTAGACTAATTTTGGTGACATTAGACTAATTTCAGGAAACAGTCCACAAATTATTGTCCATTTTCTTTATGGCTCCCAAAGGAAAATATAAACAATTTTTGAATGAAGTTTTCAATGTAGAATTCGAACTTGAAGCCCACTGACTTAGTGTTTTCCAGATCAAATGCTGGTGTCACTGCTTCTCTCATCCAGCATCCATGACAAACCTTACTCTCTCTCAGTATTTTCCTTCTACTGCATACCTTGGACGGGAAATGCCCACAGTCAAGCCATCTGTCATGAGCTCTTGGTCATCCCAGGATTAGCCTGAATTTTGTGAACCTAGTAATTAGTATTTACTAGGAAAAAACAGAGCTGTATGTATTGTGGTGACACAAAGAGTAGATATGTTTTAATGCAGCTGTGTAAATTACAAACTACAGGACATTAATGATTTTTGAAAAATTTCAACCCATTTTTTAAAACATTTTAAATATAAAATATATAGAAAATAATTGGGACTGGTAGTTTTAATGAGTGAAATGTTATAACTTTTCTGTCCTAGCCATGAATATATATATATATATATATATATATATATATATATAAATTAATTAATATAATGTTAATAAATTATATATATAATTTATTAACATGTACTATTTGTTTTATGGGTAGAGGTCTGTGAATCATCAGTATCACACATTTCAAAGCACTCAACATAGCACATACCCTCCCCAAAGTCCATCACATCACCCAGCCACCCTATCCTTCCCTCCTCCAGCAGCCCTGTTTGCTTCCTGAGATCAAATATTTTGACTATGATTGTCTTCTGTAGATAGAAGCACTAACTCTATCCTTGAAAATGCTGAATGAAGCTAACAAGTGTACAAGTGGGAGCATATTTTTAAAATATAGCAGAACTACTTTATTGACTCATACTGAGTTGAAAAACTAAAGTGGTTATTGTCATTGAGCTCTAAAATTTGGATGATTTGTAGTATCCCATAAATGTATGATGCCGTTTGTTCTATATACAACAACCATTTGACTCACTTTCTTCATGGTATTTATATCTCCTATGGCCACAATTTTATAAAGCAATTTTTATGAAAGCTGTGAAAAGGTCTTTAGCTTTTTTTTTTTTTCCCTATCATAAACTTAAAGATGGCAACACATACATGGAGTTTTGTAAAAGAATCCACAGTAAATATTATAATTCTCTCCTATTTAATATGTTGTGCTAAATTCCAAGAAGTGCATGTACTCCATTTTAAAACCTAATTTATTTTCATTTTTATCTTTTTAATGTTAGATACATTGATTTTGGAAAAAAAAAAACCTGGCAAAAATGGTTTTCAGTACTATGTCATTTTATGTAACAAATTTCTGTTTTTCTTTGTTCCTTTAAAATTCAGCCCTGATAAAGAAAGTTAAAGTCAAAGAAAAACATTATGTGATAAGTATTGTGCAATTATTAGACCTGTCCCTTGTTGGTATACCAACATAATCCTTTTTTCTTTTGATACAAAAGGGAAAATTTTTAAATTTCTTCACAAATACTGCACTTACAGTAAAAAAAAAAAAAAAAAAAAAAAAGAGGCGGGAGGAGAAGTGTGTTTTCTAAGAAATGCTTCCCCTTCTATAAAACAATATCAAGAGACAAATTTGGCTAGGTACCTCTAAGAATTTAAGTAGTCTATTCTTTCTGGATCCTTTATTGTAACAGATGCCTGAAATTGAGAAACATCAGTTTCCCTATGAGTGGGGGAGCCTGCCTGAAAAGAAAGTTAGCAACAAAACCAAAAAAATGACAAATTTGGGAAAACATATGTGGAAGGTTTTTTGTTTTGTTTTGTTTTGTTTTGTTTTGTTTTTAATCCATTCTCAGTGGAGAGCATGTATGGGACAAAAGGAGGATCCAAGTTATCCTATATACTTTTTCTGATTATTCTTATAGTATGATGAAAAACAGGTTATTTCATCCTTTTAACCAATTATATAAAGAAATTTGGAATAACAAAATGTGTTTATGTGTAAATAGCTAAAATTTTTAAGAGAAAATATTGTCAGTTTCAAACTGATGTCCCCATTTTCCTTCACTCAAATGTGAAGTCAAATATAAATGTTGTTTTTAGGCATTTTGTGTAAGTTTTCTTTTAAATTAAGAGAAAATAATTAAATTAAAATCTTTGGAGAAAATTTTGGAAGGATGGAGGTATGAAGGTGTTTTCCTAAGATGTAATTTATGAGGCAGCAGTGATGAAAACTACCTGTTAGACTCTGGGAAGGTGTTTGGTTTTGTTTTCTTTTATATTTTAAATAATAGGTGATTATATTTAAAGTCACTTGCTATTTGTGACAAACACCACCCTTTAGGCAAAAAACAAGTATAAGACTTCTATCCAAAAAATCAAGACACTATAGTCAAGGTCTTCCACCCAGAATGAAAACAAAAATGAAACCCCAACCAACATCCACCCTTATCATCCACCTTACCATGACTATTTCTAGAACTCTAGTGGTGTGTTTCCTCTACTGAGGATGGATTTTTCCCTTTATTTATTATGCATACTAAGTGTTTAAGAATCCTTTTTCTGTTCTGGGAGTGAACTATGTAATCAGGACTTTTAATAAATATACTTTGGTGGGAATGCAATCTGGTACAGCCACTGTGGGAAACAGCATGACAGTTCCTCAAAAAGTTGAAAATAGGGACGCCTGGGTGGCTCAGTTGGTTAAGCCACTGCCTTTGGCTCAGTTCATGATCCCAGGGTCCTGGGATCAAGTCTCACATTGGGCTTCTTGCTCAGTGGGGAGCCTGTTTCTCTCTCTGCCTCTGCCTGCCTCTCTGCCTGCTTGTGTGCTGTCTCTCTCTGTCAAATAAATAAATAAATAAAATCTTTTTTAAAAAAAAGTTGAAAATAGAGCTACCCTATGACCCAGCAATTTCACCACTAGTTATTTACCCTAAAGATACAAATGCAGTGATCAAAGGGGCATGTGAACCCGAAATTTATAGCAGCAATGTCCACAATAGCTAAACTATGGAAAGAACCTAGATGTCCATCAATAGATGAATGGATAAAGAAAATGTGGTATATATCTACAATGGAATAATATGTAGCCATCAAAAGAAATGAAATTTTGCCATTTGCAATGACGTGGATGGAACTAGAGGGTATTATGCTGAGTGAAAGAAATCAATCAGAGAAAGACAATTATCATATGATCGCTATGATATGAGGAATTTGAGAAGCAGGGTGAGGGGTTTGGTTGGTAGGGAAGGAAAAAATGAAAGAAGATGGGATCAGGAGGGAAACAAACTATAAGAGACTCTTAATCTCACAAAACAAATAGAAGGCTGCTGGGAGAAGGAGGGTATGGCTAGAGTGGTTGGGTTATGGACATAGGGGAGGGTATAGGCTATGGTGAGTGCTATGAAATGTGTAAGTCTGATGATTCACAGACCTGTACCTCTGAGGGAAATAATATATTATTATATGTTAATAAAAATTATACACACACATACACACTTAAAAGAAAACAGATGCAAAAAAAAAAAAAAAAGAAAACAGATGCATGAATACTTCCAACATTAAACAATAAAACTACAATATCAGAGAGGACATAGTACCATGTCACCCAAAGTATTTTAAATATATTTTAAAATATGAGTTAAGTTTTTACTATACAATGCTAAAGTATTTTGGGGAAGACAGCGTGCACTAGGGAAATAATGTAACATAACATAATCATCTCAGTGGAAAATGTAATTATTCATGTATAAGTTTCCAAATATTTTATTTCTTTCCTGATTTCTGTATGTTCCAATTTCAGTCACAGTTCATTGAAGTTTTAGTGAAGACTGCTCTTATTTCAAATAAACAAATTTTGAATAGTTACAAAGAATGTTAAAGCTTTTTTCAATCATGTTGACAAAAAAGAGGCCTCTAGAGGCCAACTATAAGATTTGTTCTTCATAAAGATATCTACAAAAAAACTTTAGATAATGAATTAGATTAGAAATAAAAAACAACAACAACAACCAAACAAAACATATGTTTGAATAAAAAGGCATGTGGTTGAGATTACCTGGATTTCTATGTCAGTAAATTCCCCCAATCTGTTTCATCCCATTAAACTTTTTTGAGATTTCTTTTAGAGAGGGAGGGACAGAGAGAAAGAAAGTGCTGTGCAGTTGGAGGGGGGGGTGGCAACACGGAGAGAAAGTCCTAAGAGTATTCTGTGCTGAGCATGGAGCCTGATCAGGGTTTGATCTCATGACCCCAAGAGCATGATCTGAGCCGAAACCAAGAGTAGGATGTTTAACCGACTGTGCCACCCAGGTGCCTCTCATCCCATTAAATTTATCAGAAAATTGCCTAAGCATTTTATCAGGATTGCAAAATTCTCCAGCAAAGGAGATTGTGACTATCATGCAACATAGTGTATCTCACATCAGATTTGTAATAAATTTTTGTTTGCAACCCTCTAAACTGAGTTTTGAAAAATGGCAAGAGTCATTAATTAAAGAATTGTAGACTTTTAAGCTGTGATTAAAATTCAATGTGAACACATCCCATCCACCAATAAATGGACATGGAACACTATGAATACTTTCAATCTAGTTAATAGCTACAGATACAAAATCTGCTATAGTAGGGATGGTATTGTCAGTTTTACAACTCTATTTAAATAGTGTTGATAAACCATAAGACTTTCTTAGCATTTGTAATAATTACATCTCTAGATACATTGGAATCACATAACAGTTTAATGATTATTTGGGAATATAATATATATTGCCTTTTTTCATTTTATTTATTCATTTTTATTTCTTTTTATTAACATATAATGTATTATTTGCCCCAGGGGTACAGGTCTGTGAATTATCAGGCTTACACATTTCACAGCACTCACCATAGCACATACCCACCCCAATGTCCATAATCCAACCACCCTATCCATATCATACCCTCTTCCCCCCAGCAACCCTCAGTTTGTTTTGTGAGATTAAGAGTCTCTTATCGTTTGTCTCCCTCATGATCCCATCTTCTTTCATTTCTTCCTTCCCTACTTCCCAAACCTCCCACCCTGCTTCTCAAATTCCTCATGTCATAGAGATCATATGATAATTGTCTTTCTCTGATTGACTTCTTTCACTCAGCATAATACCCTCTAGTTCCATCCATGTCATTGCAAATGGGAAGATTTCATTTCTTTTGATGGCTGCATACTATTCCATTGTAGATATATACCACATATTATTTTTTTTAATCCATTCATCTGTAATAGACATCTAGGTTCTTTCCATAGTTTGGCTATTGTGGACATTGCTGCTACATTCAGATGCACATGCACCTTTGGATCACTACATTTGTATCCTTAGGGTAAATACCCTGTAGAGCAATTGCTGGATTAAAGGGTAGCAGCTCTATTTTCAACTTGTTGAGGAACATCCATGCTGTTTTCCAGAGTGGCTGTACCAGTTTGCATTCCCACCAACAGTGCAAGAGAGTGTCCCTTTCTCCGCATCCTCACCAACATCGGTCATTTCCTGACTTGTTAATATTAGCCATTCTGAATGGTATGAGGTGGTATCTCATTGTGCTTTCGATTTGTATTTTGCTGATGCCAAGTGATGTGGAGAACTTTTTCATGTGTCTGTTGGCCATCTGGATGTCTTCTTTGCAGAAATGTCTGTCCATGTCCTCTGCCCATTTCTTGATTGGATTATTTGTTCTTTGGGTATTGAGTTTGATAAGTTCTTTATAGATTTTGGATACTAGCCCTTTATCTGATATGTCATTTGTCAATATCTTCTCCCATTCTCTCAGTTGTCTTCTGGTTTTGTTAACTGTTTCTTTTGTTGTGCAAAAGCTCCTGATCTTGATGAAGTCCCAGTAGTTCATTTTTGCCCTTGCTTCCCTTGCCTTTGGTGATGTTTCTAAGAAGAAATTAATGTGTCTGAGTTCGAAGAGGTTGCTGCCTGAGTTCTCCTCAAGGATTTTCATGGATTCCTGTCTCACATTAAGGTCTTTCATCTATTTTGAGTCTATTTTTGTGTGTGCTATAAGGAAATGGTCCAGTTTCATTCTTATGCATGTGGCTATCCAATTTTCTCTACACCATTTCTTGAAGAGACTGTCTTTTTTCCATTGGACATTCTTTCCTACTTTCTTGAAGATTAGTTGACCATAGAGTTGAGGGTCTATTTCTGGGCTCTCTTTTATGTTCCATTGATCCATGTGTCTGTTTTTGTGCCAGAACCATACTGTCTTGATGGTTGCAGCTTTGTAATAGAGCTTGAAGTCTGGAATTGTGATGCCAGCAACTTTGGCTTTCTTTTTCAACATTCCTATGGCTATTCTGGGTCTTTCCTGGTTCCATATAAATTTTAGGATTATTAGTTCTGTTTCTTTGAAAAAAAAAAATGATGGTATTTTGATAGAGATTGCATTAAATGCATAGATTCCAACATAGACATTTTCATATTTGTTCTTCCAATCCTATGTTTTGGGTGCAATTGTCAATGGGATTGACTCCTTAATTTCTATTTCTTCTGTCTTGCTGTTGGTGTATAGAAATGCAACTGATTTCTGGGCATTGATTTTATACCCTGACACTTTACTGAATTCCTGTATGAGTTCTAGCAGTTTTGGAGTGGAGATTTTTGGACTTTCCAAAATATTATACCATCTGCAAAGTGAGAGTTTGACTTCTTCTTTAATGATTCGGATGCCTTTCATTTCTTTTCATTGTCTGATTGCCGAGGTTAGGACTTCTAGTACTATGTTGAATAGCAGTGGTGAGAGTGGACATCCCTGCCATGTTCCTGACCTTAAGGGAAAAGCTCTCAGTTTTCCCATTTGAGAATGATATTAGCTGTGGGTTTTTCAGAGATGGCTCTGATGATATTGAGGTATGTACCCTCTATCCTTACACTCTGAAGAGTTTTAATCAAGAAAGGATGCTATACTTTGTCAAATGCTTTTTCAGCAACTATTGAGAGTATCATATGGTTCTTGTGCTTTTTTTCATTACTGCATTGTATCACATTGATTGATTTGCAGATGTTGAACCAACCTTGCAGCCCAGGAAGAAATCCCACTTGGTCATGGTGAATAATCCTTTTAATGTACTGCTGGATCCTATTGGCTAATATTTTGGTGAGGATTTTCAAATTCATGTTCATCAGGAATATTGGTCTATAATTCTCCTTTTTAATAGGATCTTTGTCTGGTTTTGGGACCAAGGTGATGCTGGCTTCATAAAATGAGTTTGGAGGTTTTCCTTCCATTTCTATTTTTTGGAACAGTTTCAGGAGCATAGGAATTATTTCTTCTTTAAATATTTGGTACAATTCCCCTGGGAAGCCATCTGTCCCTGGGCTCTTGTTTGTTAGGAGATTTTTGATGACTGCTTCAATCTCCTTACTGATTATGGGTCTGTTCAAGTTTTCTATTTTTTCCTGGTTCAGTTGTGGCAGCTTATATGTCTCTAGGAATGCATCCATTTCTTCCAGATTGTCAAATCTGTTGGCCTATAGTTGCATATAATATGTTCTTATCATTGTTCGTATTTCTTTGGTGTTGGTTGTGATCTCTTCTCTTTCATTCATGATTTTACTAATTTGGGTCCTTTCTCTTTCCTTTTGATAAGTCTGGCCAGGGGTTTATTGATCTTATTAATTCTTTCAAAGCACCAGCTCCTAGTTTCGTTGATTTGTTCTACTGCTCTTTTGGTTTCTATTTCATTGATTTGTGCTCTGATCTTTATGATTTCTCTTCTCCTGCTGGTTTTAGGCTTTCTTTGCCATTCTTTCTCCAGGTCCTTTAGGTGTAGGGTTAGGTTGTATACTTGAGACCTTTCTTGTTTCTTGAGAAAGGCATTGTATTGCTATATACTTTCCTTTCAGGACTGCTTTTGCTGTGTCCTACAGATTTTGAACAGTTGTGTTTCCATTTTCATTTGTTTCCATGAATTGTTTCAATTGTTCTTTAATTTCCTGGTTGACCCATTCATTGTTTAGTAGGATGCTCTTTAGTCTCCATGTATTTGAATTCTTTCCAAATTTCCTCTTGTGATGGAGTTCTACATTCAGAGCACTGTGTTCTGAAAATATGCAGAGAATTATCCCAATCTTTTGGTACCAGTTCAGACCTGATTTGTGACCCAGGATGTGATCTATTCTAGAGAATGTTCCATGCGTGCTAGGGAAGAATGGGTATTCTGTTGCTTTGGGATGGAATGTTCTGAATATATCTATGATGTCCATCTGGTCCAGTGTGTCATTTAAAACCTTTATTTCCTTATTGCTCTTTTGCCTGGATGATCTATCTACTTCAGTGGGGGGGGGGGGTGTTAAAGTCCCCTACTATTATTGCATTATTGCCAATGTGTTTCTTTGATTTTGTTATTAATTGGTTTATGTAGTTGGATGCTTTAAAATTATTAGATCTTCTTGTTGGACAGACCCTTTAAGTATGATATAGTGTCCTTCCTCATTTCTTATTACAGTCTTTGGCTTAAAATCTAGTTTATCTGATATAAGAATTGCCACTCCAGCTTTTCTTTGATTTCCATTAGCATGGTAAATTGTTTTCCACCCCCTCACTTTAAATCTGCACATGTCCTTCAGTCTAAAATGAGTTTCTTATAGACAGCATATTAATGAGTCTTTTTTTTTTTTTTAACCATTCTGATACCCTGTGTCTTTTTATTGGGACATTTAGCCCATTTACAGTCAGGTAACTATTGAGAGATATGAATTTAGTGACATTATATTGTCTATAAGGTGACTGTTACTGTATATTGTCTCTGTTCCCTTCTGGTCTACTACTTTTACGCTCTTTCTTTGCCTAGAGGACCCCTTTTAGTATTTTCTGTAGTGCTGCTTTGGTGTTTGCAAATTCTTTTAATTTTTGTTTGTCCTGGAAGCTTTTTATCTCTCTCCTATTTTCAATGACAGCTTAGCTAGATATAGTATCTTGGCTGCATAATTTTCTTGTTTAGTGCTCTGAATATATCATGCCAGTCTTTTCTGGTCTGCTAGGTCTCTGTACATAAGTCTGCTGCCAATCTAATATTTATACCATTGTATTTTACAGACCACTTGTCCTGGGCTGCTTTCAGGATTTTCTCTTTGTCATTAACACTTGTAAATTTTACTATTAGATGATGGGATGTGGACCTATTTTTATCAATTTTGAGAGGGTGCTCTGTGCCTCGTGATTTTGATGCTTGTTCCCTTTGCCATATTAGAGAAATTCTCTAGTATAATTTGCTCCAATATACCTTCTGCTCCCCTCTCTCTTTCTTCTTCTTCTTGGATCCCAATTATTTTAATATTGTTTTATCTTATGGTAGCACTTATCTCTGAAATTCTCCCCTGGTTGTCCAGTAGCTGTTTGACTCTTTCCTCAGCTTCTTTATTCTCTCTCATTTGGTCTTCTATATCACTAGTTCTCTCTTCTACCTCATTTAACCTAGCAGTAAGAGACTCCATATTTCATTGTACCTCATTAATAGCTTTTTTTTTTAAATTTCAGTTTGGATTTTAGTTCTTTTATTTCTCCAGAAAGTGATTCTCTAATATCTTCCATGCCTTTTTCAACCCCAGCTAACACCTTGATAATCATCATTCTGAACTCTAGTTCTGACATATTACCAATATCCATATTGAGTAGTTCCCTAGTCATTGGCACTGCCTCTTGTTCTTCTTCTTCTTCTTCTTCTTTTTTTTTTCCTTTTGTGGTAAGTTTTTCCATCTTGTCATTTTATCTAGATAAGAATATATGAATGAGAGAATAAAATACTAAAAGGGTGTTTAAAACTCCAGAAAAATGTATGCTAACCAAATCAGAAGGACCCAAACCTGGGAGGAGAAGAAAAGGGGAAAAAAATAAAAATAAATAAATAAGAAACATTAGACTTGTGAATAGAACAGAGCCACCCACTTGATTTTGTGTGTATTGTTGTCTCTTAGAAGAAACTACCTCCCCCCCCAAAAAAAGAAAGAAAAATTTATATTTATACAAAATAAGGGTAAACTTAATGAAGGGATTGAATATGAATGTAACAATGAAAATTAGAAAAACATTCCAAAAAAGGAATTGATTAGATAAGTTGGTTGGAAAATGAAAAAAAAAAGAAAAAAAAGAGAGAGAGAGAGAGAGAGAAGAGAGAGAGAATATGATCAGGATGGAGACTAGAACAAATCATGTACTAAATTTAGGGTATATTTTGATCTATTGGAAGAAACTGTATCCCAGAATTTTAAAGGAAAAAAAAAAACTACATGTTTACAAAAAATAAGGTTAATACAATGAAGGGTTAAAATATGACTATAACAATGAAAATTTTAAAAGATTTTTTTAAAAAAAGGTATTGTTCAGATAAAATAGTTAAAAAACGTCAAAAGAGGAAAGAGGAAAAGTTAAAATAATAGAATAAGAAAAAAATTAAAAATTTTTTCCTTTGCAAGACTAAAGGGTCATGAGGAAAAAGCCACGAATTCTATATGTTGCTTTCCCCTAGCTCTGGAGTTTTGCTGTTCTCATTGATTGGTAAAATTGGTCTTGGGTGGATGTTCTTGCTGATCTTCTGAGGGAGGAGCCTTTTGCAGTGATTCTCAAATGTCTTTGCCGAGGCAGAATTGCACTGCCCTTGACAGGGACCAGGCTAAGTAATCTGCTCGTGTTCACTCTCGGTAGCTTTTGTTCCCTGAGTGCTTTCCATAGAGCTTTGGAGGATGGGAATGAATATGACAGCCTCCCAATCTCCAGCCTGGAGGAGCCAATAGCTCAGGGTCTCATTTCTCAGTGCCCCCTCAGAGAAAAGCAGTCAACCCCTTCTGTCTCCCTGGTTTCTGGCTGCTCTCTGTGCTCACCCAGCCTGTTACTGAGTGCTTCTATCTCTGGTGCACGTCCTATCTGGAGTCCCCAAACCCAGTAGATTCCTGCTGCGTGCTCCCACACCACTCCTCCCAAGGAGAAAGGAGAGGGTCTCTCCAGATCTGCCACTTGTGGGGTCACTGCTCGAAGATCAGTGTCCTGACTGTGCCTCGGATCACAGTTTAAGGTAACACAGAGCTGAGAGCTCACTCCTCAGCTCCGTATCTGTAGCTGGCTTCCCCACTCAAATTCCTGGGAGCTCTGCCACACTCAGACACCCCCAGTCTTTCTGTGACCCCGTGGGTACTGAGACCACATTGTCCCCGCAAGGGCTCCAACCCTTTTAGCCTCTGGAGTGATGTCCCTCAGTGGAGCAGATTTCTAAAAGTTCTGATTTTGTGCTCTGCTGCTCCACCACTTGCCGGTAGCTGGCCTCTCCCACTGCGGTCTTTCTTCCCATCACTTGGGATTCATTTCTCCGCATGTTCTACCTTCCAGAAAGTGGTCGATTTTCTATTCCTATAATTGCTGCTCTTCTCTTCTATATCCTGTTGAGTTTGTAGGTGTTCAGAATGGTTAGATAACTATCTAGCTGAACTCCTGGGACCTTACGGTATTTTAGTCTGCTATTCCTCCACTATCTTGCTTCTCCCTATGCTGCTCTTCTAAGAAAAATCCAATTTCAAATTCCAGAAGATACAGACTTTGCTTGAATAGGTGCAAATACATATTTCTCTGTGTATATGAGTTTTTGTGTCAAAATATTTCTTTAATATTCTAATTTAGGTATTACATTGGTCTTCCAATTCAGCGTTATAGTATTCTACTTAATTATATTTAGAGGTCAGTTTGTGTTTCTAAAATGGCACAGAAAATTGGGGAAAGGGAATGATCTTTGCTATTCCATTATGCTGATTACTGAGACTTCATTGTTGACCTGTGAGTGATGGAAGATGAGAAGATGAGTAGCTCCACCTGTTCAATATGTGTGTGTGTGTGTGTGTGTGTGTACATATGCAAATAGAAGTTTATTTATTAATGTAAAAGAGTGATCATTTGAAAATTCTTCCTATATACATATATATGTAAATTGGCCCCAAAAAGCATAGAAATAGTTAAAATCAGATTTTTTTAAAATTATTTGTACTCTCAATGTTGACCCAATGTACTATTTGAATATTTTTCCTCAAGTACACAAGACTTCTAATAACATAACCTCTCAAATAACAAAATGTGAATCATAAAGCGGAATAACAGTATTAAAGTCAACAGTGTCTTATGACTTCTATTAACTCATGATTTTCTGAACACCCTTAATAAAATAAAAATCAAAACTATATGCCATCGTATTATGTAATGTAGGCTGCTTCAGGTGTCATGTAATAGTGATATTTCTTAAAAATACTTTATCACCATTTTTGTACCACTTTTAAGTTCTATTTTAAGTTGTTAGAATAAATCATAACTAAAATACACAACTACTTTTCATAGTTCAACATCTTTCAACAATCATCCCAACACTGTCCCTTCAATCTAAACTAATTAGAAAGTAAAAATATAGAAACATTTTAATATTTATAAATATTTAAATGTTAAAATATTGATATACCTGACTTTCTAATTATTTAGAAATAAAAGGAGCCATATATATGCAATTATAATAAATTTGGGAAGATTAATCATAGTTTTATGGAGCTTTCCTGCTGTACTTGAATGGCACATCATTAAAATATCTATCATGTTAAGTATTTTCTTCAGCACTAAAAATAAATGAGTTAGCAAAACATGGAAGGCTTAGAGGAATCTGAAATGTATATTGTTAAGTGAAAGAAACCAGTCTTAAAGGGTTGTATACTGTATGGTTCTATCTGTATAGTATTTCAAAAATGATAAAACTATGGAGACATGAACAGAAAATTTCAAAAGGAAGCTAGAAGGTACATATTTTAATTTGGCTAATATAATCTTAAAACAGGTAACTGGAAATATTTGGAAATGTAATTCAAAAATTATATGGATGAAAGATTTATTGGGGAGCCATGATTGGCAATCTGTAGAGCCTTCATTTTGCTCTAAATTCCATGAGAAGTCATTTGAAGATTTGCGGTGAGGAGTAATATGGTAGATCTTGGCTTCTGGAATATGGATTCACTATATTTAACCTAAATGCACGAGATTACTATTTTCTGATAGTGCATTAATAATGAGAATATATAAAGACATTTGGTTGAGAAGGTTATTTTAGCCTGATCTACTTCATTGCAGTGGTATCAATGCATTACACAATTTCCTTTTTTGTTCTCATTCCCTCTGTTGTGAATTTCTTTTAAGATTTTATTTATTTATTTGACAGAGAGAGAGAGACAGAAAACACAAGCAGAGGGAGCAGCAGGCAGAGGGAGAGGGAGAAACAGACTTCCAGCTGAACAGGGAGCCCAACATGAGGCTTGATCCCAGGACCCCGAGATCATGACTTGAGCTGAAGGCAGACACTTAACAGACTGAGCCACAGAGGTGCCCCTCTGTTGTGATTTCTTTTCTGGATTTAGAAAGTTAGGCTAGAAGCTAAACAGTCATTTCATTTGTTCAGGAATCTCAAATTGTCTGTCTCCTTTTGCTTTTCAACCCATAATGATTTGAGAGTTAAGCTTACTTCTCCACTGTGACCATACTACAACAAACATCAGCAATTTCTATTGTGCTCTCTTAAGGGAAACCATCTAGTTGGTCACTTGTATTGACGGTTAACAACAACAACAACAACAAAATAACATTATAGATCACATTATCCTTCTGAAGCACTCTTTTTTCTTGTGACTTCCTTCTTATATATTAATTATTCATTTTTAGAATTTTTTGTGATCTTTGATTTATATGGATGATAAATGTTTACATTCCTTGTTTCCTAATTTTTGCTGTCTTATGTTCTCATTTTTATGTCATTGTGCTGTGTGATCTTATTTTTTGATGGTTTCAATTAAAAGAAACGTTTGATAATATGTGAATGTTCAATATAGACACTGTAGATCCCATACCTCCATTTCCATGGCATTTGTGGACAATTTGGATTTCTCACTGACCCCAAAACACTGCTCTCAAACTTTTTATTCTTCTACTATTCCTTTTCTCTGTGAATCAGATCCACACCATTCACTTACTGAGTTATAAACATATCTTTCCCTTTGCAACTTCCTTCGCTGGTAACCAATTTAATTGGATCCCCACTCTATATCTATAAATCTGATAATATTACTTCTATGATTATCTCTTTAGTACTTTTGCCAAATTTAGCTCAAGTCCTATAAAATCACTTACAACAGTGAGATTTATGGTATATAATAATTACAATGGCATGTCGATGTAATAGTTATCATATAGGCTATGATGCTGAATTAAATAGAACCCCAAAACAAGTAACAGACAAACAATGGTTGAAAAATATTAGAAGTATATTTCACTTGGCTCTCTTCCAGTCCTTTTTTTCAGAGAACTTGATCTTTTAATGTTTAAGTGTTTCTCAAAAGGTCCCCTTATCAGCCTGATACAAGTGAGTTTCCAAGAGATGTTCCTGCTCCAGATTGTGAAAAATGATGCTCATCATGTCTCTCACATCCATTGTCTCCAAACCTAGTGTCTAACCTACAACTAAATGGGATGAAAGCAAGGAACTAGAGCTGTAAATGGAAAGTCTAGCTAAAAATTGGTAGGATCCCTATCTGTAAGGAAAATGGTATTGTGAGATGATCTCTACTTCCCCATCAACATCAGTTCATCCTTGTTTTCTTCATGGCTTGTGTTTCAGCCATTGTGATTCATATTAATTTCCCCTAATTATCTTCACCTTTTTGATTTCTTGTGTCAGTAATGCTGTTCTCTCCCTCAGAACAATCCTGTTTACTCTCAGTTTCTGTTACTTGTATCTAGGAATCACAAAATCATACCATTTTAGGATATTTAAATGTATGATTTGCTCATTTTGTGATTACTTTATTAAAAACTTTAACATTTTCCCTGTCAATAACTGTAGTATTTTTAGTAATCAATACTTTTGCAAATTATTATCAAAATGAATGTGTACGAATGACTTTCTCTTATTTTTTCCACGAAGCCAAAGAGAAATTTAGTCCATATTTTTCAGTCTTATATAGGAGCTTTAAAGTTTTACTTATATTCTTTGATAACTTCTGTCACAGTTATCCTGTTATCTTCTGGAAAGCACAATTTGAAGATCAGATTTCTATTTTCTGTCTTTTATAGGTTTTGTGATATTTACCCTATTATCTCTATCACTGTCATTTGATTTTATCAGATTTTCCTTTCAATTTTTCATATTCAGTTTCTGAAGTTTTCTTCTTGAATTATAATAATATTTAAATAGTTGTTTTTTTCTGAAAAAAAAAATCCTCCTTGGTTTTCTAATAAAATATTTCCAGATTTTTGTTTTTACTTTGGTAATTCAAAATAATTTTTTTTTCTTTTGGTTAGCAGGACTTTGTTGGACAGGCCACAAATCAGAATTTCTTCCTTTATGTACATTCATTTGAGCTAAGGTTTGTGCCACCTTAGTTTTTGCCAGTCAACAGGTGTGGGGTTACCACTGGAATGTCTTTCTGTCAACTTGATGTTCAAATTGCCTTCTTAAATATAAGGGGAATTAACAGTGTGATGTCCATAAATTGTACCTCAACAGTTAGTGTCTAGCAAATGTTGGTTATTATAGCTTTCCTTTATACCTATTTATTCTCCTATAGCTCACCTCCTGGCAACAAGAACAAATAGATTGTCTAAAACATTAAAATTTGGAGTCTTGGGGTGCCTGGATGGCCCAGTGGGTTAAAGCCTCTGCCTTCGGCTCAGATCATGATCCCAGGGTCCTGGGATCAAGCCCCGCATCGGGCTCTCCACTCAGCAGGGGGACTGCTTCCTCCTCTCTCTCTCTGCCTGCCTCTCTGCCTACTTGTGATCTGTCAAATAAATAAATAAAATCTTTAAAAAAAAATTTGGAGTCTTAGCTTTTATACCATTCCCTTCAGTTTCCTGGACCTAAACACAATCGTGTGTGTGTGTGTGTGTGTGTGTGTGTGTGTGTATGTGTGTGTTTAATATCCCTTCTGGGCACAAAATGGTAATATCTGCTCTAACTGTCCTCCAAGCTATTCCTCTAGACAATGCTTACATATATGCTTATTTTCAATCTGTTACTTTCATACACATGTGTATGCACTTAAATCCACATCCCTGGGTGTCACAGTTTCTCCTTAGGTATTTGAGAAAACATTCACAAATCAGAACAAGTATTATTAAATGCATACCATGTGCTAGCTACTGTTGAACATGATTTTAATACAACAATGAAGATTTTCATCAAAGAGCCATTATCTAATGTAATTTGAATTTTAGAGTTCTGCTATAGGAAATAAACACAAAGTATTTTAAAAAGTAATACACATCACAGAGACTGTAGACTAGGGTGTTAGAATTCTGAGGCTTGGCAATTTTAATGAGGTTGGTTTAATATACCTTGAGAAAGCCTAAACACAAAATGGATGGATTTGAGAGAGGAATACCTTCAGACATCTTCTTTCCAAATGGAATGAAAGCCAGTGCTCAGACTTGTTGTACGTAAGAAAAAGCAAAAAGGTCAGTGGGTCTCAGTGAGCTAAAGTGAATAGAGGAAGAAAATAGAAGAAATGATGTCAGAAAGGAAATGAGAGACTAAAATGCCTAGAAACTTCTGGGCACTATATAGACTTTGACTTGTGTTCTGAATTCAGAGTTTGTGCAGTAGAGAGGCAACCTCTGATTGTGGGTCCCAGGGATCTCTCTTGTATTGAAAATAAACAACAAAGGATAAGGATGAGAGGGGTGGAATTATTGCAAAGGCCACTGTAGTAATCCACAACAGAGGTGATAAACCTTAATACTTACACTAGGATGGAGTGAAAGAGGTAAATACTGGTGGGGTTCCTAATAAGATTTTGAAGGCAGACATCACATAATTTCTTAAAATATTAAATGAGGTGTTATGAGAGAAAAGAGGAGTGAAGAATGCCTCAAAGATTTTGATATTGAATGACTAGAAGTTCAAAGGAGCTCTTATCAGCTGAAATGGGGAAGGTTGTGGACAGAAAATATTTTGGAGGAAACATTAGGAGGACACACTGGAGCATACTGAACTCAAAAATCCTTATAAGACAGCCATTGTAGGTAAATAGCTGAATATGTAAGAACAGAGCTCATGAGGGTTAGCTGGATATGTAAGAACAGAGCTCATGGGTGTCTTGGCTTAGACTACTATAACCAAATAGTACAGACTAGGCAACTTATACAATGGAAATTTATTTCTTACCATTCTGGAGGCTACAAGTCTAAGATTGAGGTGCCAACAATTCAGTTTTCAAAGAAGGCCCTTTTCTTGTCTTGTAGGCCACTGCTTTTTCATTATGTGCGCACATGGCAGAGAGACATTTCTCCCTTGTTTTTGCTTATGGTCTGATCAGAGGACTTTACCCTCATAAACTAATCACTTCCCAAATGCCCTATTTCCAAATGCCATCATGCTGGGGGTTAAAGCTTCAACATTTTATTTCTGGAAGGATCTATTTCTTTCCTTAACAATGAATAAGAGAAGGATAATTGACATTTTTGGTAGATAGTTCCATTTTATGAACCATACCTCCTTTTATTTATGGTCCTAAATAGTCTCCCCTTTTTGAATGTGGGCCAGTTTTGTGATTAACTTGTAATCAATACATTGTGGCCATAGTGATGGTCCATGATTTTCAAGCCTATATGAGAAGTCTTGCAGCTTCCACTTAGATGTATTGTAAGAATTGCTCCAGAGGAAGCCAGTTGCCGTGTAAGAAGTTTGGCTAACTTGAGACTTTCATGTCCTGGGTAATGTTGCCACATGGAGAGAAGGGGATATCTGCACAGATATTCCCCCATAGTTCCAGCCATACCAGCCCAGACTTCAAACATATGAGTGAAAAAGACATTTTGCATGGAAAACTCAATTAAGCCTTCAGGTGAAGCCAGTCCTGTTAACTGACTACATGAAAGATCTCAAAAGACAATTTAGCCGAGTCCAGTCAGCTAGCCTGAGATGACAGCTATTAATACTACAACATTTTGAAGTGATTTGTTATATCCAAAAGTCATCAGCATACAGATAATACATAAATCCTCATGTGGTGCACTTTCTAAGAAAATGAATACAAGAAAAGACAGTAAGTGAGCTAGGTGCAGAACTCCAAGTAATTTATCTGTAAGTTAGCAAAGAAGACAATTGGTAATAAATTAGGAATCCAGACTTAAAAATATTGAATTATTATTTTGGGTTTGAAAAATTGGTAGTCTTGAAAAGAATGTCAGAGGACTTAAATTTTTTGGCTTAAAGGAAGATAAGAAAATCATTTAAAGGAAAATTTTTTTTCAAGATTTTATTTATTTATTTGACAGAGCGAGATCACAAGTAGGCAGAGAAGCAGGCAGAGAGAGAGAGAGGAGGAAGCAGGCTCCCCGCCAAGCAGAGAGCCCGATGCGGGACTCGATCCCAAGACCCTGAGATCATGACCTGAGCCGAAGGCAGAGGCTCAACCCACTGAGCCACCCAGGCACCCCTAAAGGAAAAATTTAAAAAATAGTTTTTTAGACAAAGGATAAAATTGAAGAGATCTTAATGAGGGTTCTAGTACCATAGTTTAAATTGGATTCCAGGGTGCAAACAGGAATGCTGGAATATTCAGAGATCAACAAAGTGCTATTAGTACTTCATGCCTGAAGGAGATAAGGGGGGAAGGTGTCTACTTTAAGGCCAGAGTTAGGTGAAATCATCAAAGAGTCACCAGAAAAGTAAGGACCAGTATGCAGAGAAGAAACAAGAGAAAAATACTCAAATTCTCTCTCCTTCTACCCTCTGATATCTCCTTTTACCATTTGTCCCATTGCAAAGTAGCCTGGCAGATGCTGTCTGTAGGGGCCAGGCTAACAGACAGAGAGCAGGCCACAGGAGGTCCGGTCATGAAATGAAGCAAAAAAATTAATACAGGAAGTAAGACATGAGGATCAATGACAACAAACAAGATGTATACACATTTCAAGGAGAATAACTGAAGCTGACTCTATATTATATCTAACTTGCTTTTAAAGCTCTTAGTTTTTAATGTCTATTCTACAAATGTCATGAGATACAATTTTGAAATACCACTGTGTACATTCTTTTCCCTACTTTCTTTACAGTGAACATCAATCATAAGAGTATGTGTTGCCACTTTGACAATTAAAAACAATATGACAGAATGCAAATACAAAGTTACTGTTCAGTTTTCTTTAATTCCAAATTTGGAAACTGCCTAAGGGGAGCAGGAAATTGTGCTTTTGCTATGGTAATATATTAGAATAGAAGGCAAGAAATAAATCTACCTAGGGAATCTGGAATTTGGGTTATGGGCCAAGTAGAAAGGAAGAAGGAGAAGAAATATAGATCAGTTACTCAAGGGAGGAGTTTTTATGACTGTGTACATGTGTCACAGATGTTGCAGACACAATGTTGCCTTTCATATAAATGCAACACAGCTGAATAGGGGAAACATGTTTTCTGAGATTTTCCATTAATAGATTTTAAATCATGGTCTGGGCTACTCAGCAGAAATATGAAAAATGTCCAAGAATTTGGTGAGCTTTATTGAATGGTTTTAGTGGACCCCAACATTTTTATTGTACCTGCTGATTCATAAACACTCAGCCAAACACAGAGCGGGGATCTTCACAGGGATGTCAAATTCCAACCCACTGAGCCACCCTGGTGCCCCTAAAAGAAAAATTTAAAAAATAGTTTTTTAGACAAAGGATAAAATTGAAGAGATCTTAATGAGGGTTATGTGCTTCACTCTCATGCATAAAGTGGGTTACTGTTGGCTTTTGTTTTGTTTTTCAATAGCAGAGAAACAGTAGTAGTAGTTTAAAAGGCTGTGTATGGGGGCGCCTGGGTGGCTCCGTCGGTTAAGCCGCTGCCTTCGACTCAGGTGATGATCCCAGGGTCCTGGGATCAAGCCCCACATCTGGCTCTCTGCTCAGCAGGGAGCCTGCTTCTCCCCCCCACACGACCCCCACCTACCTCTCTGCCTACTTGTGATCTCTGTCTGTCAGATAAATAAATAAAAGGCTGTGTATGCAACTTAGAAGAATGATTCCTAAGTTGGAATTGATGGATATATCCCCCCAAATAGAAAAGAGTATTTACTTGACTTTTAAGAAAGAAGAAAACTTCTTTTCTACATACACACTTTAAAGGAATTTTAAGGAATTGGGAAAGTCTAAGTGAACAAAAATGAGATTAATGAGAACAAAAGTATTTTTTGTGTCATATATTTTGTAGTTTAAAGTCTAAACTGATCGCATATTCTCATAGTTCACACAAGCCAAAGATTTTTAAAAATAAACTTGTTTTAAAAGGACTGCCATTGTAGGCAAGATTCCTTGACTTTATGTATTTTACAGTGTAAAATATGATATACAGCTACTTTAATGGTTTCCTAAACTCCACAGAGTTAACATTATTAACATTAAATCACTTTGCCTGAGCTCAGGCCTTTACTGGTGTAATATTGAAACATTTACCATTAAGTATGAGAACAACTATTTTTTACTTAAGAGTGGATATCTTATATTCTAAAAAAAGAAAAACACAACAAAAAATAGAAGCTCAAGGAATGACTTTGTAGGAAAAGCAATATGCAGCTCCTCCAATGTTTCATTTTCTAACATGAACCACAATGCTCTCATCTCTTTAATGTATTATATTAAAATGAAAAAAAAAGTATATGTAATTTTCTTAGTGTAAACTTTTTAATTTGCAAAATCCTCAGCTGTAATTATATTAAGATGTTATATATAGACTAACTTGTTTAAAATACTTGTTGTCAGAAACCTCAGTACTGAAACCTAATACTATATCTAATCCTTATTACCCATAGAAAATTTTAAAAAATAATTTAAATAATAAAATAATGAATTAAATATATAAATAAAAGTAAATTAAATAATAAGCACATCTTGCTCTCCCTTATTTGGAAATATTTTAGCTTATAAAGAGCATATTCTATAAAGAAAGCAGTTTTTAGACAAAATCCCAGGAAGCTGATGGAGATATTGAAATTATAATTTTGCCTCTAATGAATGGAACAGGGAAATACTAGAAAATCAAGAAATATTATTATGCCAAACAGGGAAAAAAAAAAAGGTCAAGCTCATGCCTAGGGTTTTAATGTCCCTATGATGACTTAAAATTCACTATTAGAGGTAAAATTATGTTTTATCAAATTCAAGGGTTATTTAAGAAGGGTAAATTGTTAAGTTATCCATCTTTAGCCAGAAATGTTCTTACCTGCACTAGAGCTGGCCTAATACTGAAAAACAGAATGTAAGAGAAAGGGGAAAAAAAGTGAAGCATATCCAAAAATCACAGGTAATCATTGTTTTCAAAAAAGAAAAGTTTAGTTATTATATTTAGACATCTTTTTCCCTTTTCTGAAACTACTTATTTCAGGACTGTCAGTAATCTTTCAAAAGTCACTTAAACAAAATCTGTCAAATAACAATGTTAGTCTACATTTTACTTGACAGGCCAAAATTTATTGTAGGCTTTAAAAAACCCCAACTCTTTACTGTTACAGTCCACATACAACTGTATTGGAATGCTGTATGACTGAGAAACAATTAAATAATTATGCTATGTGTCTAGAGTTCTAACATAATGTGTGATTCAAAATATGCAAATTTTTAACATAGTGAGGATACCCCCTATCTTTACAACTTCCTCTTATTTTTTTTAGGAATTATCAAATTCCCTTTTTATTAATTCTCTATAATTATAGTTCCTTAACATTAGTGCATATATGATAGTAGATAAAATTGGGTAGATATTGTTTTTTCTATCATGAGGTTAACCAGTTCTTGCAAATTGCTGAACACAATATTGGATTTAACTGTTTTGTTTAATTAATGACATTATTTTAATGTTTCCTTAATGCAATTAGTGGATCTTTTTTAATTTTCCCATTTTCTCATTTACTTAATAATTTTCTGAACATAAATACTTACCCAGTAATGCTAGGTTACAGATATAATGGGAAAATACTATTTTGACATACATGGATCAAAATCTTTTCACCAGAAGAATCATTAATCTCTTGAAAATGATTTAAAACATCTTTGGAGTGGAGGGGCATCTTAGTGGCACAGTTGGTCGAGTATCCAGGTATTGGTTTCCACTCAGGACATGATCTCAGGATCATGAGATAGAGCCTTGAACTGAACTCAGCAGGTGGTCTGCTTGGGATTCTCTCTTTCTATGTCCCTCCCATTCGTGCTCGCTTTCCATCTCTCTAAAATAAATAAATAAATACATCTTGAAAAAAAAATCTTTGGAGTGGAAGGGGAACGTTTTAGAAAAAAAAAAGACCTCAAAAATAATGAATAATGAAGGATATAAGAAGTGTAACGAAGGTGAAAATATCCAGTAAATCAGGGAGAAATATTAGAAAAGATAGCATGACACACTAATATCTTTTAAAAGTCTATACACTAATGCATAATCTACAAAATAAACACAACTAATAAGAATTCCATTATAGTCAATTTCATTTGTTTTGTATTACTGGGCAAACAAAAGCAAACAGCCCTCACTTTTGATGGCAAGATGCAATGAAAGGTTAAGGCATATCTGAAAACAGAATATAACAGAAGGAATCTACGTATATGTCATGACAGCATGTGCTATGTAGACATCCAGGTGATGGAGACTTATGAAATGGCAGCGTCTATCAAGGTGAAAATAAGAGACAGAAAAGGAAATAAACCACAAAATTAAAGAAATAATTCTTTCATGTTCATGATCGAGATTGAATTAATTTACTGATGTCTTAAACCCTGCAACTTTCTTGACAAAATGACTGTTTTGGAAATACAATGGAAAGTTTAAGTTATAAAAAAGCATATGCATGCTGACTAATAAAACATGATTTCAAATAAATAAAACTAACATATAGGCAATGTACATTTGTGATGAGTGTTTTGCATTCTTTGATTAGAATCTCAAGGGAATAATAACTGAACAATGATGGTGATGACGATGATGAAGGTGCACAATTGGACCTGGATCTGTGGATAAAGTGCTGTTTTATAGACAAGTGTTTCCTAAGCAAAAACATTTCCAAAATATTATTGTTGAAAATATATTTTTAAATTGGCTTTAATATTTTAAAACCTTATACATTGTATTTTTGTAACCATGTTTTTCCCATGGATATATTTGATTATAGTGATCAAGATTTCTCTACATAGTCATCTTCTCATTACAGAATATAGTCTTTCAATTATTTTATTGTTTTTCTTATGGGAATTGTTAATTAAACTCATTCTTGTATAGATTTTAGGAAGTATCTTACAAGGACGTCCAGTGCAACATCCTTTAAAATGAGTCCATAAAATAGAAAAGTTCTGTAGTAATTCAGTTTCCTAAGAATATTGCTAGGAAGGAAGCTTGATTCTGCTTACACTTATAGTTCTGAGTGCCCCCGAAAGAAAAGGAGCAGTCAAACTAAAGGATAGGACTACTGAATTAATGTGAACATTTAGGCTAATCTGTAATTTTTTTTTTTTTCTGTTTCTTTCTTTTCTGCGAACACCTGCAAATCACAGTTGTCTCTGAAATTGGTTGTGTCTTTCCCTCAGTCCCCATGATCTTGCTTTGGGTACACATCACACTAAGCTATCAAGTTTAAGAGTTTACCAAGAATAGTTTACCAGATGTTATTCATTGCTCTTCCCTTAGCTACTTGTGTTAATTTCTCAATTTGGAAGAAAGGAAGGGTAAATAACTTTCAATATCAAAATTACAACAAAAATAAACACTTTTGTTGGCATGTGCACATATACACATACCAAAGGAGAAATGTCTTCCTTAGTGCCATCTGTGTCAATAAACAATATTTTGCGTGGCTCAGACTTAGGGCAAACATGAGTAAGTTAACTGAGAAATGCTAGAGAGAGTACAAGAAAGTAAGGAGGATGGCATAATGGAAAAGGGGAAGAGTAATCTGGATCCCAGCTGGAATTGTAATCTAAGAATTCAAATGCCCTAGTTTGCTTATCTCTCATGAGAACTATAACCAAGATTGGGTAGA
Organism: Enhydra lutris kenyoni; assembly: GCF_002288905.1. Taxonomy (NCBI): domain Eukaryota; kingdom Metazoa; phylum Chordata; class Mammalia; order Carnivora; family Mustelidae; genus Enhydra; species Enhydra lutris. Next base: position 17,120,168 of record NW_019154116.1, on the reverse strand, counting down.
CCGTATTTTACTGGATATATGATTATTTTTAATGTCATTTCAAGGAGATATGACAAACATTACTCTTTTTACCAGATTCAATTCTGTTTAACATGAGAGTCATGGGACTCTTTGAACATAAAGATATTTCTGTTAGACCTAGTAAAACTCTTTTATCTTCTAAAGTAATGGAGTTAAAATATATAGCTGTATCTTGGGTTTTCTTCCCTCTAAGAGTAGCTGGGGTTAAAAAGTCATTTCAAACCTAGCAAAAGTGTGACCCATACAGCAAGTTCATTTTAATAAACTTCCTTTTCTACTTTTCGTTGAATCGAAAGTGTATTTAATTTGGAATTGCTGTTGAACTTGTGAGGTAAAATCAGGTAAAGGGACACAAGCATTATGTGTGCAATGCTCACCCTTAATCACCAGGGGAAAGAAAAGGTTAAAATGGTTACAGAGGAACACACAGCATGGATGGATTTCTGAAGCTATTTTCTGAAAACTCTATTTCTGGGAAAGAACTATTAGAGAAAGGTGAAGCAGGATATTTTCTTCACTTACAGGAAAAGCTGACACTTGTCCCAGTCATTCAGTGTTGTGTCAATTTCCCTATGATGGTATGATTGTGTTATGAATCTTCTCTGCTTTAGGAATATGGGGCTAAAGGGAAATTTACCAAGAGGGAATTTGTTGTTGTTATCTATGTCTGTTTATTTTGCTTTGTTTTTAGGAAAGGTCATAGGGCAGTGGTCTTTCCATATTAAAGAAAGTAACCAAACATGTTCTTCTAAATATGTTGGTGAATGTAGACATGATTCAATTTTTTAATCACGTAAGGTATTCATCTTACTTTCAGCCAGCTTTTAGTTAGTAGTGACACAAATCCTGATCATTAGCCCCAACTAATTGAATAAGCTACAAAAAAAGAAAAAGAAAAAGAAATGTGCACATAATGGGACGATCACTTGAGAGCTAAGAATTCTTACCTATCATTGGGTTTTACTGATCAGAAATAGAAATGAATAAGGTAAATGATCTCCGGTAACTATAAAAAGGGAAAAATCTCCCCCCCCCCCAAGAATTTTATAGCATCTTGGAAAACTAGAGAGGAACAACAGGGTCATATTCATATAGTCACATGATTCTGGTTAAATCATGAAAAAAATAATCTTATTTTTTGAGAAAAAATTGCAAAAGTTTTTTTTTTTTTTTTTTTTTCCCCTCACCTTCTTGGAATGAAACAGAAAAATGTTCAATATAAAAGTATTTATGAGGATTCTCTCCTCGACTAAACTCTGGTCAGGCTCCTCTGCCTCATCTTGACTGAGTCTCAACCTGGATTACATAGACTTAAGCAAACAGTAGCATAGTTTCTAAGGGCTCAAGTCTGTATCCCTGAAATGACATCAGCCTGCCTGAGAACATTCAATCCTGCCAAAATAATGTACTCTTTGTTCCACCCAACAACTAATGATAACACCAGTTTCACATTTGTGAGGAGTATGAACTCATTTTATTAACTACTGGTTAGCAAACCCAGTTAGGTTTCACATGGACCAAGCTCTCCTTCTCACTTTTGGTAATTTTTCCCCTCCCTGACTCTATTCAAGTCTCTTCTGCCCCTGGTCCCCACTGACTTTTTTTTTTTTAAGATTTTTATTTATTTGAGGGCACCTGGGTGGCTCAGTGGGTTAAGCCTCTGCCTTCAGCTCAGGTCATGATCTCGGGGTCCTGGGATTGAGTCCTGCATCTGGCTCTCTGCTCTGCAGGGAGCCTGCTTCCTCCTTTCTCTCTCTCTCTCTGCCTGCCTCTCTGCCTACTTGTGATCTCCATCTGTCAAATAAATAAATAAAATCTTTAAAAAAAAAAGATTTTTATTTATTTGAGAGCGAGAGAGCACACAAGTGGAGGAAGGGGGAGAAGAAGAGGGGGATGCAGGCTCACCAGTGAGTGGGAAGCCCACTGTGGGGGTCCATCCCAGGACCCCAGGATAAGAACCTAAGCCAAAGGCAGATACTTAATTGACTGAGCCACCCAGGTGTCCCTCCACTGACTCATTTGCTGTTTGTTTGTTTGTTTGTTATATAATTGTCATGTAACAATGTGTAAGTTTAAGGTGTACAACCTGTTGATTTGACACACTTCTATATGGCAACTTGAATACCATTGTAGCTTTAGTTTCATCTCTCACATTACATAGTAATTATCTCTTTTTTGTGGTTAGAACATTAAAGACCTAGTCTCTTAGGAATTTTGAATTATGTATTACAGTACTGTTGACTATAATCACTGTGCTATACATTAGACCTCCAGGACAGATTTATCTATCTTCTAGCAGCATATTTTACCTTTTAAAAACATTTTCCTAATTCCTCTACCCTCCAGGCCCTGGTAAGTACTATTCTACTGTTTCCATTTATTCTTTAAAATGCCCAGTCTTCTACACACGAATCTAAATGGAGCTCAGCCCTTCTACTGTCAGTAGTTACTGAATAAAACCTACTTTCACCACTTTAGTTAATGTCCCACTGTATTTATCTTTTGGCAGTAGCCATTATTGAGAACACTTTGGAATACACAGAAAATAAAAGAATTAGCAGTCTCTCTGACACGGTAAATGGTCAGGTTTCACCACCCTCACCATTTGGATGCCATCAGTCAGGAAGCATTGACATTACAATCTCCAAGTGGTGGGGCTTATGGACCACGTAGCTTATGCCTTTAGTGTTGACTTGTTATAATGCTACTGTATTAGTGCAGCATTTTACAACTGGCTTAGAATAATTTTTAAAGTACTGAATGAAATGAGTGTAATTTTAGAACTAATACAACTGGTTTTTAAAAAAGAGTTTGTACTCTGTCCATACAGTACAAACTCTTTTTTAAAAACCAGTTGTATTAGAGTGTTCTACTATTAAAAATTATTCACTGCTCTTTCTTGAGGAAGAATACTTCCTTATTCTAATGGTTTCAGGATTGCCATGTATCTCATTTAGTCAATTAAATATCAGCAGAAATGTGACAATTCTGAACAGAAACTTGAAGTGCAGGGCAAAGTTTGTGATGTATTTCTTTCCTCTCTGGTTGAGCAGCCCCAGCAGGATGTGTTCTTAAGTGAAGACAAGATGAGATTGACTTGTGGTAGACATGTAGTGTAGCTGAAAAATACATCCTAGTTATTATAAGGCAAATAATTTGGAATTTGTTTATTATGCAGGCAGAGCCTAGCCTATCATGACTAACATGCCAGGAAAATTAATGAGTTAGGAGGATATGTGTGTCCCTATCCTAGCATAGTCAGTACCACAAGGAGACTAAGAATAAACACATAATAGGAGAGCTCTGAGATCACTGTAAGTAAATATAATTGAATGCAGTGTAGTTAAATCAATAAAACTAAAAAAATAGATTTGTCTCCCTGGTTCTTCATTTAATTCATTTTAGTTACATTTTTATTGTTTTTTTTTTAAATTGATTTAACATGTGTTTAATTAAATATCATCTAGGTAGCCCTACTTAAATAAATTCAATTTCATCAATTTCATTTATTCCATGTTTATGGATATAAAAATTTCTTCTAGTTTGATGTTCATCCTTCTAGGAAATTTATTATACATTTGCATACATATGTACTCATGATATATTGTTTTGTTATATAATTTAAAATCATCTATTGCTAATCTTCTGAAGCTTTCTATGTTAATACATGCATATCTATTACATTCATTTTAACTACTAGATGTGTTCCATAGTGATATATTTAATGTATTTAATTGTTCATGTTGATGAACATCCATTTATTTATAATTATCACTAATTTATAATTATCACTTGGTTTGGTTTGTTTGTTTTAGAAAGAGAATGTTTGTGTGTGAGTTGGGGGAAGGGCAAAAGAAAGGGAGAGAGAGTTTTTTAAATTATTTTTATTAACATATAATAAATTATTTGCCACAGGGGTACAGGTCTGTGAATCATCAGTCTTACACATTTCACAGCACTCACCACAGCACATACCCTCCTCAATGTCCATAAATCAGCCTACAACCTACACCACCACCCACTAGCAACCCTCAGTTTGTTTTGTGAGATTGAGAGTCTCTTATGGTTTGTCACTCTCCCATTACCATTTTGTTTCATTTTATTCCTTCCCCAGCCCCCACAACCTCCCACCCTGTCTCTCAAATTCCTCACATCAGAGAAAGCATATATGATAATTATCTTTCTATGATTGACATTTTTGCTCAGCATAATACCCTCTTGTTCCATTCATGTCATTGTAAATGGCAATATTTGATTTCTTTTGATGTCTGCATAGTATTCCATCGTGTGTGTGTGTGTGTGTGTGTGTGTGTGTATTCCAACTCTTCTTTATCCATTCATCTGTTGATGGACATTTAGGTTCTTTCTGTAGTTTGGCTGTTGTGGACACTGCTCCTTGAACATTTGTGTGCATGTCGCCCTTCGGATCACTGCATTTCTATCCTTAGGGTAAATACCCTGGAGTGTAATTGCTAAGTCATAGGACAGCTCTAGTTTCAACTTTCTGAGGAACCTCCATGCTGTTTTCCAGAGTGGCTGTACCAGCTTGAATTCCCACCAACAGTGCAAGAGGGTGTCCCTTTCTCCACATCCTCACCAACATCTGTCATTTCCTGACTTGTTAATTTTAGCCATTCTGAATGGTGTGAGGTGGTATCTCATTGTGATTTTGATTTGTATTTCGCTGATGCTGAGTGATGTGGAACAGTTTTTCATGTGTCTGTTGGCCATCTGGATGTCTTCTTTGCAGAAATGTCTGTTCATGTCCTCTGCCCATTTTTTGATTAGATTATTTATTCTTTGGGTGTTGAGTTTGGTAAGTTCTTTATAGATTTTGGATACTAGTCCTTTATCTGATATGTTGTTTGCAAATATCTTCTCCCATACTGTCCATTGTCTTGTGGTTTTGCTGACTGTTTCCTTTGCTGTGCAAAAGATTTGATCTTGGTGAACTCCCAATTGTTCATTTTTGCCCTTGCTTCCCTTGCCTTTGGCAATGTTTCTAGGAAGAAGTTGCTGTGGCTGAGGTCAAAGAGATTGCTGCGTGTGTTCTCCTCAAGGATTTTGATGGAGTCCTCCCTCACATTGAGGTCTTTCATCCACTCTGAGTCTATTTTTTTTTTTTTTTAAACTGCTCATTTTTTTTTAAGATTTTATTTATTTATTTGACAGACAGAGATCACAAGTAGGCAAAGAAGAAGGCAGAGAGAGAGAGAGAGGGAAGCAGGCTCTCTGCTGAGCAGAAAGCCCGATGCGGGGCTCGATCTCAGGACCCTGAGATCATGACCTGAGCTGAAGGCAGAGTCTATTTTCGTGTGTGGTGTAAGGAAATGATCCAGTTTCATTTTTCTGCATGTGTCTGTCCAATTTTCCCAACACCACTTTTTGAAGAGACTGTCTTTTATCCATTGGACATTCTTTCCTGCTTTGTCAAAGATTAGTTGACCATAGAGTTGAGGGTCTATTTCTGGGCTCTTTATTCTGTTCCACTGATCTATGTGTCTGTTTTTATGCCAGTACCATTATGTCTTGATGATGACAGCTTTGTACTAGAGCTTGAAGTCTGGAATTGTGATGCCATCAACTTTCGCTTTCTTTTTCAACATTCCTCTGGCTATTCTGGGTCTTTCCTGGTTCCGTATAAATTTTAGGATTATTTGTTCCAGTTCTTTGAAAAAAAAAAATGATGGTATTTTTTTTTAAAGATTTTATTTATTTATTTGACAGATGGAGATCACAAGTAGGCAGAGGGGCAGACAGAGAGAGAGGGGGAAGCAGGCTCCCCGCTGAGCAGAGAGCCCGATGTGGGGCTCGATCCCAGGACCTTGGGATCATGACTTGAGCCGAAGGCAGAGGCTAACCACACTGAGCCACCCAGGCGCCCCAAAATGATTGTATTTTGATAGGGATTGCATTAAATGCATAGATTGCTTTAGGTAGCATAGGCATTTTCACAATATTTGTTCTTCCAATCCATGAGCATGGAACGTTTTTCCATTTCTTTGTGTCTTCTTCAGTTTCTTTCATGAATACTTTATAGTTTTCTGAGTGCAGATTCTTTGCTTCTTTTGTTAGTCTTATTCCTAGGTATCTTATGGTTTGGGTTATAATTATAAATGGGATTGACTCCTCAATTTCTCTTTCTTCTGTATTGTTGGTATATAGAAATGCAATTGATTTTTGGACATTGATTTTATATCCTGACACTTCACTGAATTCCTGTATGAGTTCTAGCAGATTTGGAGTGGAGTCTTTTGGGATTTCCAAATAAGAATCATATCATCTGCAAAGAGTGAGAGTTTGACTTCTTTAACGATTCAGATGCCTTTTATTTCTTTTTGTTGTCTGAATGCCGAGGTTAGGACTTCTAGTTCTATGTTGAATAGCAGTGGTGATAGTGGACATCCCTGCCATGTTCCTGACCTTAGGAGAAAAGCTCTCAGTTTTTTCCCCACTGAGAATGATATTCGCTGTGGGTTTTTCATAGATGGCTCTGATGACATTGAGGTATGTACTCTATATCCCTACAAGGTGAAGAGCTTTGATCAAGAAAGGATACTGTACATCAAAAGAAATGAAATCTTTCCATTTGTGATGATGTGGATGGAACTAGAGGGTATTATGCTTAGCGAAATAAGTCAATTGGAGAAAGACAACTATCATATGATCTCCCTGATATGAGGAAGTAAAGATGCAATGGGGGGATTTGGGGATAGGAAAAGAATAAATGAAACAAGATGGGATCAGGAGGGAGATAAATCATAAGAGACTCTTAACCTCACAAAACCAACTGAGGGTTGCCAGGGGGAGGGGTGAGGGAGAGGATGGTGGGGTTATGGACATTGGGGAGGGTATGTGCTATGGTGTGTGCTGTGAAGTGTGTAAACCTGGTGATTCACAGACCTGTACCCCGGGGCTAATAATACATTATAAGTTTATAAAAAAATAAAATTATTTTTTTAAAAAGATGCTATATTTTGTCAAAAGCTTTTTCAGCATCTATTGAGAGCATCATATGTTTCTTGTTCTTTCTTTTATTAATGTGTATCACATTGATTTGCAGATGTTAAAGCAAACTTGCATCCCAGGAAGAAATCCCACTTGGTCATGGTGAATAATCCTTTTAATGTACTGTTGGATCCTATTGGCTTGCATTTTGGTGAGAATTTTTGCATTCATGTTCATCAGGGATATTGGTCTATAATTCTCCTTTCAGGTCTTTGTCTGGTTTTGGGATCAAGGTGATGCTGGCCTCATAAAATGAGTTTGGAAATTTTCCTTCCATTTCTATTTTTTGGAACAGTTTCAGGAGAATATATATTAATTCTTCTTATATGTTGGGTAGAATTCCCCTGGGAAGCTGCCTGGCCCTGAGCTCTTGTTTGATGGGAGATTTTTGATGACTGCTTCCATTTCCTTACTGTTCTGTTCAGGTTTTCTATTTCTTCCTGGTTCAGTTGTGATAGTTTACAGGTCTCTGGGAATACATTCATTTCTTCCAGATTGTCAAATTTGCTGGCATATACTTGCTTATAATATGTTCTTATAATTGTTGGTATTTCATTGATGTCAGTTGTGATCTCTCCTCTTTCATTCATGATTTTATTAATTTGTGTCCTTTCTCTTTTCTTTTTGATAAGTCTGGCCAGGGGTTTATCAATCTTATTAAATCTTTCAAAGAAGCAGCTCCTAGTTTCATTGATTTGTTCTACTGCTCTTTTGGTTTCTATTTCATTGATTTCTGCTCAGATATTTATGATTTCTCTTCTACTACTGGGTTTAGGCTTTTTTTGCCATTCTTTCTCCACCTCCTTTAGGTGTAGGGTTAGGATGTGTACTTAAGACCTTTCTTCTTCCTTGAGAAAGTCTTGTATTACTATATACTTTCCTCTCAGGACCACATTTGCTGTGTCCCACAGATTTTGAACAGTTGTGTTCTCATTTTCATATGTTTCCATGATTTTTTAAAAATCTTAATTTCCTATTGACCCATTCATTCTTCAGTAGGATGTTCTTTAGCCTCCATGTATTTGAGTTATTTCCATCTTTCCCCTAGTATTTGAGCTCTAGAATCAGAGCACAGTGGCTTGAAAATATGAAGGGAATGATCCCAATCTTTTGGTACCAGTTGAGCCCTGATTTGTGACCCAGGATGTGATCTATTCTGGAGAATGTTCCATCTGTGCTAGAGAAGAATGGGTATTCTGTTGCTTTGGGATGGAATGTTCTGAAAATATCTGTGATGTCCAGCTGGTCTAGTGTGTCATTTAAGGCCTTCATTTCCCTGTTGCTCTTTCACTTGGATGATCTGTCCATTTCAGTAAGGGGGGTGTTAAAGTTCCCTACTATTATTGTATTATTGTTCATTTGTTTCTTTGATTTTTTTATTAATTGGTTTATATAGTTGGCGGCTCCCATGTTTCTGTTATAGATATTTAAAATTATTAGATCTTCTTGTTTGACAGACACTTTAAGTATGCTATTGTGTCCTTTCTCATCTCTTATTAGAGTCCTTGGATTAAAGTCTAATTTATCTGATATAAGGATTACCACCCCAGCTCTCTTTTGATGTCCATTAGCATGGTAAAATGTTTTCCACCCCCTCACTTTAAATCTGAATGTGACTTTTGCTCTAAAATGAGTTTCTTGTAGACAGCATATTGATGGGTCTTGTTTTCTGGGGTTTTTTTTTGTTTGTTTGTTTGTTCTTTTTTTTTTTAATCCATTTTGATACTCTGTGTCTTTTAATTGGGACAGTCCATTTACATTCAGGGTAACTTTTGAAAGATATGAATTTAGTGCCATTGTATTGCCTGTAAGGTGACTGTTACTGTATATCGTCTCTGTTCATTTCTGGTCTACTAATTCTGGCTTTCTTTTACTTAGAGAACCCCTCTGAATATTTTCTATAGGTCTGGTTTGGTGTTTGCAAATTCTTTTAATTTTTGTTTGTCCTGGAAGCTTTTTATCTCTTCTTCTATTTTCAATGACACCTTAACTGGATATAGTATTTTTGACTGCATATTTTTCTCATTTAGTGCTCTGAGTATATTATGCCAGTTCTTTCTGGCCTGTCATGTCTCTGTAGATAATTCTGCTACCAATCTAATATTTCTACCATTGTATGTTAAAGGTCTTGTCCCAAGCTGCTTTCAGGATTTTCTCTTTGTCACTAAGACTTGTGAGTTTTACTATTAGATGATGGGGAGTGGACCTATTTTTATTGATTTTGAGGGGGGTTCTCTGTATCTCATGGATTTTAATGCTTGTTCTCTTTGCCATATTAGGGAAATTCTCTACTCTTATTCACTCCACTATACCTCCTGCCCCCTCTCTCTTTCTTCTTCTTCTGGAATCCCAATTATTCTAATATTGTTTCATCTTATGGTGTCACTTATCTCTCAAATTTTGCCCTCATTATCCAGTAGTTATTTGTCTCTCTTTTGCTCAGCTTCTTTATTCTCCATGATTTGGTCTTCTATATCACTAATTCTCTCTTCTGCCTCACTTTTCTGAGCAGTAAAAGCCTCCATTTTTAATTGCACCTCAATAATAACTTTTTTTTAAAATTTCAAGTTGGTTAGATTTTAGTTCTTTTATTTCTCCAGGAAAGGATTCTCTAATATCCTCCATTTTGAGCCCAGCTAGCACCTTGAGAATTGTCATTCTGAACTCTGGTTCTGACATATAACCAATGTCCATATTAATTAGTTCCCTAGTCATTAGTACTTCCTCTTGTTCTTTTTTTTGTGATGAGTTTTTCTGTCTTGTAATTTTTTTTAGATAATAATATATAGGTGAGAGAATAAAATACTAGAAGGGTGGCAAAGACCCCCCAAAAAATACACTAACCAAATCAGACTAGATCTAAAAGCAGGGGGAGAAGAAAGGCAGGAAAAAAATGAAAAAAAAAATATATATATATATATTAGACTATAAGACTGGTGAATAGAACAGAGCCACCCACTTGATTTTGGGTGTATTCTGGTCTCTTAGAAGAAACTAACTCCCAAAACTTTAAAGAAAGAAAATCTGATATATATACAAAAATAAGGGTAAACACAATGAAGGGATGGAATATGACTATAACAATGAACATTAGAAAAGATTCTCAAAAAGGAATTGATGAGCTAAGTTGGTTGGAAAAAGAAAAAAAAAAAAGGAGAGAATGTGATCAGGTTGGAGACTAGAACAAAGCCACATGCTAATTTTAGGATATATTTTGATCTATTGGAAGAAATTGTATCCCAAAATTTTAATGAAAAAAAAAACTATATTATACAAAACATGAGGTTAAATATAATGAAGGGATAAAATATGACTATAACAATGAAAAATTTAAAAAGATATTTTGTAAAATGTATTGATAAGAGAATAGTTAAAAAACATTTAAAGAGTAAAGAGGAAAAGTTAAAATAATACAGTGAAAAAAAAATAAAATTAAAAAAATTATATTTGCAAGACTAAAGGATCATGGGAAAAAAGCCATCAATTCTATGTGTTGCTTTCCCCTAGCTCTGGAGTTCCTCAGTTCTTGATGATTAGTGAACTTGGTCTTGGCGGGATATTCTTGCTGATCTTGTGGGGGAGGGGCCTGTTACAGTGATTCTCAAATGTATTTGTCCGAGGCAGATTTGCACCACCCTTGCTCTGGTTCACTCTTGGTAGCTTTTGTTCCCTGAACACATTCCATTGAGCTTTGGAGGACAGGAATGAAGATGGCTGTCTCCCAATCTCTGGCCTGGAGGAGCCTAGAGCTCAGAGCCCCAGTCCTCAGTTCGCCCTCAGAGATAAGCAGTCAATCCCCCCGTCTCCCTGGTCTCCTGCCGCACTCTGCTCACCCAGCCTGTGACCGAGCGTTTCTATCTTTGCTGCACAGCCCCATTTGGAGTCTTCAAACCCAGCAGACTCTTGCCTTGTGCTCCTGTGACACTCCTTCTGGAGCAGAAAGAAGGGGGTCTCTCTGGATCTGCCACCTGTGGGGTCCCAGCTTGAAGATCAGTGGTCCGACTGTGCCTAGGATCATGGTTTAAGGTAACCCCAAGGTGAAAGTGCACTCCTTGGCTATGTCTCTGTAGCTGGCTTCCCCACTCCAATACCTGGGAGCTCTGCCACACACAGACACCCCTGGTTTTTCTGAGACCCCACGGGTCCTGAGACCACATTGTCCCCGTGAGGGCTCCACCACCACTAATCTTCTGGAGCAAGATCCCTCAATGGAGCAGACTTCTAAATGTTCTGATTTTGTGTTCTGCAGTTCCAACACTTGCTAGGATCTGGCCCCTCCCTCTGTGCTCTCTCTTCGCTTCGGATTCACTTCTCTGAATGTCCTACCTTCCAGAAAGTGGTCTATTTTCTGTTCCTAGAATTACTGCTCTTCTTCTCTTCTATATTCTCTTGAGTTTGTAGGTGTTTGGAATAGTTTGATAACTATCTAGCTGAGCTCCTGGGACCTAAGGATATTTCACTCTCCTACTCTTTTCCCATCTTGCTTCCTCCTCCCCCAGAGCCAGAATCTTATGCAGGCTTCACACCCAGCACAACCCTGAGATCTCACAACCCTAAAATCTCACAACCCTGAGATCATGAAAAGAGCTGAAATCAAGAGTGGTATGCTTAACTGATGGAGCCATCTAGGTGTCCCTTTACTATTATAATCAAAATTCCAATGGGTATTCTTCTACTTCCTTCTAATGTATATGTTTATGATAGGAACTAGTAATGGGATTGCCTGTTAATTCTTTTAATATTTTTCCTCCAAAATGACTCTAGCAGTTTACAGTTCCACAAGCAGAAAGGGATATAAGTTATTTCACAGTTATCTTTTCAAACATACAATACTTCATATATTTATTATTTAACAAATGTAAGGGTAAAAGTTAATCTTATTTTTATTTACATTGCTCTAATAAGTAGTGACTTGACAATTCCTTAATAAATTCCTTGGCATTGTGTTTCTATTTCCGTGATTTTCCTTTATGGATTAAATTATGTATTTTATTGGGCAGTCATTGTTTTCCTTTGTTCACAATTTATTTTGTTAGAGGCCTCAAGATTATTGATTAATTTTCTTAGCAAAATGTTATTACAGATCATTGCAAGATGCCTTTTTTTTTTTTTTTGGTTTGTTTTCTTTGTTCCCTTAGACCTTCATACTACTACATTTGAGAGATAATTTGATATGTGTGTATCTTCATAAAACGTTATTTTGAGTATCCATGTTCCAACAAATACACAGGCTGTTTAGATTTAATTAAGTATTTAATCTTTCATGTTTCATGGAACTACATTTTTAAAAATGAATAAATTGTACTGCATGTACTTTCACTTTATTGCTTTTAGGTGATACCTAATTCTAAGATAAATATAGATATAGATAGAGATAGAGATAGAGATAGATATAAATATAGATATAGATATAGATATATCTCCAATCCTGTTTCCTCTGCCATTTTTTTTTTAAGATTTTATTCATTTATTTAACAGACAGAGATCATAAGTAGGCAGAGAGGCAGGCAGGAGAGAGGAGGAAGCAGGCTCCTCACTGAGCAGAGAGCCCGATGTGGGGCTCGATCCCAGGACCCTGGGATCATGACCTGAGCCGAAGGCAGAGGCTTTAACCCACTGAGCCACCCAGGCGCCCTCCTCTGCCATTCTTATACATGACATATATGGCCCAGACTTAGTCCCATTAAATCTGTCATACTTCAATGACATCAGGTAGCAGAAGTTCAGCTAGATAGTTATCAAGCCATTCTGAATGCCTACAAATCCAACAGGAGATCGAAGAGAGGAAGAGCAGCAATTCTAGAAACAGAAAATCAACCACTTACTGAAAGGTAGGACCTGCAGAGAAGTGAATCTGAAGCTACTGGAAGATAGATCGCGGTGGGGAGGGGCTGGCTCCTAGCAAGTGGCGGAGCAATGGACCACAAAATCAGAACTTTTAGAAGTCTGCTCCACTGAGGGGCATTGCTCCAGAGGATAAGTGGGGGTGGAGCCATCACAGGGACAGCGTGGTATCAGATCCTGCAGGGTCACAGAAGGGTCCGTGGTGTCTGAGTGTAGCAGAACTCACAGGTATTATAGCAGGGAAGCTGGCTATAAAGACAGAGTATAGGAGTGAGCTCTCAGCTCAGGGTTAGTTTAAACTGTGATCCATGGCACCGTCAGGCCACTGCTCTTTGAGCAGGGACCCCATACGTGGCAGATCCAGGGAGACTTCCCTGGAAGAAGAGCAGGGATCTGCTGGGTTTGGAGACTCCAGGCAGGGCTGTGTCTCAGAGAGTGAAATGCTCAGTCAAAGGCGGGTGAACTCAGACCGTGGCCGGAGACCAGGGAGACAGGAGTGATTCAGGCTTTTCTCTGAGGGTATACTGAGGAATGGGGCCCTGAGCTCTCAGCTCCTCTGGGCCAGAGATTGGGAGGCAGTCATTTTCATTCCTGTCCTCCAGAGCTCTATAGAAAGCATTCAGGGAACAAAAGCTCCTGAGAGTGAACCAGAACAGATTACTCAGCCCAGCCCTTGGCAAGGGTGGTGCAATTCCACCTCAGGCAGAAACACTTGATAATCACTACAACAGGTCCATGCCCCAGAATATCAGCAAGAAATCCAGCCAAGACCAAGCTCACTGATCTACAACAGGCCCCTCCCCCAGAAGATCAGCAAGAAATCCAGCCAAGACCAAGCTCATTGATCAAGGAGAACAGCAGAAATCCAGAAGAGGGGAAAGCAAAGCATGGAATTCATGGCTTTCTCCCCATGATTCTTTAGTCTTGCAAAGTTAATTAATTTTTTTTAATTTTATTTTTTCTTATTCTAATTTTTATAACTTTTACTCTTTCCTCTTAATGTTTTTTAACTAGTTTATCTTTACAATACCTTTCTTAAAAAAAAAAACTTTTTGAAACTTTATTATTATAGTCATATTTTATCCTTCATTGTATCTAACTTTATCTTTTGTATACACATAGGGTTTTTTCTTCTAAAAAAATTTGGGATACAACTTCTAATAGATCAAAATATAACCTAAATCTAGCACAGGGTTTGTTCTAGTGTCCAGCCTGAGCAAATTTTCTCCACTTTCTTTTTCTTTCTTTTCCCAACAAACTTATCTTATCAACTCCTTTTTTAGAATTTTTTTTAAAAATTTTCATCTTTATAGTCATATTCCATCCCTTCATCATGTTTCCCCTTATTTTTGTGTATGTGTGTATATATATATTTTTTTTCTTTCTTTAATATTTTGGGAGGTAGTTTCTTCTAAGAGATCAAAATACTCACTGGGGTGTCTGGGTGGCTCAGTGGGTTAAAGCCTCTGCCTTTGGCTTAGGTCATGATCTCATGATCTCAGGGTCCTGGGATCAAGCCCCACATCATGCTCTCTGCTCAGCAGGGAGCTTGCTTCCCTCTCTCTCTTTCTGCCTGCCTCTCTGCCTATTTGTGATCACTGTCTGTCAAATAAATAAATAAAACCTTTAAAAAAATACTCCTAAAATCAAGTGGGTAGCTCTGTTCTATTCATCAGTCTAATATATATATTTTCTTTTTTTCTTTTCCTTTCTTTCTTTTTTTTTTTTTTTTTTTGAACTCCTTTTTACCCCCTTTCTTCTTCCCATGATTTGGGTCTCTTCTAATTGGGTAAACACACATTTTTCTGGGGTCTTTGCCACCCTTTTAGTATTTTATTCTCTTGTTAATATATTCTTATCTGGATAAAATGACAAGTTTGAAAAACTCACCAAAAAAAAAAAAAAAAAAAAGAACAAGAGTCAGGGCTAAAGGCTAGGGACCTAATCAATACGGACATTGGTAATATGTCAGATCTAGAGTTCAGAATGATGATTCCCAAGGTGCTAACTGGGCTCAAAAAAAGCATGGAAGATATTAGAGAAACCTTGTCTGGAGAAAAAAAGAACTAAAATCTAACCAAACTGAAATTAAAAAAGCTACTAATAAGGTGCAATAAAAAAATGGAGGCTTTTACTGCTAGGATAAATGAGGCAGAAGAGAGAATTAGTGATATAGAGGACCAAATGACAGAGAATAAAGAAGCTGTGCAAAAGAAAGACAAATGACTGCTGGACCAAGATGGGAGAATTTGAGGGATAGGTGATAACTTAAGATGAAACAATATTCGAATAGTTGGGATTCCAGAAGAATAAAGAGAGAGGGGGGAAGAAGATATATTGGAGTGAATTATAGTAGAGAATTTCCCTAATATGGCAAAGGGAACAAGCATCAAAATCAAGGAGGTACAGAGAATCCCACTCAAAATCAATAAGAATAGGTCCACACCCTATCATCTAATAGCAAAACTTACAAGTCTTAGTGACAAAGAGAAAAACCTAAAAGCAGTTTGGGACAAGAAGTATGTAACATACAATGGTAAAAATATTAGATTGGCAGCAGACTTAGCCACAGAGACCTGACAGACCAGAAAGAACTGGCATGATATATTCAGAACTAAATGAGAAAAATATGCAGCCAAGAATACCAAATTCAGCTAGATTATTATTGAAAATATAAGGAGAGACTAAAAAGCTTCCAGGAAAAAAAAAAAAATTAAAAGAGTTTGTAAATACCAAGCCAGCTCTACAGGAAATATTGAAAGGGGTCCTCTAAGCAAAGAGAGATCCTAAAAGTAGTAGACCAGAAAGGAACAGAGACAATATACAGTAACAGTCACCTTACAGGCAATACAATGGCACTTAATTCATATCTCTCAATAGTTAACCTGAATGTAAATGGGTAAATGCCCCAATCAAAAGACACAGGATATCAGAATGGATTAAAAAAACAAGACCCATCAATATGCTGTCTACAAAAAACTCATTTTAGACTGAAAGACATGTCCAGATTTAAAGTGAGGGGTGGAAAACAATTTACCATGCTAATGGACATCAAAAGAAAGCTGGGGTCACAATTTTTATATGAGATAAACTAGATTTTAAACCAAAGACTATAATAAGAGATGGGGAAGGACACTACATCATACTCAAAGGGTCTGTCCAACAAGAAGTTCTAATAATTTTAAATGTCTATGCCGCTAATATGGGAGCAGCCAACTACATAAACCAATTAATAACAAAAATCAAAGAAACACATCAACAATAATATAGTAATAGTAGGGAACTTTAACACCCCCCTTACTGAAATGGACAGATCATCCAAGCAAAAGACAACAAGGAAATAAAGGCTTTAAATGACACACTGGACCAGATGGACATCACAGATATATTCAGAACATTTCATCCCAAAGCAACAGAATACACATTCTTCTCTAGTGCACATGGGACATTCTCCAGAATAGATTACATCCTGGGTCACAAATCAGGTCTCAACTGTCACCAAAAGATTGGGATCATATCCTGCATATTTTCAGGCCACAATGCTCTGAAGCTAGAACTCAATCACAATAGGAAATTTGGAAAGAACCCGAATACATGGAGGATAAAGCATCCTTCTAAAGAATGAATGGATCAACCAGGAAATTAAAGAACTGAAAAAATTCATGGAAACAAATGAAAATGAGAACACAATGGTTCAAAATCTGTGGGACACAGCAAAGGTGGTCTGGAGAGGAAAATATATAGTGATACAAGCCTTTCTCGAGAAACAAGAAAGGTCTCAAATACACAACCTAACCCTAACCCTAACCTGAAGGAACTGGAAAAAGAACAACAAAGAAAACCTAAACCCAGCAGGAGAAGAGAAATCATAAAGATCAGAGCAGAAAACAATGAAATAGAAACCAAAAGAAGAGTAGAACAAATCAACAAAACTAGGAGCTGGTGCTTTGAGAGAATTAATAAGTTTGATAAACCCCTGGCCAGACTTATCAAAAAGAAAAGAGAAAGGACACAAATTAATAAAATCATGAATGAAAGAGGAGAGATCACAACCAACACCAAAGAAATACGAACGATTATAAAAACATATTATGAGCAACTATACGCCAGCAAATTTGATAATCTGGAAGAAATGGATGCATTCCTAGAGACATATAAACTACCACAACTGAACCAGGCTGTAACAGAAAACCTGAACACACCCATATCAATAAGGAGATTGACACAGTCATCAAAAATCTCCCATCAAACAAGAGCCCAGGGCCAGACACCTCCCAGGGGAATTCTACCAAGCATTTAAAGAAGAACCAATACCTATTCTCCTGTAACTGTTCCAAAAAATAGAAATGTAAGGAAAACTTCCAAACTCATTTTATGAGACCAGCATTACCTTGATCCCAAAACCAGACAAAGATCCCATTAAAAAAGAAAATTAAAGACCAATATCCTCAATGATAGTTGTGAAAATTCTCACCAAAATACTAGCCAATAGGATCCAATAGTACATTAAAAGGATTATTCACCATGACCAAGTAGGATTTTTTCATATAATTGAAGTTTGGTTCAACATCTACAAATTAATCAATGTGATACACTACATTAATAAAAGAAAGAACAAGAACAATATGATACCATCAGTAGATGCTGAAAAAGAATTTGACAAAGTACAGCATCCTTTCTTGATCAAAGCTCTTCACCTTGTAAGGATAGAAGATGCATACCTCAATATCATCAAAGCTATCTATGCAAAACCCACCACAAATACCATTCTCAATGGAGATAAACGAAGAGCTTTTCCAGTAAGATCTGGAATACGGCAGGGATGTCGACTATCACCACTGTTATTCAACATAGAACTAGAAGTCTTAACCTTGGCATTCAGACAATGAAAAGAAATAAAAGGCATCTGAATCATTAAAGAAGAAGTCAAACTCTCACTCTTTGCAGATGATATGATTCTTGATTTGGAAATCCCAAAAGACTCCACTCCAAATCTGCTAGGACTCATACAGGAATTCAGTAAAGTGTCAGGATATAAGATCAATGCCCAAAAATCAGTTGCATTTCTCTACACCAATAGCAAGACAGAAGAAATTGAGGAGTCAATCCCATTTATAATTGTACCCAAAATCATAAGATACCTAGGAATAAGACTAACAAAAGAAGCAAAGAATCTGCACTCAGAAAACTATAAAGTATTCATGAAAGAAACTGAAGAAGACACAAAGAAATGGAAAAACATTCCATGCTCATAGATTGGAAGAACAAATATTGTGAAAATGCCTATGCTACCTAAAGCAATCTATGCATTTAATGCAATCCCTATCAAAATACCATCCATTTTTTTTTTCAAAGAACTGGAGCAAATAATCCTAAAATTTATACGGAACCAGGAAAGACCCAGAATAGCCAGAGGAATGTTGAAAAAGAAAGCGAAAGTTGATGGCATCACAATTCCAGACTTCAAGCTCTATTACAAAGCTGTCATCAAGACATAATGGTACTGGCATAAAAACAGACACATAGATCAGTGGAACAGAATAAAGAGCCCAGAAATAGACCCTCAACTCTATGGTCAACTAATCTTTGACAAAGCAGGGAAGAATGTCCAATGGATAAAAGACAGTCTCTTCAAAAAGTGGTGTTGGGAAAATTGGACAGACACATGCAGAAAAATGAAACTGGATCATTTCCTTACACCACACACGAAAATAGACTCAGAGTGGATGAAAGACCTCAATGTGAGGGAGGACTCCATCAAAATCCTTGAGGAGAACACACGCAGCAATCTCTTTGACCTCAGCCACAGCAACTTCTTCCTAGAAACATTGCCAAAGGCAAGGGAAGCAAGGGCAAAAATGAACAATTGGGAGTTCACCAAGATCAAATCTTTTGCACAGCAAAGGAAACAGTCAGCAAAACCACAAGACAATGGACAGTATGGGAGAAGATATTTGCAAACAACATATCAGATAAAGGACTAGTATCCAAAATCTATAAAGAACTTACCAAACTCAACACCCAAAGAATAAATAATCTAATCAAAAAATGGGCAGAGGACATGAACAGACATTTCTGCAAAGAAGACATCCAGATGGCCAACAGACACATGAAAAACTGTTCCACATCACTCAGCATCAGCGAAATACAAATCAAAATCACAATGAGATACCACCTCACACCATTCAGAATGGCTAAAATTAACAAGTCAGGAAATGACAGATGTTGGTGAGGATGTGGAGAAAGGGACACCCTCTTGCACTGTTGGTGGGAATTCAAGCTGGTACAGCCACTCTGGAAAACAGCATGGAGGTTCCTCAGAAAGTTGAAACTAGAGCTGTCCTATGACTTAGCAATTACACTCCAGGGTATTTACCCTAAGGATAGAAATGCAGTGATCCGAAGGGCGACATGCACACAAATGTTCAAGGAGAAGTGTCCACAACAGCCAAACTACAGAAAGAACCTAAATGTCCATCAACAGATGAATGGATAAAGAAGAGTTGGAATACACACACACACACACACACACACACACACACGATGGAATACTATGCAGACATCAAAAGAAATCAAATATTGCTGTTTACAATAACTGGGAACCAGAGGGTATTGTGCTAAGTGAAATAAGTCAATCAGAGAAAGACAATTATCATATAATCTCCCTGATATGAGGAAGTTGAGAGGCAATGTGGAGGGTTTGGTGGGTAAGGAAGGAAAAAATGAAACAAGGTGGGATCGGGAGGGAGACAAATCATAAGAGACTCTCAATCTCACGAAACAAACTGAGGGTTGCTGTGGGGAGGGGGCTAGGGATAGGGTGGTTGTGTTATGGACATTGGGGAAGGTAGGTGCTATGGTGAGTGCTGTGAAGAGTGTAAACCTGGCGATTCACAGACCTGTACCCCTGGGGCTAATAATACATTATATGTTAATAAAAAATTAAGAATTAAAAAAATATATCTGTCATACTGCTATCCAGTGTCGACAAACAGCTGGTTTGACTTTCAGACACTCCCAACAATGTACATTATTTGTCTCTCCTTTGCCAAAATTACATATTTTATTGTATTAACTATTGGATTAGTCTATGGTATTATGATATTAAGTTATGCTCTTTTTAAATTTTGATTTGCATGCATTTCTTTGCCCGCCTTTTTTTTTTTTTTCCTCTTGATTTCTGTGAAGAAGTGATTTCCTCACCAAACACTTTTCTGGCCTCTTTCCACCCCATTATCTCTTTTAACTTGGGAAAGTAGAGTAGCTTATTTTATTAAATTTAGGGAAAAAGTGAAAGGAGACCTGTACCCATCAGACTGGAACAAAGAGGAAGAGAATATTGAAAGGCAAGTTCAGTCTTATTCCTATACAGGGCTTTCATTCATCAAGTTGATATTTTTAATATCACTTACCACTCCACAGTTTTCTATTACAGATTGGGTAGGGAAGATGGTTTCTGATAGCTGAAAATCCTTAGCATTCTCCACATCTGGTGGGGGGGGGGGACAAAAAACAAACAAAAAAACAAACAAACAAAACAAAATGAAAAAAAAAACCTGTGGTATTCAGAAGAGGCCTATATTTACACAGAGAATTTAATGGAGAATGGAGCATGATACTACTGGTATTACACAGATTTTTTTTCCCCCTTAGGTATTCTGAGAGGCTTATTTTAGGCCTAACAGATTCTTAAATTTGTGATTCCCCCCTCCCCCAAATTAGGGTGAGGGCCTTTAACCTAACCACAGGATGTTTTGAACTTGGTTGCTCATAAAAGAGCAAAGAGGCTTTGTCCACGATTGTATCTTTATAAAGAGGTAGAAACATAAATTAAGGTCTAACAACTATAGGTACCTTAACAAGGCAAGTGTCCCCAAAAGCAGGAAGGATCTCAGGTTACAGCCTGTCACAGCTCATTACTCAGGCACAGCCTTTCCTGAATATGTTTGGCTGACACAAAGCTTTATTGTCCTAAAAGAAAGAAAGAAAGAAAGAAAGAAAGAAAGAAAGAAAGAAAGAAAGGAGGAAGGAAGGAAGGACAGACCTCATGTGCCTTACAGTGTCCGTGGGGAAAATGATATTTGATGCTATTATAATACAGTTTTCTTTCTTGTGTTAAAGAGTAAAAGAGAGGTTCTTTTAAAATATACATACCAATTTAAGAGATACATACTAATTTAAGAGAATAAAAGAAAAACCTTTCATGCCAAACTTCTATTAAAATGAACATTGGAATAGGGACAGAAGATTTTGTTAGCACATTAAACCACCCTTAAAGGCTGGTAACAGCTATACCAAGCACTTATGGAAAATCTATACAAGTTTCAGATGAAGGTTAGTATAAAATAATTAAGATAATATTAGGTGTTGTCAAGGTGATAGAGTTACCAAAGTTGTCAACACTAGTATATTGGTTGGGTTCTGAGTGATGCTGGAGAAATGAAACAAGCCTTTTAAATAGGCAAAATAGATGAGAGATATTAAAGGGGGTTCAGGCACGATAATTACATATGAAATGTATGCCTGGAAGGATCAATGAAAAATGTTGCGCTGGTGAAATTATTAACAGAGAAAAAGGTTGGCAAATTTTGTTTGAATAATGGATGCTTCAGGGAGCAGCATGAGGATTTGACTTCATATTTCTGTGATAAGAGGTACCAAAATATCAAATGTACAAGAAAATGCTAGAAAAAAAATGTCTGGATCAGATAGAAAAGGTAAAAAGAAAAAAAGTCCATCAATTTCAGAAAACTCTGGGATATCTGGGAAACGTCTATCACAGCTTCAGCTCAGCAATCTTCTGAGGACAGTTCTACAATTCTAGTAGAAATAAGTGTGAGGATGAGGAAGAAACACTCCTTGGTTTTATAAAAATAACAATTCTATAGCAACAGGCAGTGGGAATATGACTGCAGACACAAGATTCAAATGTGTTATCTCAAGAGATGGCGGGGGAGCTATCACCAGTTGGAGCCAGCATGGAGCAGACCTGGGTCCCAGAAACGTAGAATATAAGAGAAAATAAAAACTGTGAGGTTCTGATAATGAAAGATAGGAAAGAGAAGTCTCTCAAGAAGGAAAGGGTGACAATACTAATTTTTAAAATTTGCTGAATGGCATACGCATGGGACATTGCTGTGACTGAACTCAGAAAAGAATTTGCTTAGATAGTACCATTACATATTTTGTGTGTAATATTTTCTTCAGTATCTATCTATCATCTATCTATCTATCTTTCTATCTATCTATCTATCATCTCTCTCTCTCTCTCTCTCTCTCTCTCTCTCCCTCCTCCTAATCTATCCATCCATGCATATTTATATTTCTTAGAGATAAACCCACTATATGCAACTCTATCATTACCAGAATCAGAATGGATTACTGGATGTACCCATTAATATTATCAAGACTAACATGGATGAGAATAGAAATATTGAATTTTTTGAGATTTCAGTAAATTCTAATTCCATTTCTGGGGAGGCTGTATCTGATTCGCAGAAAATAACAGAAAAGTCTCTGGAAGATTGGAAGGTGAGATTTTAACATTTAAGAGGTAGGATTCACAGTTCTTTATATGGTAGGATTATAAGGGGGATTCCTTCATTTCTTCCAAAATGTTCAGAAACGTTCAGATATTGAGATGGAGAAAAACAAAACACCAACCAAAAAGCCTAATTAGCTGGTTAGATAGTAAATGTAACGGAAGTTGTATTTGAGAACTCAATCAATTTCAACTTTCCACTTAATTTCACTGTTGCAACCCAGCTTCTCCATATAAAAAATGTTCTTTTGTACAGTTGTAAATGCCCCTAGGCTTCAACCATTGTCTTGATGAATATATTTAGGAAATTTACCTTTATTTCTTTTGTAACCTATTCAATACCATTGCAAGAATTCCTTCACCCCATAGTCCTTAAATATTTTATGTGTGTAAACTGGTGTACATGAGTGGTCAGTCTCTTAAATCTTTCTTTAATTATACCTTTTCCAGGTGATCACAGTTCACTTTTTTTTTTCTTCTGCAGACCAAGAAGCTTGGAAATCACCCAATAAGACTAGCAGAACTTAAAATCCTTCATAATTTTTCCTTTTATTAAAAAATTGAGGCATATTGACCTGTTATATTAGTTTCAGGTATACAACATAATGATTTGATGTTCATATATATTGTGAAATGACCATGACAGTCCAATTAACATAACCATAAATAGTTACATATTTTTTTTACTTGTGATGAGAACTTTTAAGATTTCTTTTTGCAACTTTGAAATATATAACAAGGTATTATTTTCTACATTTGCCATGGTGCATGTTACAGCTCTATGACTTATTTTATAACTGGAATTTTATACCTTTTGACCCCCTTCACCCTTTCCAAGCCCTCCTGCCCCCACTTCTGGCAACTATCAATCTGTTTTCTGTATCAATGAGCTTGGTAAAATGTTTTCATCTTTAATGTGGCCAATTAATACTAGATTGTTTCCATTTCCCTGAATGATTGCCCATAGTTCCCCTATTGACAATATTTGATGTCATTGGCATTTATTTGAAAGGCACAGAAAATGACTAGGTGATTTATGCACAGAGCTGTTGGTTAGCTCACAGAAATTCATAGGATCCTAGGTATGGAAGAATAGAGGCTACATAGAAGCAGGAGCTGCAGTCAAAACCATACCACAGAAGCTGCAGAGACCTTACCTCTCGTAAAAACAAACAAAAAACAGCTTTCACTCTTCCTTCCTTTGGCAACATTAAGCTATAGATGCTTTTTCTCCTGGAAAATTCACAGTGCTAACTTACCTCCCTCTGCCAACAGAATATGTTCTCCACTTATTCTCCATTTTTGTCCCTAACTCCTACTTCGTCGGTGTTTGCAGTAGGTTGGGGTTATGTGACATGTCCATATACTAAGTGAGACAAAGTGTGTTGGACAGCGTCCTTCAGATTATGCTGCAACACATATATACCTTCAATTTAACAAAATAATATGTATCTTATTTTACACTCCTGTTTTATATTATCTGAGATTCTATTTATTTGTTCTTTCAAGACCTAGGGTAAAGAGCAGAATGGTGTGATGTCTATGAAATCTTCTCTCTGGCATTGCAAATAATCACTTCTGCCAACATTTCACTGATGAAAGGAAGTTATATGGCCAAGTATGATGTAAAAAATGGAATAGGAGATTAAACTCTTGCCTTCAAGAGGCACTTAAAATAATGTGGCATAAGGTAAAGATGTAAAATCCTTTTGTAGTGAAGGCAGTGGATAATTGGAAACACTAATAAAACCTACTAAATTATCATATTTTTCTTCTATAGAGTGAGGTGAGCCTCATCAAAGCTTTTTTTGGTAGAAATTCACCAAACATAAGGAAAGGTTTCAGAGGCTTGAAGGTACATTATGATAATTATTCACTATAATTTTTGTGACACATTATTTTAGTGATGCATAATATTTTAACTTGTTTGGCCTCTTTTTAATACCTCTAGGATTATTAGTCACAAAGGCAGCATCTCCAGAGGACAGCAGGCTTATCATTTCTACCTGCTCAGATAATACATTAATAGGCATGATGAAGCTTACATACTAAGGGCCCTATCCTATCCCCTTAGAAATATTTCATTTTTAGAATTTTTATGGAAGTACCCCCATGGATTTGGCAAATAGTTCCCTACTACACAAAAGTGTCTAATTAGAGGTAGATTAGATATGATCTGATTAAGAAGTGTGTGGTCTAAATATAACCCACCCTTGTGACTGAAATTAAGATAACATAATATTTGAAAAACTGGCAGAATTTCTCAAATAGACTATGGAAATAACTGTGATCAGACTACCACTGTTAATTATTTGGAGAATAATGATATATTTTGTTGAAATTTAGCAATACATGCAAAGAAAAAAAATGTCCTAGAAACTAAATGAGTGCTCTTTAGAGGAAACTCAATAAAATTCTATCAAAGTTGGACCTAAGGAGAGGGTCTGTCCCTGTAGGGATGATATGGATTAACTTTCACATCTTCCCACTGATGTGATATGGAAGAGAGTTTAATATGTCCAGACAAATTACCAGCCAGGATAGCTTTTGTCTAGATTGGGAAACTGGGAAATGAGTAAGAGAGGCAAATTTAGCAGTATTCTTTTTTTTTTTTTAATGAAGTTCTAAAATTCTATTTTGCAATCTCTCCTTGCAATTCAATAACAAAAACATAAAACCCTTTGTATTTTAGGAAAAATTTAAAAATGAAGTTTGTTTTAAAACAAATTTGTGGAGTGCCTGGGTGTTTCAGTCAGTTAAGTGTCTGCCTTTGGCTCAGGTCATGATCCCAGGGTCCTGGGACTGAGCCCACTGTCTGGCTCCCTGCTAACTGAGAGTCTGCTTCTCCCTCTACCTTCCCCCTGCTTTAGCTCATTCTCTCACTTGTTCACTCGCTTGCTTAATCTCTCTCTCAAATAAAAAAGTAAATTCTTAAAAAAAATCAAAATTAAAAGCAGAAGACATTGATAATCATGAAAAAATAAAGATAGTAAAATAATTACCCTAAAAAGATCTCAAGGTCAATTTCTTTTTCCAATGAAAGACAGGATAATATAGGATGATTTGCTTTAAAATACACTAACACGTAAAGAGATAATTTAAACAATGTTGAAGTTGTACACAAAAAGACAATTTAGAAGAACAAAAAGCAAGCAAAAGATAGTTAAGTGAAAAATAAGTGTCTTTACAACGTAATGGTAAAACTCTTGAACATTCAGTAATTTTATCATTGAATAAATTTGTTGACTACTTGAGGAAAAAACTCAAACAGGAAACAATATTTAGAAAGTCAGAAGGAAAATAACACAAATCAAAAACTGATGATCGAGGATACTTCTGGGGGATAGAAACCATATCCGTAAAGGGAACAGAAAACTTTTATTTAAAATATGTATATAAATATAAACCTAAATTATGTATGTATTAATATATATGTACATATATATACACATATAAATGTAAAACGTTGTATAAAGTAAAAGGTTTACTAATATATATATATGTATATACATATATATGTAAAAGTTTGAAAGAGAGCTTTATGGAATACAGAAGTTGGAATTTTACAAGATAGTTACTATTTCTAAGTTGATGGAGAATGAAGAAGGATAGGATGTGCAATTCAAGGCAGGGGAACCAACTCAACACTTAGGCATCTAAGAAGTATAAGCCCCAGCGTATCTATGAGAGAAGTCCACAGTCTGATAATGGAGACATAAGCTGTGAAACACAGCAGGTTTGAGGAGCTGCCTGCTCTCTAGCTGGTGGAGAACCTTGCTTATAAGTACTGACCACAGTTATCTGCCAGGGCCACTGCAAAGAAATCCACCCATGTCCCCACCTATACCAGCTGAGTTTCTGGCTACTGTGAGAAAACAGCCCATCTCAAGAAGAAAAGGAAGCAAAAAAAAAAAAAAAAAATGTTTTCCTCCTCTCTGGTCTTAACATGTCCTTCCAGCACCCTCTATTGGCAAAGCAAAACATCAAGGCAGTTAATGTAGAAAACATCTTGAGTCCATCTTTAACATTTCTGTATTTTTCTTACAAGTTTGTAAGTTTGAAATTATTTGAAAAATAAACATTTCAAACTATTACTCATAAATGGTTTAATGAATATGTGAACAGATATCAATCACTTTAATTGAAAAAATGAAAATCTAAGATATTCATTTATATTATAAGATATTCATTTATGATTGAATAATATTTAATCATATTAATGATTGTTATTTTTAAGAAATTTCTACTATAGAGTTTATTGTGACCCCAGGAAAAAATGAGATTGAACATATAGCTATTTAGAATTAAAATGGCACAGAAATTTGAAAGCAAAATTTAAAGCATAACTATAATTTGAATCTGCCATTCTACATTTAAAAATACATCCCAAAGAAAGTACACATGTGTGCAAAAAAAAGGAACAAAAATTTCCATGGAAATGCTTTGCAATATCTAAAAGTAGAAAACAACTTAAATATGTATCCAGTCGGATTTGGTTAAGTAGAATATAACCTAGACATGCTCTGGAATACTATGAATATAGTCATTGAAGTCAATGTATTAACAAGCAAGGAAAGAAATCAATGAGAAGACGTGAAAATGACCAGTTGAATAAAAAGTAAAGTATGCCAACAGACACATGAAAAAGTGATCCGCATTACACGGCATCATGGAAATACAAGTCAAAACCACAGTGAGATACCACCTCACACCAGTCAGAATGACTAAAATTAACAAGTCAAGAAATGACAGATGTTGAAGAGGATACAGAGAAAGGGGAACCTTCTTACACTGTTGGTGGGAATGCAAGCTGGTGAAACCACTCTGAAACCACTCTGGAAAACAGCATGGAGGTTCCTCAAAAAGTTGAAAATAGAGCTACCCTATGACCCAGCAATTGCACTACTGGGTATTTACCCTAAAGATACAAATCTAGTGATCCAAAAGAGCACATGCACCCCAATGTTTATAGCAGCAATGTCCACACTAGCCAAACTATGGAAAGAACCTAGATGTCCATCAACAGGTGAATGGATAAAGATTACACACACACACACACACACACACACACACACAGGAATATTATGCAGCCATCAAAAGAAATGAAAGCTTGCCATTTGCAATGATGTGGATGGAACTAGAGGGTATTATGCTGAGTGAAATAATCAGAGAAAGACATTATCATATGATCTCCCTGATATGAGGATTTGAGAGGCAGAGTTGGGGGTTTGGGGGGTAGGGAAGGAAACAAAATGGGATCAGGAGGAAGACAAACCATAAGAGACTCTTAATCTCACAAAACAAACTGAGGGTTGCTGGGGAATGAGGGGGTAGGGATAGGGTGGTTGAGTTGTGGACATTGGGAAGGGTACATGCTATGGTGAGTGCTGTGAAATGTGTAAGCCTGATGATTTACAAACCTTTACCCTTGGGGCAAAGAATACATCATATGTTAAGAAAAATATTTAATAAAAAAAAGGGTCATAGAAAGAAAAAAGTAAAGCATGTTGTTACAGTAAAAAGTAGGGATGTATGTTTGTTGAGTAAGGTTTAGAAGAATCCATTCTGAGCCATTAGAATAGTTAGATACAGAGATGGACTGGAAACTTGTCTTTTTACTTTGTAGCTGGTTATTTTGTGATTATTATTTATTATATCTCAAATATTAAAAATAAATGCAATATAATTCATATGTAATGCAATAAAAAGCACATATATACTTAAAACACATTTATGTATATAATATAACAAGTAAAACTACTGGTATGAAGCTATAAAATTTAAATGTTGTATCACAGTAAATATGTATTAAATATTTATTTTAAATAAAATAAAGTTACATTTGAGTGCTTTTTATCTTGTTTACTCACACGCAAATTACTTCGCAGTAGTAATAAATAAAATATAGTCACATTCATGTCAATAAATCAAAAATGATCCAAAAATTAATAGTTTAATACATGCATTTACTATTGGCAAAAAATTCAATTCTATGTTTTATATTTAGCTATAATAATATAATAATAGGGGGCGCCTGGGTGGCTCAGTGAGTTAAGCCGCTGCCTTCGGCTCAGGTCATGATCTCAGAGTCCTGGGATCGAGCCCCACATCGGGCTCTCTGCTTGGCAGGGAGCCTGCTTCCTCCTCTCTCTCTGCCTGCCTCTCTGCTTGCTTGTGATCTCTCTGTCAAATAAATAAAAATAAAATCCTTAAAAAAATAATAATAATATAATAATAGGTTAAAAATGCTGTATAAACCCATAGAAGTTGTTATTGAGCTGATTTAAGATTGGGAGATAAAAAATGACTGATATAAAACCAATGTTCCTATGAATCACCTTGTAAAGTTTGATATAGAATTTTCAATCTAATGTCAAAAAACACAAAAACAAAACACTACAGTCTAAGAAGTAAACTTAATAAAAAATAATAGATTTAGACTGTGAATCACAAAATCCAGTAGAATTTCATTTTGCATAATATTTTAATGAAATCTCTTCCCAAGATGCATTAGAAAATAGAATTAACCTCATTACACATTTTATTAGGAAAAAGCAAGGATGCAAATGTGATTAGTGGCAAACGAAAATGAACAGGAAAGGATGTATTTTTTTTATAATGAATTGATTTTCAATCATTTCCTCAGCCTTCCACGAGTGGGTGGTTTTAGATTCCACATTCCTCTGTACACATTCCTACTTCTAGTCATTAATTTCCACTGACTTTTTTTTCTTCACACTATCTTTCTGATTATGCTTTTTTAAAAAGATTTATTTGTTTGAGAGAGAGAAATAGAGAGAGTGAGAGAGCATAAGCAGGAGGAGCAGAAGGAGAGAGAGAGAATCTCAAGAAACCTCCCTGCTGAGTGGGGGGCTCACACAGGGCTTGATCTCAATTTCACATCCCTGAGCAGAAACCAAGAGTTCAGAGGCTTAACTGACTACACCACCCAAGGGCCCCCCACTCTTGTGGCTTTTAGTTTTGTTTTGTTTAACCATTACCTTTTACTTTTCCACATTCAGTTTTCATGGCCTGTTTAATTTTTGCTAGTACTCTCTTTTCCCCAACTGGTTTCATCAGTTTAATTTTGCCCACAAAATACCATGAGCCAGAGGGGATTACATTTATTCTTAAGGGAAGTAACTGCTCATATTTCAAATTTTAAATGCTATAGGCACATGTGGCTTCTGGCTACTGTATAGGACAGTTTAGATTTATGAACATTTCCATCATTGCAGAAAATTCTTGACAGTATTGGTATATATCTCTATTAGCATTCTTTTTGCTAAATGTATGTTTCCCCTTTGCTTAAGAATTTGTTAATGGTTTCCCATTGTTTTACCTTACATTTTAATCATGGGAAGCAATATGCTATAAAGAAAAGAGTAGGGGTGTCTGGGTGGCTCAGTTGTTAAGTGTCTGCCTTCACCTCAGGTCCCAGGGTCCTGGGATCGAGTCCCACATCAGGCTCTCTGTTCAGCAAGAACCCTGATTCTCCCTCTCCTACTCCCCCCACTTGTGCTCCCTCTCTCACTATGTCTTTCTCTGTCAAATGAATAAATAAAATCTTAAAAAAAGAAAGAAAGAAAGAAAGAAAGAAAGAAAGAAGAAAAGAATAAAAGCTTGAGAATAGAAAACATTAACTTTGGATTTATACTAAATATGTAAATTGGAGTTGAGGGGAATTTATATATTTTTATTTGTTTTTTAGACAAAGGGTGTGAGTACATGCGAGGAGGTGAAGGAGGGGCAGGGGTGGGGGGAGAGAATCCGAGCAGGCTCTATGCCCAGCATAGAGCCCAAATTGAGCTCATTCTCAGGACCCTGAGATCATGATCTGAGCTGAACTAAAGAGTTGGTCACTTAACTTACGGAGCCACCCAAGCACCACAGGAATTTATTTTTTAAATACAATTTTGAAACCTGAAATATACAATACAATATACTTGAAATATACAACATACAACATAATGCATTAATATTTCGTTTTTATTTAAAGATTTTATTTATTTATTTATTTGAGAAAGTGAGAGAGAGAAAACATGATTAGGGGCAAAGGCAGACTCCCTGCTGAACAAGGAGCCTCATGTGCGACTCTACCCCAGGACTTCGGGATCATGAGCTGAACCAAAGGAAGAAGCTTAACCACCTAGGTGCCTTCTTTTGTCCCTTTTCTACACTTGGCATTCTAGTCTATTTAAAACCTTTGAAATGCCTAATATTTGTGGTATCCTGAAAAAGTGAGCAGATGCCTAAAACTCACTCACTTGCAATATCAATGAATCCTCCTTATTTCAAAATAGACACCACCTTCAAGTGTAACAATAAAATGATATTTATTATATATAATACACAGTGGAATTATTATGCATCAAATCAGTAGTCTTTATGAGAGTAGTTAATTAAGAAAATATTTTTGCCACAATATTAAGTAAAAGCATTGACATACAGTGAGAAATTGGGTGTGTATGTTGATCTTGGTTGTAACAAAAACATTGAAAAAGTCTATCA
The DNA here is from genome assembly GCF_002288905.1 of Enhydra lutris kenyoni. Taxonomy (NCBI): domain Eukaryota; kingdom Metazoa; phylum Chordata; class Mammalia; order Carnivora; family Mustelidae; genus Enhydra; species Enhydra lutris. The sequence goes on along the minus strand of NW_019154116.1, from coordinate 17,089,243 downwards.
TAAGAAACTGAACTCTAGGAAGCAAACTGAGTGTTGCTGGAGGAGAGGTGGATGGGGAGAAGGGTTAACGGGGTGATGGGTATTAAGAAGGGCACATGATGCAATGAATACTGGGTATTATATACAACTGATGAATCCCTGAACTCTTTGAAAATAATAATATGCTATATGTTAATTGAATTAAAATAAACTAAAATTGAAGAAGAAGTCTAAGAGAAATGAGCTGTTGGCATTGCAAGTTTTCTTTCTTTAGTTCAGTCATGCTATTACATGTTTTTCAAATATTTCTTACAGGAGCATGTTACTTTCATCCTAAAAACTAAAGCAAAAGCCAAGCCTTTTTTTTGACTTAATGTTATATTGATAAAAAATACTACATAAAAATTATAGTATTTGCAAAATGACATATCGGATAAAGGGCTAGTGTCCAAAATCTATAAAGAACTTAGCAAACTCAACACCCAAAGAACAAATAATCCAATCAAGAAATGGGCAGAGGACATGAACAGACATTTCTGCAAAGAAGACATCCAGATGGCCAACAGACACATGAAAAAGTGCTCCACATCACTCGGCATCAGGGAAATACAAATCAAAACCACAATGAGATACCACCTCACACCAGTCAGAATGGCTAAAATTAACAAGTCAGGAAATGACAGATGCTGGCGAGGATGCGGAGAAAGGGGAACCCTCCTACACTGTTGGTGGGAATGCAAGCTGGTGCAACCACTCTGGAAAACAGCATGGAGGTTCCTCAAAATGTTGAAAATAGAACTACCCTATGACCCAGCAATTGCACTACTGGGTATTTACCCTAAAGATACGAACGTAGTGATCCGAAGGGGCACGTGCACCCGAATGTTTATAGCAGCAATGTCTACAATAGCCAAACTATGGAAAGAACCTAGATGTCCATCAACAGACGAATGGATAAAGAAGAGGTGGTATATATACACAATGGAATACTATGCAGCCATCAAAAGAAATGAAATCTTGCCATTTGCAACGACGTGGATGGAACTAGAGGGTATCATGCTTAGCGAAATAAGTCAATCAGAGAAAGACAACTATCATATGATCTCCCTGATATGAGGGAGAGGAGATGCAACATGGTGGGTTAAGGGGGTAAGAGAAGAGTAAATGAAACAAGAAGGGATTGGGAGGGAGACAAACCATAGGTGACTCTTAATCTCACAAAACAAACTGAGGGTTAATGGGGGGAGGGGAGTTGGGAGGGGGGGTGGGATTATGGACATTGGGGAGGGTATGTGCTATGGTGAGTGCTGTGAAGTGTGTAAACCTGGCGATTCACAGACCTGTACCCCTGGGGATAAAAATATATTATATGTTTATAAAAAATAAAATTTAAAAAAATTATAGTATTTAAAACTCAGAATTTGTAGTAATATAAACATTTTTAATAGTATAAACCTGTATTCTCTTGATTACAGTGTCCTACCCTTAGAGCCTTGATCAAGCTATTTCAGGCTCTTTAATCACTTCCTAATTCTGAAATCATATTTACTATATCAAGGCATTGCATTGATTAAGAAATATGCACCTAACGTATCATTCAGAGCAAAATAGTTTTGTTATAGATGTTAGCTAACTGCCACTTTACATTCTCTTGTGTGTAGTTTCTTAATCAAATTGTCATTGTGTATGAGCTTAGCTTTCCTATGTTTTGTGTATCATTGGTACTCAATACATATTAAAAAATAAAAATCTCTTAAAAACACAGCTGACCCAGTAAATATCCATTGATTTATTCTAATTTCAAATGTCTACCAGAGCAATTCAAATTTCAGCTAGCATTTGACATTATCATATCAACTGCATCTCTAAAGTTACTTTGATATTGATTATAAACATTTAAATAAATGCTCCTTACAAATCAAATATTTATTTAACATTGAATTTTAGATCTAATGAGCATTATGGAAGAAATGTTACCCCTCTTTCATAAGCATGCCATCAGGAGAGCTGGGCTGATGAATTTTTGAGATCTATGAATCACACATTACGTAAGAATGTGGAAATAAAATACATTTCTTTTTAGTTTCCACATATTCATATTCCCTATCCAATAATTTGTTAACATGTAAGTCAAAGTTGAACCAACTGAACTTGAAACCAGTTGAAAGTTGAACTTATTAGGTACACATAGAAAAAAAATAGAAATAAAATCAATTCTGGCTCATTAGTATCTAATGATCTCCTTGGAGTATGTATTTATGAATTTTTATATATATTTATATATTCATAAAAACATGTGAAAAACTATAGAACAAATAACAGATGATAACACCTGGAATTATCAATTTTACTTAAATTTAGAACCTCTTGAAGTTCAGAGAACAAATGTGGCAACTTCAATTTCAAATAGATGTGATTTCATGGGGTAGGATTACAATTTAATAGCAGAACAGGACATTATTGGAAATTTCTAGAACAATTTTGTATCTTATGTTCCAGCATGTTACATGAATAATGCAGTCTAGTCCCTCTAAGAGTAATGTTGACTCTTAATGGATCATTATTGAAAGCTATTTTTATCCTATTTCAAATGAAACCTTGTTTAATATGTTTGGGAGTACAAAGAATGAATACAGCTTCTGAAATGATGTATGCACCAGGATTGTTGCTGTTAGTGTTGAGGGCAGTGGCAGAGTTTTAGAAAAATATGAACAATTTGGGAGATTTTCTCATATTTTTGAATAAATAAATTTCCCGAATATTTGAAAACTTACACCTTAAAAAGTCAGTTTCTATTGCTTATTCCTCAGTAGAACTTGGAAAAACATGTCCATCTGTCCTAGACTCTTTATAATATGTTATAACTAGTGAAACAGAATTTTTTTTCTTACACTTGCAAAATCTAACATGTGATCATCTCTCATAATCTAAAATCATCTAACATGTGATCATCTCTCAAAATCTAACATGTGATCATCTCTCATTCCTTAGATTTTTAAATACTAACAGTAGTAGTAACGAGGACTGTTTGTAGTATACATATTCTATGTACCTGAGGTATTACTAACTTTCTCTGAACCTCACTGAAAATAAGCATGTGAAGTACATATTACTATTATTCATTTTTGCTAAGCCATGCACGGTTCTGCAGCATCTTCTGCATCTTAGTGGCTTGCCAAGCGGTGAGTTTCGTATTTTGTTCATGCTACGTATGATCTGTGGCTCTATTTATCATAATTTCTTAATTCTGAGACTCAGACTTAAGGGTCAGTTTCTATCTGAGACATGTCCTTATGCAAGAATGGGGTAGGTGAAGGCAAAACTTCATGATCTTTTTTTTAATATATATTTTATTTGTTTATTTGAGACAGAGATAATGAGAGAGAGCATGAAGGTGGAGGAAAGGGAGAAGCAGAGTCCCCATTGAGCAGGGAGCCAAATGCTTGGCTCCATCCCAGGACCCTGGGATCATGACCTGAGATGAAGGCAGATGCTTAACCGAATGAGCCACCCAGGAGCCCAAAACTTCATGATCTTCAGAGTTTCTGCTATAGAGTAGTATATGCCACTCTATTCACATTTTATTTGGCCAAAGACAATTGACTTAATTAATTCTGATGTCCATGGTGTAGAGGTTTGTATTCCTTCCATGTAGAGGGGCACTGCAAGCACTGTGACCTTCAGAGGTGTTGGATGAGTCTCTTGTGGAAAAGAGAAAACAATTTGAAAGAATAATAGAATTGACCACTGGAACTTTTCCTGTTGCACTGAAAGAAAGTAAATAGTTTGATCAATGTCATACAGCTAGTCAGGGGCATAGCTGGAACTCACCTCAAGCAATGTAGTTTGAAAGTCTGCTTTGTTATGTCCTACTCTATTTTGTGCTGTGACACTTCTTTATTCAAATATACATAATCTTATATCCCAGAGACAAGACCCTAATTACTCACTACATTTGCATTTAACTAATGAGCAAGCAGAAAGGATCTTGCTTTCTGCTGGTTCGGATTTCCTAAGTGATTCATACTGAATGTTCAATTATGATAAGAAGCAAGTATGGCCAGGCAGATCTGTAAGAAAGTATTTGCATTTCAAAATACATACAAGTATTTTCTATTTCTGGAAGTATCATTCCAAAATCAAATTACAACAGCTTCTCTCCCTAGGAGCAAGTAATGGAGATTCATTTGGTCCTTCTAAGAAACGTGTAGTCTAATGAGCTGAAATACAAGGGATGGGCAATTCCTACAGCACAGCATATCCATAATTGCTACATTTTTGTATTCGTTTATTGCTTTAAGTCAGCAGGTTGTCTTGCAACAACCTGCTACTTAACAGAAAATTTAAATATATGCATTGATGTTCTAGCTGTAGTTTTACCAACGGCAATGAAGTGCCATGTGTTTTAAAATATAAATAGAATATTTCATTTTATAATTAAATAACCTAGGTCTTAAGTGATAATCACATGATAAGCCATTTACTGAATGCCTGAAAATAGAACGTAAATAAGTCTAATAGTCTAGGGAGAAAGCACTGTTATTCTAAAGAAAATCTACATATTGTCTGAATATCAGACAATATCATGCAGACTCTAATGTGCCTTAAATGATATTTGAGAATTATGAAAAATTGATTATTGATATTCTTTAATTATTTTAATGGCTAAGATAAGATCATGCTTTAATTGGAAGGGGTAACTTTTGAAATCTGTGTGGTAATAGCAAAATTTTTTAATGAAATTAAATAAATGAAACTTCTTTTTGGAAAGCTAGAGTAAATATGTGTAGTAGTAATTTGTGTAGTAGGTTGAGTAATGTCCTTCAAAGATATAATGCTCTAATGCCCAGAACCTGTAAATGTCTATCTAGGAAAAAAATAATAATGGTCTTTTTGCACATGTGGTGAAGGATCTCAAGTGATAGATCCTAAACACAATCACATTTATCTTTATAAGATGGAGACAGAAGGAGATTTGAAATATACACAGAGGAGAAGGCAGTGTGAAGATAAGACTCAGAGACTGGAATAACATGGCACAAGCCAAGGAATTCTGGCAGCCAGTAGAATCTGGAAGAGACAAATAACAAATTTTCCCCTAGAGCCTTTGGAGGATGCAAAGCCCTTCCAACACCTTGTTTTTGGGTTAGTAACATGGATTTTGGACTTCTGGCCTCCAGAACTATGAGATAATCAATTTGTGTTCTTCTAAGCCACCAAATGAGTAGTGGTTTGATACACGAGCCACAGGAAACTAATATAGATTTTGATACAGGGATATGGGATACCATGTAATAAATGCATGAAAATGTGGAATACTGAGTAAAGGAAGGAAGAATTTTAAGACACATGATAGGAAATACTTAGATTTGCAGGGAATCCTGGGTGGTTCAGTTGGCTAAGTGTCTGGCTCTTGGTTTCAGCTCAGGTCATGATCTCAGGGTCCTGAGATCAAGCCCCACATTGGGCTCCACGCTGGGTGTGGAGCCTGCTTGAGATTCTTTTTCTCCCTCTCCCTTAGCCTGTCCTCTCCTCATGCTTTTTCTAAATAAATAAATAAAAATACCTAGCTTTGCAGAAACATTTTGTGGATGGAAATATAAATTAAAGACACTTTGGTGAGGGCTTAGAAGGAAATAAGGAACCTATCACTGGAAACAAAGGGGGGGAAAAAAGACATACAGATGGCTAACAGACATGTGAAAAGATGCTCCGCTTCACTCATCATCAGGGAAATACAAATCAAAACCACAATGAGGTATTACCTCACGCCTGTCAGAATAGCTAAAATGAACAACACAGGAAACAATAAATGTTGGTGAGGATACAGAGAAAGGGGAACCCTCCCACACCGTTGGTGGGAATGCAGACGGGGCAGCCACTCTGGAAAACAGTATGGGGGTTCCTGGAAAAGTGAAAAATAGAACTACCTTATGATCCAGCAATCGCTCTATTAGGTATTTACCCAAAGGATACAAAAATACTGATTTGAAACAGCCTGTGCACCTGGATGTTTATAGTAGCATTATCAACAATAGTCCAATTATGGGAAGAACCCAAATATCCATCGACTGATGAATGGATAAAAAGTGGTACACACACACACACACCCACACACACACAATGGAATACTGAACAAAAAAAATGAAATCTTACTTTTTCCAGTGACGTGGATGGAGTTAGAGTATATTATGCTAAGAGAAGTTAAAGAAATATGACAAATGCCATATATGGAATTTAAGAAGCAAAACAGATGAACATAGGGGATGGGGGAAACAAAAGGAGAGAGAGAAAGAGGCAAACCATAAGAGACTCTTAACTATAGAAAATAAACTGAGGGTTGCTGGAGGGAATGTTGGGGTGGGGGATGGGCTAAATGAGTGATGGGTATAAAGGAGGGCACTTGTGATGAGCACTGGGTATGGTATGTAAATAATGAATCCTTAATTCTACTCCTGAGACCAATATTACACTATATGTTAACTAACTATAATTTAAATAAAAACTAAAAAAAAAAAAAAAACCTGAAGGAAAGACGGTTCTTGTTATACAGCAGCAGAAAACTTAGCTATATTGTGCCTTATAGTTGTTTGGAGAAGCAGAACTTGCAAGCAAAGGACTGGAATAGTTAGCTGAGTTTTCCAAATAAAGCACTGAAGGTGTAGCCTGATTGTAGCAAAACGCAACCAGGCAGAGATACACTAGGGAAGAAACTGTGAAGTGAAAAGGATCCGTCACTTGATAATTTGAGAAACTCAGCCTACTCAGATGATGAAAAAAAAAAAATGCTACAATTGGAGTAAATGATAGGAAAGCATGCTTTGGAGAGAAGACAAACCATGTGGCTGGGTACTCTTTTAACAGTGCTGAAGAGATTCACTCAACTCTCTCAGCAGAAGCCTGAAATGGAGATGGGATTATCCAGAAAATAACTGTGGCAGATGCTTTATCTAAAAGTATGAAAACCTGGGATATTCCCGGGCAATCCACAGGGTTTTAGAGAATAATATGCTACCATAAATACGAACAGTTTGCACAGGAATGGTTAGGCCCAGGATAAAATATATATATATATATATACACACACACATATATATATATATATATATATATATATATATATATATATATATATATATATATAAACTCTAGCCTTTGAACTATAAAAACTCTCCAGGCAAGAAATAGTATGATAAAACTACTAAGCAGCACACATATGTTAACCCTCAGGATAAAGACCAGGTGATTCTGAGGGCAGGGACTTGGGCCCAGAGGCCATGACAATGGGCTCAGAGGAAGGGGTATAAGCCATAAGCACAGTGACAGAAGTTGGGGCTGTGTTGCTGATGGTAAAGTCTTGACTCACCAAGGATTATTCCCAGGCCTTAAAATCTAACGGAATCTGCTCTGATTGATCCTAAAACTTCTTGGAATTTATGAATCCTTTCTTCCTTCCATTTCTTCTTTTTGGAATGGGAATGTCTATAAATCTGTTATGCCTGTCCCATATTTGTATTTTTTTTTAAAGATTTTATTTATTTATTTGACAGACAGAGATCACAATTAGGCAGAGAGGCAAGCAGAGAGAGAGAGGAGGAAGAGGCTCCCTGCTGAGCAGAGAGCCTGATGTGGGGCTCGATCCCAGGACCCTGGGATCATGACCTGAGCCGAAGGCAGAGGCTTTAACCCACTGAGCCACCCAGGCACCCCCCATATTTGTATTTTGACAACAAATACTTTTTTAAGTTTTAAAGGTATATGGATGGGGAAAAAATTTTGCCTCAGGGTCTTATACATGCCTGGTTCAAATGTCTGTGAAGATGAGATTTGGGACTTTTGAACTGAAGGTATTTAGATGACCTTTTAGACTTGTGTAGATGACTGAATGTGTGGAGACCTTTGGGGATATTGGGATGGAGTAAATATATTTTGTGTGCATTATGGACATGAATCTTTGAAGGCCAAGAGGAACACTAGAGTAGGCTGAACAATGTCCCAAAGAAAAAGGGACCTAATCCCTTGAACATATACCCATGATGTGTATGTTACTTTATCTGAGAAACAAAAGCCTTTGTAAGGTCTTTGTAGAACTGACTACAATAAACCTTCTGTGATGAGTTAATTACCCAGGACTCTCCAGGTGATACCAAAATGCAGTCACATACACCCCTATCAGAAGGAGCAGAGAAGGATTAGACACAGACACAGGGAAGGCAATGTCACTGTGGAGCAGTGGGGTGGCACAGGCCAGGGGGTGCTAGCATCTTCCAAAGCTGGAAGAGGCAAGGGACAGGGTCTGCTCTGAGCCTTCAGGGGGACAATGACCCTGCCAACATGTTGTGATTTTAGCCTCAAGGTACTGATGTCAAGTTTTGTTCTCCAAAAATGTGAGAGAATAAATGTTTATTATTCAAGCCACCAAGTTTGTGGTAATTTGTTACAGCAATCATAGAAAACTCATATAATATGAAAGCGGTCATCTAAATTATGTTAATTTTTAAATAAATTTAAGATATTATATAAATTGCCCACATTTAATCTAATGGTGTGCATATCTCAGTTTTATAGTTACTTGTACCTATTTCGTTAGTAAAATCAAATGCCTCTCTGAACAAAGATGGTATGATATGGAATTCGTTATCAGATTATAAAGGAGTAAAGGGAGACAAAATAGGGCAGGTAAAGGATTTGAATAAATGTAGGTTTATAGTTTGGTGCATCATGAATCTTTTTGGCATGAGATCCAGTTTCTTATCAAATCCATTTCCCCCTGTCTACCTCAGGAGGGTCATGAGGACCAAATGTATATTGCAATGTATATAGAAAATACACATTCAAGTGGTTTCAGTTCTTAAGTGACATGTAAATACAGAAAGGCAACTATTTTTCTCTGTTCTTTTGTTAGTTCACTAGAGTCTATAGACTACCCTGTCCCCTGCAGACCTGCAGCTCTCACCAAATGTTCCTTACTTTTCCAGTCCTCTAGATTTCACTAAGAATTGTCCAGAACTCTATTTCCACCTATTTTTCAAACTGAACACAACTGAAATATTTTCAATCTGAAAGTTAAGTTCCTTCTTATGGGGTAAAATAAGTGACTTAAAGTAAGACAGTCTCAGAATTTATAATTTCATCTCTGATCGTTATATTTGAGGATGATTGCATGGATGGTGATGGTTGTAGTGTGTGTGTGTGTGTGTGTGTGTGCACGTGTGTGTGTGTGTGTGTGCATGTGTGTATATGAAGAATGTGCACTATATGCCGTAATAACTTATAGCCCTGGGATAAGATGACTAGAGCATGACTGTCTATGGTCAAGTTATCCATTAGGCTGGTATAATGCAAATCATACAATATATATATATTTTTTATATTGCCTCATAGTTACTTACCTAAAGACCAACCCATATCTAATGATTTCACTCTTGCCTTATTCTTACTATGAATATATCAATATTTTCCATTTTAAATATTCTTAGTGGGGAATTCAAAGCTCCCAACTCCATAATGTTTTTGTGGCTTCATTACCCACTCAAGTCACATAGAATATGCCATTTCCTGAAGTAATTGGTCTTTTACAGTTCCATGCTTTAGAAGGTTCTCTCTCTATTCCTGAAATAAATTTACTCTTATCTTTGGATAAACCTTCACATACTTCAAGTTGAAAAATTAACGTTCTATACATAATTTCCCATCCCACCAGGAAAATTTATCTGTGCTGCATGCTGTTTGTCTACTGGCCTTTATATATCTTCATTACACAATTTACTATGTAACTGTGCCATATATTTCAGTGCCTGCTTCAGGAGACCAAAACTGCTCATGGAAAGTAACTTTGATAAAAATCCTCATATTGCTAAAGTTTTATAATCAAATATCTTTGTAATAATACAATTTATATACTTGTATAGACACACTTCAGAAAAAAAGATGATATAGGGTATTTTGCAAAGAAAAAATAATTTTAGTCCAAAAACTACAAACATAGACCCATAAATCAGAATTTGATTTTTAAAATTCTTTAGATGTTTCTTTTCCCTTCAAACAAGTCCAACAAGACCTATCTATTTTTATCCATAGGAAGAATTTCAACTTGAATAATTCCAAGTGAGATTTTATAATTCAACTCCAACACAAATTCTTCTATAAAATTAAAACATTCTCTAGTTAAGACACATGTTTTCTTGACTTGAAATGAAATAATATTTAATAAAACCTAGTAGTATTTATATTTAGAAGACAAGGGAGTAACCAAAATTTCTTATAATAGTTAATTAACTTGACAATACTGAGTACTTTTTACTAGTAGCTAGTTTATATTAAAGCAACCATGCTAGAATAACAACTACTACATATGTATAGTATCATTAACTTGCTTTGTTTAATTTTTTATTTTTTTATTTTAGTTTATTATTTTGTTAAGATTTTATTTATTTATCTGAGAAAGAACACAAGCAGGGAGAGCAGCAGGCAGAGGAAGAGGGAGAAGCAGGCACCCTGCTGAACAGAGAGCCTGATGTGGGGTTTGATCCCAGGACCCCAAGATTATGACCTGAGAAAAAAGCAATGCTAGACTTACTGAGCCACACAGGCACCCCTTAATTTTTATTAAAAAAAGTCTTTATTTAAATTCCAGTTAATTAACATACAATGTAATCTTAGTTTCAGGAAGGCACATATTTTCTTAATATTTTCAAAAAAATATTAGAAAATGATCAAATCCTTTAATTTATGGAGAGGAAAACTGAGACATAGTAGAATTGTCAGTGTATGTACAGCAGATTAATGAAAATAAAATAATAAAGAGATGTACCCGATATAATCTCTCCTGTGTTTTACTTCTTCATGCAATTTGTGTTGTCTTCAAACTTCCTGCCAATCAATTTGACTTCTTTGCAAACATTTTCTTAATATTATTTAACATATCTTTAATATATTTTGACTGAGAAGTGTCACAATATTGTAGAAAATTGGCATGGGATAGTCTTTTATTGTAACTTTCCTTTTAGATGGTGGTATCCTAAAGATTATCAGTAATAGTTGTGAGAAAGGCTTTAAACAATAATGTAGATATGAATTCAGTATTTGGGATTATTTGTGAAGTATCCAGCCATCATCTATGTTTTTTTTTTTTTATAATTAACCATTTTATTTTATTTATTTTCAGCATAACAGTATTCATTGTTTTTGAACCACACCCAGTGCTCCATGCAATCCGTGCCTTCTCTAATACCCACCACCTGGTTCCCCCAACCTCCCACACCCCCACCTCTTCAAACCCTTCAGATTGTTTTTCAGAGTCCATAGTCTCTCATTGTTCATCTCCCCTTCCAATTTCCCCCAACTCCCTTCTCCTAACTTCCCATGTCCTCCATGCTATTTGTTATGTTCCACAAATAAGTGAAACCATATGATAATTGACTCTGCTTGACTTATTTCACTCAGCATAATCTCCTCCAGTCCCGTCCATGTTGCTACAAAAGTGGGTATTCATCCTTTCTGATGGAGGCAAAATACCCATAGTGTATATGGACCACATCTTCCTTATCCATTCGTCCATTGAAGGGCATCTTGGTTCTTTCCACAGTTTGGCAACCGTGGCCATTGCTGCTATAAACATTGGGGTACAGATGGCCCTTCTTTTCACTACATCTGTATCTTTGGGGTAAATACCCAGTAGTGCAATTGCAGGGTTATAGGGAAGTTCTATTTTTAATTTCTTGAGGAATCTCCACACTGTTCTCCAAAGAGGCTGCACCAACTTGCATTCCTACCAACAATGTAAGAGGGTTCCCCTTTCTCCACATCCCCTCCAACACATGTTGTTTCCTGTCTTGCTAATTTTGGCCATTCTAACTGGTGTAAGGTGTTATCTCAATGTGGTTTTAATTTGAATCTCCCTGATGGCTAGTGATGATGAACATTTTTTCATGTGTCTGATAGCCATTTGTATGTCTTCATTGGAGAAGTGTCTGTTCATATCTTCTGCCCATTTTTTGATATGATTAACTATTTTGTGTGTGTTGAGTTTGAGGAGTTCTTTATAGATCTTGGATATCAATCTTCTGTCTGTACTGTCATTTGCAAATATCTTCTCCCATTCCGTGGGTTGCCTCTTTGTTTTCTTGACTGTTTCCTTTGCTGTGCAGAAGCTTTTGATTTTGATGAAGTCCCAAAAGTTTATTTTGGCTTTTGTTTCCTTTGCCTTTGGAGACATATCTTGAAAGAAGTTGCTGTGGCTGATATTGAAGAGACTACTGCCTATATTCTCCTCTAGGATTCTGATAGATTCCTGTCTCACATTGAGGTCTTTTATCCATTTTGAGTTTATCTTTGTGTATGGTGTAAGAGAATGGTTGAGTTTCATTCTTCTACGTATAGCTGTCCAGTTTTCCCAGCACCATTTATTGAAGAGACTGTCTTTTTTCCACTCTATATTTTTTCCTGTTTTGTCGAAGATTAACTGGCCATGGAGTTGAGGGTCCATATCTGGGCTCTCTACTCTGTTCCACTGGTCTATGTGTCTGTTTTTATGCCAGTACCATGCTGTCTTGGTGATCACAGCTTTGTAGTAAAGCTTGAAATCAGGTAACGTGATGCCCCCAGTTTTATTTTTGTTTTTCAACATTTCCTTAGTGATTCGGGGTCTCTTCTGGTTCCATACAAATTTTTGGATTATTTGCTCCAGCTCTTTGAAGAATACCGGTGGAATTTTGACTGGAATGGCATTAAAAGTATAGATCGCTCTAGGCAGTATAGACATTTTAACAATGTTTATTCTTCCGATCCAAGAGCATGGAATGGTCTTCCATCTTTTTGTGTCTTCTTCAATTTCTTTCATGAGTGTTCTGTAGTTCCTCGAGTACAGATCCCTTACCTCTTTGGTTAGGTTTATTCCCAGGTATCTTATGGTTCTTGGTGCTATAGTAAATGGAATTGATTCTCTAATTTCCCTTTCTGTATTTTCATTGTTAGTGTATAAGAAAGCCACTGATTTCTGTACATTGACTTTGTATCCTGTCACGTTACTGAATTGCTGTATGAGTTCTAGTAGTTTGGGGGTGGAGTCTTTTGGGTTTTCCATATAAAGAATCATGTCATCTGCGAAGAGGGAGAGTTTGACTTCTTCATTGCCAATTTGGATACCTTTTATTTCTCTTTGTTGTCTGATTGCTGTTGCTAGGACTTCTAATACTATGTTGAACAAGAGTGGTGAGAGTGAGCATCCTTGTCGTGTTTCTGATCTCAACGGGAGGGCTGCGAGCTTTTTCCCATTGAGGATGATATTTGCTGTGGGTCTTTCATAGATAGATTTGATGAAGTTCAGGAATGTTCCCTCTATCCCTATACTTTGAAGCATTTTAATCAGGAATGGATGCTGGATTTTGTCAAATGCTTTTTCTGCATCAATTGAGAGGACCATGTGGTTCTTCTCTCTTCTCTTATTAATTTGTTCTATCACATTGATTGATTTGTGAATGTTGAACCATCCTTGTAGCCCAGGAATGACTCCCACCTGGTCATGGTGGATAATCTTTTTAATGTGCTGTTGGATCCTGTTTGCTAGGATCTTGTTGAGAATCTTAGCATCCATATTCATCAGTGATATTGGTCTAAAATTCTCCTTTTTGGTAGGGTCTTTGCCTGGTTTGGGGATCAGGGTAATGCTGGCTTCATAGAAAGAGTCTGGAAATTTTCCTTCTGCTTCAATTTTTTGAAACAGCTTCAGGAGAATAGGTGTTATTTCTTCTTTGAAAGTTTGGTAGAATTCCCCAGGGAATCCATCAGGTCCTGGGCTCTTGTTTTTTGGGAGGTTTTTGATCACCATTTCAATCTCGTTACTAGATATCAGTCTATTTAGGTTGTTGATTTCTTCCTGGTTCAATTTTGGGAGTTTATAGTTTTCCAGGAATGCATCCATTTTATCTAGGTTGCTTAGCTTATTGGCATATAACTGTTGATAATAACTTCTGATGATTGTTTCCACTTCCTTGGTGTTAGTTGTGATCTCTCCCTTTTCATTAATAATTTTATTAATTTGGGCTTTCTCTCTTTTCTTTTGGATTAGTGTGGCCAATGGTTTATCAATCTTATTGATTCTTTCAAAAAACCAGCTTCTAGTTTCATTGATACGTTCTACTGTATCTCTGGTTTCTACGTCATTGATCTCAGCTCTAATCTTGATGATTTCCCTTCTTATGTGTGGAGTTGGTTTGATTTGTTGTTGATTATTCAGTTCTTTAAGGTGTAGAGACAGCTGGTGTGTTCTGGATTTTTCAATTTTTTTGAGGGAGGCTTGGATGGCTATGTATTTCCCCCTTAGGACCGCCTTTGCTGTATCCCATAGGTTTTGGACCAAAGTGTCTTCATTCTCATTGGTTTCCATGAATTATTTAAGTTCTTCTTTGATCTCCTGGTTGATCCAAGCATTCTTAAGTGGTCTTTAGCTTCCAGGTGCTTGAGTTCCTTCTGAACTTTTCCTCGTGATTGAGCTCCAGTTTCAAAGCATTGTGATCTGAGAATATGCAGGGAATAATCTCAGTCTTTTGGTATTGGTTGAGTCCTGATTTGTGACTCAGTATGTGGTCTATTCTTGAGAAGCTTCCATGTGCACTTGAGAAGAATGAGTATTCTGTTGTTTTAGGGTGGAATGTTCTGTATATATCTATGAGGTCCATCTAGTCCAATGTGTCATTCAATGCTCTTGTTTCTTTATTGATTTTCTGCTTCAATGATCTATTTCTGAGAGAGGCGTGTTAAGATCTCCTACTATTAATGTATTCATATCAATATGACTCTTTATCTTGATTAACAGTTTTCTTATGTAATTGGCTGCTTCTATATTGGGGGCATAGATATTTACAATTGTTAGATCATCTTGGTGGATAGTCCCTTTAAGAATAATGTAGTGTCCTTCTGTATCTCTGACTACAGTCTTTAGTTTAAAATCTAATTTATCTGATATGAGAATCACTACCCCAGCCTTCTTTTGAGGCCCATTGGCATGAAAGATGCTTCTCCATCCCTTCACTTTCAGTCTGGGTGTATCTTTAGGTTCAGAATGGGTCTCTTGTAGACAACATATGGATGGGTCTTATTGTTTCATCCAATCTGCAACCCTGTGCTGTTTTATGGGCACATTTAGGCCATTCACATTGGGAGTGATTATTGATAGATACGTTTTTATTGATATCGTGTTACCTTTGAAGTCTTTCTTTCTGTAGATTGTCTCTATATTTCTGTTCAATGCTATTCTTAGGATTTTTCCTCTTTTATAGAACCCCCTTTAATATTTCCTGCGGTGTTGGCTTGGTGGTTTCATAGTCTTTTAAGACTTGCTGGTCTTGGAAACTCTTTATCTCTCCATCCATTTTGAATGTCAGTCTTGCTGGATAAAGTATTCTTGGCTGCATGTTCTTCTCATTTAGTGCCCTGAATATATCTTGCCAGCCCTTTCTGGCTTGCCAGGTCTCTGTGGACAGGTCTGACGTTATTCTGATGGGCTTTCCTCTGTAAGTAAGAAGCCTCTTTGTCCTAGTGGCTTTCAAGAGATTATACCTACAATTATGATTCCTCAATTTGACTATCAGGTGCCTTGATGTTTTTCTGGAATCTATAATCTTGGGTGGAGACCGTTCAGCCTCTAGTACATGAACACTGGTTCCATTCGCAAGATTGGGAAAATTTTCATGAAGAACTTGTTCCACTATATCTTCTAGACTTCTTTCTTTCTCCTCCCCTTCAGGGATTCCAATAATTCTGACGTTGGAACGTTTCATGGCATCATTCATTTCCCTGATTCTGTTTTCATGGTTTCTAAGCTGTTTGTTCCAGTCTTCCTCTTGATCCTTTCTCTCTATCTGTTTGTCCTCCAGATCACTAATTCTATCTTCTGTCTCAGTTACCCTAGCTTTGAGGGAATTTAGATTAGATTGGAACTCATTGAGAGCATTGTGAACCTCTTCCCTGGTAGCTTTTAGCTCTGCCCTAACATTGTGAACATCCTGTCTGGTCGCTTTCAGCTCGGCCCTAATCAATTCTGTTTGGTCATCCATGGCTTTCTCCAACCTATCTATTGCCTGGATAATTGTTAGCCTGAATTCTCTTTCCGACATACTGTCTATGTTGATAGCCATTAGCTCTGTTGCAGAAGGTCCATCCTCTGTATTTTTCTTCTGTTGGGCATTCCTCCTTCTAGTCATTTTGGTAAGAGATGACTGAACAGATGTAGCTGCTTGTATCGACCGTGGTGCAGTCTGGGTGCACCCTGGAACACTTCTGAGCAATCAGGATTCCCCACCCAGATGAGAGAAAAAGAAAAGAAAAAGAAAAAAAAAAAGAGAGAGAGCGAGACAGAGACAGGAAAGAAAGGGAAGATGAAAGAGAAGGTTCAGCCCAAATGGGCCCCAAGGTAAGATTTATGAGGTATACAAACAAAAACAGACAACAAAAAGACTGATAAAAGTATATAACAAGAGAAAAAAAAATATATGCAAATAAAGGAAGAACCTTGTCAAAAAGAACCCCAAGTGTAAGATTTATATACTATCAGGACGAACACAAAAACACAGAAACACTGGTGGAAGAAAAAGATGGGAGAGTGGTTATAAATTCTCAGTGTGGGCGAGGAAGGTTGTTTTGATTCTTCCTGGATGTATCTTGATATCTTTGTTAAAGGACTCAACTTTCCTAGGCTAAAGGGGTTTAAAAATTGGTTTACCTATCGGGATAGTATTGATTAGGGAAAGGGGATTACTTTGAAGTTTAACTCTATATGAATATTAGAAAATAAAAATAAAAAAGGAATAAACTAGACTAAACTAAACTAAAATTTAAAAAAAATTCAAAAAATAGAAATGCAAAAGAAAAACACAGGTGTATGTATCAAAAAGTTCAGGTTAGAAGGTTATTATGGAATTTGATGTACTGGACAGCTCGCTGTGATGGTAAATAGGTTAAAAAATTATCTATATAAAAAAAATGAGCCAGAATAGTGGGAAAATTTAAAAATAAAGTTGTCCTATGAAGTAGTGGTGGTGGTTCTCTTGTAGTCTTTTTTTTTTTTTTTCTTTCCTGGTTGGTTTTCTGGGGGAGGGGCCTGCCACGTGGGTTTTTAGTCAATAATGTTCCCTGAGTTAAGTCCTCCAGTCCCCCTCAAGGGGGTGAGCTCTGAGGAAACCGGTTTTTTCAGGCTTTTGTTCTCTGGAGGTTTTTATGTTTGTTCACTTTTTTTTTTTTCCTCTTGCCTTGACCGCTTTTGATGGTTTTTGTAGGTTTAGAGGAAAGCAAACTGCACCCTGACCTCCCTCTCAGAGAGAAGCCTCAGTCTGTTCTTTTGTGGGTGTTGCAGAGCCCATATAAATCCCCCCTTGGTCGCTGGCAGAGCAGGTTCCGAGTCGCGGTCCCCGGGGATGCAGAATCTTCTACTTGTACCCAAAACCACAGCAGCGGCGGCTGTCTGGGCAGCTCCAGACCACCAGAGAGGTTCCAAGCAGTGATCACACACTGACATTTTCCCGGGGGCCCAGGCTGGGAGTGCCTAGTCTTTCTTGGTCTAAGAGCGCCCGGGTTGCACGCACCTTTTTCAGGGGAGGCTGTGGGTCACGCGCGTCTCAGGCTCTGAGAATGGGGCGCAGGTCCAAAAGCACCAGGCTGGGCCTTCACGCACCTCTCTCAGGGGAGAGTCTGGGGTGCACGTCTTAGGCTCTGAAACAATGGCGTGTGTCAAAGAGCTCTGGCTGGGCCTTTGTACCTCTCTCGGGGAGGAGGAGGGGTGCGTGCATCTCAGGCTCTGTAGCAGGGCTCGCGCGTTCTGCCGTCTGGCGTGGCTCGCATCCCCTCTCAGGGGCCAGAACCCACGCAATCTCGGGCGCGCTGGCGGCTCAGGGACCAAGACCTGGTTTCTCCGCCGCACTCTCTCTGGCTCCGTGCCAGGGGAGGCTGTCCTGGGACCCGGGACTTAAGCCCCTGTCCCTAGCCGCCCCGATTCCCACAATTTCCCCCCCCCCCGGATCTTTTGCGCTTTCGGAGTGCTTTCAGCCAGTCTCCAAGTTCATGCTGGTCCCCAGACGCAGGGCACTCACGCTCGTATTAAGGGTGTTACTTTCCAACCGGTCACCTCTGGTGGCTCCCTCCCCCTTTTGTTTATCTTCTGATATCAGTCCGCCTTTCCCACTCTGCTTTACCTTCCCACTGGCGTCTTCTGCCCCTGTAGAGATCCAGATGTGTATAATTCTGATCTCAGGCTGATTTCATGGGTGATCGGAGTTCTTTGGTAGGTAATCAGCTCACTTTAAGGTACAGGTTGAAAAGGTGCCTCCTCTTACTTCCCCGCCATCTTGTCCCCCCCTTGGGTTGTCTCATCATCTATGTTTTCTTGACAGATGGTGAGATTTATTTATTTATTTTTATTTATTTATTTTTTTAAGATTTTATTTATTTGACAGAGAGAAACACAGTGAGAGAGGGAACATAAGCAGAGGGAATGGGACAAGGAGAGAGAGGCTTCCCGCTGAGCCAGGAGCCCAATGCGGGCTGAACCCAGGACACTGGGATCATCACCTGCGTCAAAGGTGGACGCTTATCAACTGAGCCACCCAGCCACCCTAGATGGTGAGATTTAAAATATGATTTTCAACATGGAATTTAAGATATATTTTTTAAACCCACATACAAAGGCAGAAATGTCAAGGTTTCTGAAGTCAGTGAGAAGAGAATGATAGTGTTTGCTTCTGGTATTACGTAGCACCCTGGAACAAATTGGGAGTCCTGCATGTTTCTTATTCTGCAAAGCAACTCCAGGCCTAGAGGTTCTGGTCAATGTTTTTTTAACTACGTCTCAGGGGAAATATCAGAAAGGTCACAGCGGAAGGAAATGTTTCTCAATATCCACATTACATCCAACAGCCCGATTGATCCAGAAATTGGAGAATATATAGAGATAAAGATCACAAAACACATACAATACTGCCTTTTGATGCAACCCCCCAAGGGCGAACTATCAGGAAACTGAGTGGTTGAAAAGTGTTAGAGCCTTGAAATAGGATATGTTCACCTGATACCATTTTGCAACAAAGCACTGATTCACATTTTAAACCAAAGTAAGTGGAAAGATTGCACATCTTATAAAAGTCTGATTTTCAAGCAAACACAGTCATAATGCACGGTAGGAATAAATTATCCTTTTTTTCCCCCAGTTCATAATAGGATGTATACTAAAGTCACAGAAATAGTGCTAAAATTCAGAGTTTTTGAAAGCATGGTGAGGTGGCCCATGTTTCAAATCTAATTGAAGTATTAATGTACATTTGATTTTTCTACCAGGTGAAGATTAATAGTTCTTACCTAACTAAATTTAATTTGGATTAAATACTAATACATAATGGGCAACTGAGAAACATTCTCCTCCTCTCAATTATTTAGGCCAAAGATAATTTTCCTAAGCTTCATTTCAGTTCTAACAGTGACTATCTTATATTTAACTATTATCTACACACTCAGCAAAATTTTGTGTATCATCAGTTTGACATATATAAAATTAACTTTATTATATGTCCTTATAGTAAGCCAGCAAAGAATTGAAAACAATAAAGTTTGCTATAAACAAAATGCCAAAGACAGAGAAGCTACAAACCCAATAATATGATGACATTTTATAAACTCATAAAAAAGTATAATCATATATACATCCTTAATGACATGAAGGAAGCTTCACAATTTATTGATAATTCAAAATAAGCAGACTGAAATTTTATTGCATAATGTCTTCAAATTCATTATAGAATACAGATATTTTTTCTATATTCTATTGTTTCAGTGCATAGACAAAATATTAAATAAGACATTATAGATATCTTCTTGATAGCTGGCATACACAGTCTTATTACTTTCCACCTCAATAGTCCTCGATAGTAGAAGTTTTTGCTCTTGCCCCATCTTTCTCTTTTTAATCTTGGGAAATTTTGAGGGTTTTATATTGCTTTTCTGAAACAGAGCCCCTCTCTTAGGATTGCTGTGCCTAACTTAGGGTTACTATTGCAGCTGCACTGTTCTGAACTTGGATGCTGCTGTTCCATTAATATTAGTTCCTATACATTTCTCCATTTTCTGTCCTGTGGTTCTCATGACAAGGGTGCACAGCTCTGGGCTTTCAGTAACATCAACTCACAGATGATTCTGCCGCCTTTATTTCTGACCAGTCTACAGGAAAATAATAAAACATTTAACTACAGAAAAAGATAACATTTCTCCCCAATGAGAGACACCAGTGACTAAGGTAAAGGACAGAGAAAAGAGATAGGTTCCTTTATTCCCCCTCTCCACTCTGTCTTTCTCTTTTTCTAGAATATTTTAGGTAGCATATGGTAGCAGCTCTGGATTCTGGATTGGTTGTTTTTGTTTCTGGTTTTTTTGTTTTTTTTTTTCACTGTATGATCCCATTTTTAAAAATTTTTAAATTAACATATAATGTATTATTTGTTTTGTGGTACAGGTCTGTGAATCATCAGTCTTACACAATTCACAGCACTCACCATAGCACATACCATCCCCAGTGTCCATCACCCAGCCTCCCTATTCCTCGCTCCCACCCCCAGCAGCCTTCAGTTTGTTTCCTGAGATTAAGAGTCTTTTATGATTTGTCTCCCTCCCTGGTCCCATCTGAATTAATTTTATTAATTTTATTATGTGTTTATAATTTTCCTGAACTTAGTCTATGAGAAATCTGTCCTACTCTGTGAGCTACTAATATCTCTGCTCCCTTTTTATTTTTTTTATTTTTTTAAAGATTTTCTTTATTATTTATTTGACAGACAGAAATCACAAGTAGGCAGAGAGGTAGGCAGAGAGGCAGGCAGAGAGAGAAGAAGGGAAGCAGGCTCCCTGCCGAGCAGAGAGCCCCATGCGGGACTCGATCCCAGGACCCCGGGACCATGACCTGAACCGAAGGCAGAGGCTTTAACCCACTGAGCCACCCAGGTGCCCCTCTGCTCCCTTTTTAATTGATTTATTATTATTTCTTTTTAGCTTTCACTCCTAGGAGTTGCTGTGTATCTGCTTAGATTAGTGGTCAGCCAATGACTGAGCAAAAGTCATGTGTGAACACTGCAAGTGTGTATGCCAATAGATCTGAGTGTGGGTTTTATAGAAATTCAGGGGCCAGGAGAATCTAAATTGTGTTTCAAATTTAGCTTTCCTCTGTTCACTCATTTCTTCCCTGTGTGTGTCTATGATTCTCAAGTCAGTCAAAGATGTGAAGAGCTTTTTTTTTTTCTTTTTCTTTTTTAAATTTCTGTATCTCTCTTCATTTCCAGGATTTCCATTAAATTTCTGGCTGGTCTCCTCTCCTAACCAGAACACTGAACTGAGGCTTCTAAAGTTTTGATTTTTCTCCCTCAAATTCCAACTAAGTTTGTTACTTTTACTGGTAGTGTCACTGGACATGGGTGAGATTTTGTCTTTTTTTTTTTTTCCTTTTTTTTAAGTTAAAAAAATATTTTATTTATTTATTCCAGAGATAGGGAGAAAGAGAAGGCATGCACAGAGTTGGGGGGTGGAGCAGAGGAAGAAGGATAGGTGACCCACTACTCAGTGTTCAATCCATAACCCTGAGATCATGGCCCAAGCTGAAACCAAGAGTTAGATGCTCAACACACTGATCCACCCAGGCTCCCTGCTGTTCTTTTTTAAAGATGGCTACTGTCTATGGACGCAGAGCTGCTTCATTGCACTGCCAACCCCGAACTAGTAAATCATTTGCCAATGGTCCAAAATGTACCATGAGGCATTTTGCAAAACTTTCACATGCATGCTAATAAAATCATGCCCTATCAAAATTAATGCTATTCAACCAAAGCTATGCTAAAAGAAAGTGTATAGTTCTTAATGCTTAGATTTGAAAGGTGAATCCTTAAGATTTGTAATATACATTTCTTTTTTAGAAAAGTAGAGATGAACAAATTAAAAACAAGTAAACACATAGAAGCAAATACATATTCAAGCAAAACAAAAATGTTGAATTAGATACCAAGAGACAAATACAAAAAAAAAAGCCAATGTTATATTGTTGAATAAATTAATACATGAGATAGTCCTCTACAGTGATTAGAGATTTTATAATATCATTAAATCATGCAAAAATAAAGATAAGGCAATATTGAAGCATCTGGGTTTTTCCTGGCTAATTGTGGATTAGAAGTTGAGGATTAAGTGTAGAATTGAAGCTGAATATCTGGAATAATCTGTTTTCTAGGATAACTGGAAAAATGTAACCAATGCAATTAAAATATAGATAATAGATTATAGAATGACTACTTGATTAGTGCCCATCAAATGGTTTTAATATAAATGTTTCATCTTATTTGCTGTGAATCTTATGATGAGTTTAGTTCATTAGACTCAAAAAAGAAGGAGGCCAAGAAATGAGTGAAAGCTAACTAGTTTAGCATAAGGGGAAATAATTGGAATTCAATGAAGCCAAATATCCCTGCATATAAAGTTATGCCTTAAACATAAATTAAACTAATTAGCTAGAAAGAGTTAATGCAGCTTCCAAAGACACTGTTCTTAATAGCGAAGAACAGTTTATGAACTGAGTGACTCTGGGTCATAAAGCCTAAGAGACTTAATATAATCTAACCCACACTTCTTTTTTTACAGTTTTGGATCTTAAGGCATGGAAAATTTGTAGGAGTTTCCAAAGTTTATACCAGTAGTTCTAGTAGCGTAATTCACCCAACTCAGCATCCATTCTACTATATCATAATATTTTAAAGCCAGTTTAATAACATGTATTTAATTTATTCAAATGTGAACATCTTTAATATATAGTTTAATATGTAATTTTTCAGAGGGTGGCTCAGTGGCTGAATCAGTTAAGCATCTAGCTCTTGGTTTCAGCCCAAGTCGTGATCTCAGGGGCTGTGATATCAAGCCTGGTACTGAGCTCTAAGCTAAGTGCGGAGTCTGCTTGAAGACTCTCTCCCTCTGCCTCACCCCTCTCCCTCTTGTGTGTTCTCTCTCTTTCACTCTCTTAAATAATAAATATTTTTTAAGTCATTTTCTGATGTTAAAAACAGATCAGCTCTTACAGTTATTTGTGCTCCATTTATGTATACCATGTCACTTTCTCATCTTTGATATCCGAGAGAAAATACGTTTTTACTGGTGTTTATTATATTTACCTTTATAGGAAGAAATAAGAGTAGAACAGAAATCTATTTTTCTCTCAAACTCTACTTGGAAATTGTTATTAAATAATATCATATATTCTATAACATTTTGTATACTTGATTTTTTTTAAAGCAGGTATTTTTAAAAAGTTAGTGAAATAGAATTTTAGTATTTTCTCATACTGGAAGCCTGGCTAAATCTAAAATTCAAGTGTAAATATGATGAATGCCATGATATGGACACCCTCTAACTAGGGTTACCATGTATTCTTACAAATTATTTTCCAAAAATGTGAGTCTCTATGAATAAAATTATGATTGCACGAAGGCTGCTACTCTACCTATGTTCTAACTTTCTATTAATGCATAAATTAAGATCAATCTTTTACCTCTAGTTTTACTACTATTTTGTTAATTTTATCATGTATCTATGATATGCCTAAATTTGTTTGATATTATGCTAGATCATGAAGATATAATGAAGGCAAATATAGCTTCATCCCTCCAGGATATATATTCTAGTGGGAATTATTTTATTTTCTGAATTCCTATATAAGCCATATATTTGACATATGCTACCTATTTATTCTGTTGCTCTTGTCATAAATCTACCAATAGATTGTATGCATTCTCAGCAGAGTAACGATATGAATGGCCTTTATTATGTTGAGGTGCATTCCATCTATACATAGTTTGTTTGAGAGTTTTTATCATAAATAGATAAACTGAATTTCTTAAATTATTTTTCTCCTTCAGTTGAGACGATTGTTTTTTATCCTTCATTTTGTTAATGTGATATACCACATTTATTGATTTGCAGATACTGAACTATCCTTTCATCCTTGGAATGAATCCCACTTGATCATGGTGAATGATCCTTTTTGTAGAATTCAGTTCGCTAATATTTTGTTGAGGATTTTTGTATCTATGTTCGTCAGGGATATTAGCCTATAATTTTCTTTCTTGGTGGTGTCTTAATCTGGTTTTGGTATCAGGGTAATGCTGGTCCCATAAAATGGGTTTGGAAGCATTCCAAACTTTTTTTTTTTTCTTTCTCTTTTTGGAAGGATTTAAGGAGGATAGGTGTTAAATCTTTGAATGTTTGGTAGAATTTACCGATGAAGGTGTCTGGTCCTGGAGTTTTGTTAATTGAGAATTTTTGATTACTGATTTAATCTCCTTACTAGAAATCTATTTAGTGGTTTTTTGGGGGTTTTTTTGTTTGTTTTGTTTTGGTTTTTTTTGTTGTTGTTTTTTATTTCTTCATGATTCAGTCTTGGGAGATTGGTATTTCTAGGAATTTATCCATTTCTTCTAAAAGGTTGTCCAATTTGTTGGTTTATATCTGATTGTAGTAGTCTTTTGTGATCCTTTTTCTTTGATATCAGCTGTAACTTCTCTTTCATTTCTGACTTCATTTATTTAAGCCTTCTCTATATATATTTTTTCTGAGTCTAGGGTTTGTCAATTTTGTTTACCTTTTCAGAGGACCAGTTCTAGGTTTGATTGATCTTTTCTGTTGTCATTTTAGTCTCTGTATTATTTATTTCTGCTCTGATCTTTATTGTTTCCCTTCTTTTACTGACTTTGGGCTTCATTTGTTTTTGTTTTTCTTTTTCTTATTACCATAAGTGTAAAGTTAGCTTGTTTGAGATTGTTCTTGTTTCTTGAGGTAGTCTTACATTGCTATAAATTTCTTTCTTAGAATTGCTTTTTTTGCATACCATTGATTTGGGTCTGTTGTATTTCTACTTTCAGTTGAAAGTATATTTCAATTTCTCCTGCGATTCCTTCATTGACCTATCATTTGTTTAGTAACATGTTGTTTATTTTCCATATATTTGTTATTTTTCCAGTTTTCTTCTTGTAACTGATTTTTAGTCTCATACTATTTTGGTCATAAAAGAGCTTTAAAATGATTTCAGTCTTTTAAAACTTATTGATATTTGTTTTGTGGCCTAACATACACACTATCCTAGAGAATGCTCTGTGTGTACTTGAGGAGAATGCATATTCAGCTGCTTTTGGATAGTATGTTTTGTATGCATCTATTAAGTTCATCTAGTCTAACATGCCATTTATGGCCAATGTTTCCTTATTGATTTTTGGTCTGAATGATCTATTCATTCAAGTAAGTGGGATTTTCCTTACTGTTATTGTATTGCTATCAATTTTTCCTTTAGGTCTGTTAATACTTACTTAATATATTTTGGTGCTCTTATGTTGGGTACATAAATATTTATTAATGTTTTATCTTCTTATTGGATTGGCCCCATTATCATTGTGTAATACTCATCTTTGTCTTTTATGAGGGTCTTTGTTTTAGAATCTATTTTGTCTAATATAAGTATAGCTACTCCAATTTTCTTTTGATTTCCATTTGTATGAAACATCTTTTTCCATCTCTTTATTCTCAGTCTGTGTGTGTTCTTAGATCTGAAGTGGGTTTTTATAGGCAGGCAATAGATAGGTTATTATTATTTTTTATTCATTCACTGATTCTATATTTTTAATGGAGAATTTAATCCATTTATGTATAAAGTAATTATTAATATGTATCTACTTATTGCCATTTGGTTGTTTTGAAGTTTCTCTATGTTCCTTTTACCTTTCTCTGGCTTTTTTCTCTTATGATTTGATGATTTTCTATAGTGTTATAATGAGATTTTTTTCTCACTCTCTTTTGTGTTTCTACTATAGTTTTTTGTTTGTTCGGTTGGTTGTTATTTTGTTTTTGTTTTTTTTGCTTTTTGGTTACTACAGGGCTCACATACAACAACCTGCACATAGAATAGTCCATTTTAGTTTATAACAAATTAAGTTTATGCATTCAAATTTCTAGAATTTAGTGTCCTCATCAGTGTTGTGTGGTTTTGATGTCATTTTTACATATTTTCATGTATCTTGCCTCTCAGTCAAAGCTCCAGGACAAGTAAATAGGCCTTTCCACAGAAAGACTGGTGTTGTGTTTTTGTTTGTTCTCCGTCCAGTGCCCTGGAGGTAATAGCTTGTTGAAAACTTTATCTCTGATTGTTTTAGACCTTTGAGATGCTGAAATGAATACCTCTTGGACAGAAAAATGTGATGCTCAGTGGTCATCCCTTAGGTTGGCTATGTATACAGCTTTGGTAGGGCATCAAGAATGGGGTAGGGGTAGAGTGCTCTCCCTCCCCAATCTCTAGCAGTTTAGAAGGAGAGTGCAAAAATTATGGTCCCCAACACTGGCCCTAGCAAGGCAGAGGGAGAATCCAAAAATGATGACAGAGTCTCAGCTCTTGAAGAAAGTTCACAAGAGCTTCTGCTTCTCCAGAAGGAAATTTACAATTGGCAAATGAACCTCTTTTTCATATGATTTAGGCATTTTTCAAATTGTTGCTTTTGCTGTGGGTCCCAAGGTGAGTATATTTGCACATGAACCCATTAAGAGTGGTATTTCTGTTCCCTGTAGCCTTATGGTTCTCCTTGACATAAGCCCTATTGGTTAGAAAGCCAAGTATTTGAGCTTATCTTTCTGACACAGGGTCCAAAGTTTGGTGTGCCTGATGTGGTGCATGAACCCCTCATTCCTCACAGTGAAATTGTATTTTTGAGATCTCTCCAAATGTGGGTTACTGCATCCAGGGTTGAGGTTTTGGTGAGACTGTGTCTCAGGTTCACCTAACTGTCTCAAAGCAGCTCTTTTTTTCTTTCACTGTGGAAAAGGTATTCAGCTAGTTTTCAGGTTTTATTCAGAGACTTGTTGTATGTGTAACTGTAGTTTTGTTTTGTTCATGGGTGTAGGTAAGTTGAGGATCTCCTTATCTTACCAACTTGAACCACCTGCTATAATTATTTTTCCTTTAAGAACATTTTTGTTGAATTTGAGTAAAGCTATGCCAGCTTTTCCAGGTTCTATGACTGTAGTGCAATACATGTAAAATTTAATAATAATAAAAATAATAAATTTGTCAACTCTTAGATGAAAGTAAAAATATCTACCTTACATGCTTTGGAAAAAAAAAAACATGGAAACTAAGTCAAATTTGTAGAATGGTATATGAATAAATATATTATAACACAGATATTTATGTCCATAAAATATATAAATTAAAACTATTGTTATGTACATATGGTGGTCTTAAAACAATGATCCTTGGTCTTACACAAAAAACAAAATAAACTATTGGAAAACTAGAAGGCCAATCAAGATTAATGTAAAAATTAATAAAACAGCAATAGGATATCCAAAAAAATTAATCATGTAAATGTAATCAGTAAAATGATTATAAATCAACATTTAAACTTAAAAATAGAGATACAGGAGTTAGAAGCAAGATGGTGGAGGAGTAGCAGACTGAAATGACATCAGATCCCAGGAGTTCAGCTAGATAAATATCAAACCATTCCAAACACCTACAAACTCAACAGGAGATAGAAAAGCAGCAATTCTAGGGCAGAAAATTGACCACTTTCTGAAAGGTAGAACGTGCAGAGAAATGAATCCAAAGCAATAGGAAGAGAGACTGCAGGAGGAGGGGACAGCTCCCAGCAAGTGGCAAAACAGTGGAGAACAAAATCAGAATTTTTAAAAGTCTGCTCCACTGATTGACCTCACTCTAGAGGCTAGGCAGGGATGAAGCCTTCATGGGCACAGTGTGGTCTCAGGTCCCATGGGGGTCACAGAAAGATCAGGGGTGTCTCAGTGTGGCAGAGCTGCCAGGTATCAGAGTGGAGAAGCCAACTACAGAGATAGAGCTAAAGAATGAGCTTTCAGATCAGGGTTACCTTAAACCATGATCCAAGGCAATATCAGACCACTGTTCTTTGAGCAGGGACCCCACAAGTGACAGATCCAGGGAGACTCACCTTCCTCCTCCAGGACGAGCAGTGCAGCAGGAATCTGCTGGGTTTGGAAACTCCAAATGGAGCCATGCACCAGAGATAGAAATGCTTGGTCACAGGCCAGGTGAGCTTGGAATGTGGCCGGAGACCAGGGAGACAGGAGTGATTGACCGCTTATCTCTGAGAACGCACTGAGGAGTCGGGCCCTCAGCTCTTGGCTCCTCCAGGCCAGAGATTGGGAGGCCATCATTTTCATTCCCACCCTCCAAAGCTGTACAGAAAGCACCCAGGGAACAAAAGCTCCAAGAGGGAACCCGAGCAGATTACTTAGCCTGGTCCCTGGCAAGGGTGGTGCAATTCCACCATGGGCAAAGACATTTGAGAATCACTGCAATGGGCCCCTCCCACAGAAGATCAGCAAGAATATCCAGCTAAGACCAAGTTCATGATCAAGGAGAACAGCGGAACTCCAGAGCTAGGGGAAAGCAACACATAGAATTCATGGCTTTTTCCCATCATAGCTTATTCTTGCAAAGTTAAATCAAATTTTTCAATTTTATTTTTTTCATATTCTATTTTGTTAACTTTTCCTCTTTCCTCTTTTAACATTTTTAACTAGTTTGTCTTAAAAATAACTTTCTAAAAAAGAAAAAAAAACTTTTAAACCTTCATTGTTACAGTCATATTTTATCCCTTCATTGTATTTACCTTCATTTTTTGTATACACATAGGTTTTTTTTTTTTAACTAAAAAATTTTGGGATACAATTTCTTCTAATAGATTGAAATATAACTAATCTAGCACATGGCTTTTTCTAGTCTCCAGCCTGAACACATTCCCTCCTCGTTTTTTTCCCGCAAACCACTTTATCTTATCAGTTCCTTTTTTAGAATTTTCTGTTTAAATTTTCAACTTTACCATCATATTCCATCCCTTAGTCATGCTTACTGTTATTTCTGTATATATGTATATATATATATATATATATATATATATATATATATAAGTTTTTTCTTTCTTTAAAATTTTGGGAGGTAGCTTCTTCTAAGAGACCGAAGTACACCCTAAATTAAGTAGGTGGCTCTATTTTATTCACTAGTCCAATATGTATGTATGTATATATATATATATACATATATATACATATACACACACACATATATATAATATATATATGCACATATATGTATATAAAATATATGTACATATACAGATAATATATATATTATATCTCTGAAACTGTTCCAAAAAATAGAAATGGAAGTAAAACTTCCAAACTCATTTTATGAGGTTAGCATTACCTTGATCTCAGAACCAGACAAAGACCCAACAAAAAAGGAAGATTATGGAACAGTATCCTTGATGAACACAGATGTGAAAATTCTCACCAAAATACTATCAATAGGATCCAACAGTACATTAAAAGGATTATTCACCATGACCAAGTGGAATTTATTCATGGAATCCAAGGTTGGTTCAACATCTGCAAATCAATTGATGTGATACAATACATTAATAAAGAACAAGAACCATATGGTACTCTCAATAGATGCTAAAAAAGCATTTGATAAAGTATAGCATCCTTTCTTGATCAAAGCTCTTTATAGTGTAGGGATAGAGGGTGCATACCTCAATATCATTAGGGCCATCTATGAAAACCCACAGCGAATATCATTCTCAATGGGGAAAAATGAGACCTTTTCCCCTAAGGTCAAGAACACAGCAGGGATGCCCACTATCACTACTTCTATTCAACATAGTACTAGAAGTCCTAGCCCCAGCAATCAGACAACAAAAGGAAATAAAAGGCATCCAAATAGGCAGAGAAGAAGTCAAACTATCACTCTTTCCAGTTGATATGATATTTTATGTGGAAAACCCAAAAGACTCCACTCCAAAACTGCTAGAACTCATACACGAATTCAGTAAAGTGTCAGGATATAAAATCAATGCCCAGAAATCATTTGCATTTCTATACACCAACAGAAAGACTGAAGAAAGAGATATTAAAAGTCAATCCCATTTAATATTGCACCCAAAACCATAATATACCTAGGAATAAACCTAACCAAAGAAGCAATGAATCTTACTCATGAAAGTAAAGTAAAGTAAAGCACTCATGAAAGAAACTGAGAATGACACAAAGAAATGGAAAAAAGTTCCATGCTCATGGATTGGAAAAACAAATACTGTGGAAATGTCTATGCTACCTAAAACAATCTATGCATTTAATGCAATCCCTATCAAAATACCAACTTGTTTTTTCAAAGAAATGGAACAAATAATCCTACAACTTATATGGAACCAGAAAAGACCTCGAATAGCCAGAGGAATGTTGAAAAAGAAAGCCAAAGTTGGTGGCATTACAATTCCAGACTTCAAGCTCTATTACAAAGCTGCAATCATCAAGAGAGTATGGTACTGGCACGAAAACAGACACATAGATCAATGGAACAGATAAGAGAGTCCAGAAATAGACCCTCAACTCTATTGTCAACTAATCATCAACAAAGTAGGAAAGAATGTCCAATGGAGAAAGGAAAAAAAAAAAAAACAGTCTCTTCAACAAATGGTGTTGGGAAAATTGGACAGCCACATGCAGAAGAATGAAACTGGACCATTTCCTTACACCACACACAAAAATAGACTCAAAATGGATGAAAGACCTCAAAGGGGGATGGAATCCATCAAAATCCCTGAAGAGAACTCAGGCAGCAATCTCTTCGACCTCAGGCACAGCAACATCCTCTTAGAAATATCACCAAAAGACAAGGGAAACAAGGGCAAAAATGAACTATTGGGACTTCATCAAGATCAAAAGCCTTTTTCACAACAAAGGAAACAGTCAACAAAACCAAAAGAAAACTGAGAGAATGGGAGAAAATATTCACAAACGACATATCAGATAAAGGGCTAGTATCCAAAATCTATAATGAACTTATCAAACTCAACCCCCAAAGAACAAATAATCCAATCAAGAAATGGGCAGAGGACATGAACAGACATTTCTGCAAAGAAGACATCCAGACGGCCAACAGACACATGAAAAAGTGCTTCACATCACTCGGCATCAGGGAAATACAAATCAAAACCACAATGAGATATCACCTCACACCAGTCAGAATGGCTAATATTAACAAGTCAGGAAACTACAGATGCTGGTGAGGATGCGGGAAAGGGAAACCCTCCTACACTGTTCATAGGAATGTAAGCTGGTATAGCCACTCTGGAAAACAGCCTGGAGGTTCCTCAAAAAGTTGAAAATAGAGCTACCCTACAACCCAGCAATCACACTACTGGGTATTTACCCTAAAGATACAGATGTAGTAATCTGAAGTGGCATGTGCAGCTGAATGTTTATAGCAGCAACGTCCACAATAGCCAAACTATGGAAAGAACCTAGATGCCCATCAACATATGAATGGATAAAGGAGAAGTGCTATATATATACAAATGAAATCTTGCCATTTGCAATAATGTGGATGGAACTAGAGGGTATTATGTTGAGCAAAATAAGTCAATCGGAGAAAGACAATTATCATATCCTCTCCCTTATATGAGGATTTTGAGATGCAGAGTGATAGGATTTGTGGGGTAGGGAAGGAAAAAATGAAACAAAATAGATTGAGATTGTGACAAACCATAAGAGAATCTCAAAAAACAAACTGAGGGTTGCTTTCAGGAGTGGGGGTACGGAGAGTGTGGTTGGATTATGGACCTTGGGGAGGGTACATGCTATGGTGAGTGCTGTGAAGTGTGTAAGCCTGATGATTCACAGACCTGTACCCCTGGGGCAAATAATACATTATATGTTAATAAAAATAATTAATATAAAAATAGAGATATAAATAATGTTAAAGAATATTGAACATGTTTGTAAAACTCTATGTAAATTACTAGAAGATATACATTCCCAAGGTAGAACACATTTCTTTATTAGTATACTTTTTATGCAGTAGAAGAACACAAATCATATGTTTTGTGGTTCATTATACTATTTTTAGCAAATATAGTGGGGATTGCTGTTAATTATTTTAAGGGGCTTAAGGGTTTAGAATGGTTAATGATTAATTTTCAATATATGGGCACTTAAAAAGATATGTTCTTTTTTAATCATGGAATAATTTAAAATGTGTGTATTTACTTAGAGACATTACATATATTATCCAGTTCTTTTTTTTCTCCTTCCACTATTTTATTTTAGTGTTCTGATATAGATCATGAGTCTTGTATTTATTGTGCCTTTTTCCTTTTATTTGAATATTTTAACTTTGTATATGTATTTTGCTCTTATTAAGATTATTTAGTATATAAATATCATGTCAGTTATATCCTCATAGAATCAATTATATAACATTTGACAATTTGAATGTTTTATATTAAAATGTTTTCTCCTTAAATCAACATTATGTGAAATTAAGAATCTCTATTCTCATATTTGAGTTTTTCTGGCTTACTTTTACTCATCCCTCTACTTTCTTCTATATGTACTTATGAAATTTCTAATTATAAAATTGCCTTTTCATTCTACTAAATGAATGTCTCTCACTAAAAACGATTTAAGATGTATATTTAGTAATGCTATTATGTTATTATTTTTTTCTTGGACAGTTAGTTTTGGTATATCCTTTATATTCTACCTTTGGTAGAATATTTCCTATTCTGTCTTTGAGTGTGCTGTTCTTCCTGTCTTTCTTGTTTCACATTCCACTCATTATGGTTCACTGTATCTCTTCCCACTAGACCTTCATTTTTCAGGGAGTTACTGGTGTCTGTTTTTCTACTTTTCTGTGTTCTGATGGCTTTGGAAAGTAGGCTCAGCTGGGCTGTTGGTAGTATAAATTATTGTATTGCTCTCTACATTTTTTCAGTTATTGAATTGAAAGTACTGTGCAAGGATTTATTCTATTCGATAAAAGAGTGCTGGATAATCCCTCAATTCTGGATGGACTCCTGAGCCTTTGCCAATGCTAGAGGCAATTTGATATTTATATCCTCTTGTTGCCAACATGTAACCAGAAACTGCTCTTCTCCTCTCACTCACTAAAGCAGACACAGATAGGAGGAAAAAAATACTATTTTTAGTTTCAATGACAACAGAAGACAATTACCCGGACCTTTGGAAGGAAATTTTGTTTTAATGCCATACTTTCATTAGGAATTATTGTTATTTTTGTTTAGTATTGTTTTATTTTTTGTGTAATCAATATATCTGTATAATTTTACTACAGAAGATAGAGTAGGCTATATTATAACAGACATGCTTCCAAGCATCAGTGGATTAGCACAGCAAAATGTTACTTCCTATTCTTATCACAGTCTGATGCAGGCCAGCCCTTTCCTCTTTGGTGACTTGGGAACCAGGACATTCCATTCTGTAGCTGTAAATCTGGAACACCCAGACACCAAGGTCCCTGCTGAAGGGCAAAAAGATACAGGGAAATACTGTGCAATGGGCCAATGCTTATGGGCCAAATCTGGAAGTGTTTTATATCACATATGTCTACATTCTACTAGTCAGAATTCAATCAGATGGTCTCCAGCCTGCTGCGGGAAAAGATTTGGAAGGTCAGATTCTGTGTGCCCAAAAAGATAGTGGTTTGAATACATCTTATTATCTTTGACAGAACATTTGTGTTACCAAAGCATTTTATTCTACTTTCACACATAGAACATTCTCACCCTTCCCTGGGAGAGAGCATATAAAGTCCCATCTGGTCACTGATTATTGTTCAGAGTGTATGTCTCTAGGTGTAATCAGATCCAGATGTGACTCCCTTTAGTCTATAGACTAAATTTAAAAGGCAAATTATATTTCCCCCTCTAGCACTAACACCCAATATGCAGTGATGGAACCAGGCACAGTACCCACACAATAATTGCTCCCATCTGGTATAAAGGCAAAGAGTAAGGGACATACAATATCAACTGGAAAAGAACAATTTAAATCTCACCAGGAAGAGAATTTAATAAAGTTTCCTGCCTTACACTCTGGAGGTGAAGGACTCACCTTGATAAAACTCTGATTCTGCTCACTGAAGGAACGAACCTCTGGTCCATTTTTTTGTGAACTCTGTCTCTGCCCTCTGAGAACTCTTTGTTCATTACTCTCCTTGGTTATATCTGATCTGGGGAATGGAGATGTATGTACTCCTTGAGGGGTATATAATGAACGAGCTTTACTTCCCTTAAAAGAAGGTTGGGCCCAATGCTTTAAAAAGTCTTGAAAATTTAAAGTATTTTCTGGATAAACTAGTGGTTTTTTTTTTTTTTTTTTTTTTGTAAGCTTGCAAAAACTTAATAAACTTCTGATCTGTTCCTGCCATCTAAAATTCCTTCCTAGGCACAGATATCAAATATATTTACTTTCCTCCTTTCTGGCCCCTTGGCCCTTTCATTCTCTTGCTAGCTTCTGGAAAAACACTAGCAGCTATTTGACCAAAAAAAAAAAAAAAAAAAAAAAGATGGAGAGGGCATCTTTAATTTGATTTTTTTTTTTTTCTGGGCCACATTTTTAAATCAAAATTCTTGCATTGTCCTCTTTCCATAAAACTTTTATAAAATTCTATTTCAGAAATCTCTCCCACTTTTGGAAAACCTTGAATTTCTAGAGATTCTCTTTTCATTCTTCTCAGATCTTTAAAAACTTTGCCAATGGCTTCAAGCACATCTGCCTTCTTTAATCCTCTAAGGCTTATAAGCATTAAGTCTGCTTCCAGCTTTATAATGGGTGGCTTTTAGATTTTCAGTCCCTTACATGTGTTATATTACAGTTGTTACCTTGCTGCCTGATCATGAGAAATAATGCTTTGAGATGTATTTGAAGTTTTTAATAGGACAGCACCCCATCTATGTATAAATTTATATAAATGAAAATTTTCACTGATTAGAATAGACTAGACTTTCCTATGGT
This sequence comes from Enhydra lutris kenyoni, assembly GCF_002288905.1. Taxonomy (NCBI): domain Eukaryota; kingdom Metazoa; phylum Chordata; class Mammalia; order Carnivora; family Mustelidae; genus Enhydra; species Enhydra lutris. The sequence continues at coordinate 17,054,362 of NW_019154116.1, read as the reverse complement.
CATAAACTGCCCAGTCTTCGTATCTTTATTCATTAAAGTTTAATTTATCGACAACCTCATTTTTTCCACAGCTTCTCTGTCTTAAATGATTATTTTGTGACTTTTCCCTTCTTGTAGTTGTGCCACCTAACCCAGTGCTTCAAGGAGCCATAGAAGGGAAAAAGGGAGCAGAAGCAGCACATACAATGTTTTCTAAAGGCCCACTGGTAAGTGGCTGGTTTCATACTTACTGTATCCCATTTCCAAAAACTTAGTTGCATGTCCTCCAACCTGACTTCAAAAGAGACTTGGGCATGTGATTTTTCTGTGTTCCTAAGAGAATATCATGATGAATTCTCTGCCATACCTGCATATTGTTATAGTCAATTATCATTGGATGATCATAACAATTTTTGTAACCTTATTTGCTTTAACCTAAGTTAATGAAAACAAAATCCTGTGCATTTTTTTAAATAAGACTTTATTGTGGTCACTATTCGTCCATATATGAGAAGATACGTTTCCTATTACTGAAGTAAATTACATATCTGTATTTCTAGATCAACTATCCATACATCTTAACTCCATATTCCTTTTAAAAAGTATGTGTTTTCATAATTTCCTTCCTTTCTTTCTTTCCTTTGGTTATTTGTTCACATCCATGCTTTTTTAAATAATAGTAACAATTATTATTATTATTTTTAACCTCACATTGCCTTTTGTAGAATAGGCAGCATCAGTACATAGACTTTATATTAGGGAGAATGAGCAAATCTATAACTTTGTAAATCCTAACTAATCGTCAACCTGTGTTAGAGAATATATATGGAATATAAAGTAAAGCAAAACATGAGAATAAGAATCTTATCACTTATGTCTCTAATCAAATCTCATCCATTTTTTTCTCCTTGTGACAATTGTCAAGTGTAACTGTATTATTCTGCTATTCATCCATGATAAGACCCACAAGGTTTATTCAACTTTACTTTTATCACAGGTCATCATCCCTCCTTCTAGTCTGCTTCTCTCTCTCCCTCTACCTGCTGCTCCCCACCCTTGTACTCTTGCACTATCTCTCTCAAAATAAATGAATAAAATCTTATTTTTTTTTTATCAATTAGTTTCTTTAACTGTCCTCAAAAATATTTTTATGACTGTTAGGGACCAAATTCATTGATAGTCTTTCTTTAAAGTTTGACCCAACTGGGTTTAAAACTATGCTTTCTCTAACTAATTAAGACTGGCCAGTTCAGAAGTGTGGTCACTTAATTAGGTATCTGAGATAATGACCTCTTCTCATTGGTAGTTGTGAGATATTTCCACTGCTTGTATGACTTGTTAGCTAATTTTAAATATCTTCTATATCTGCAAGAATTGTCACTTTTCTTCTTGTCTTTGAGATTTTATCTGAAGATATTCACACAATAAAAGACACTAAGTAAGATTCTTTGAAGGTCAATGCATATTTGTCCTAAATCTTTATTCTATCACACACACACAAAAAAATCTTATCACTTCTCTAACAATCTTATCACATAAGGTAACAAACACATTAAACTTTAAAACAAGATTGGTTATTGTCATATACTTAGTGACAACATCTTTAGGTAAACTTTTATTATCTGTTGGGAGTTAAGGTGAGAGAAGATCATATTCCTTTTTGAATCTAGAATATGAGTCTCTTACTTATATAACTGTATATATTTTTAGTCAGGACATGAAACATCTATTAATTTGATTTGAGGATCATAAAAGGATGGTAAATACAGGTTGCTTATTCATCTTTTTTATAACTCTTGATATATATGGCAGATTTATCTGAATACCATTCAAATAACCCAGACTCAACTTATAACTTAGACATATTTTCCAAATGTAAGTGACACATTAGAGTCTCATTTGGGGTAAGTAATAATAAAATATAATTTAATTAGGTATTTTTTGTCATTTTCAGGCATTGCAATTTTTAAAAAAGTAATACCTTTGTGCTTTCTACATAACCCTAGGCAGGTTCTATACTTAGCTACTTTATAATCTCATAATAAAATCAACTGCTTTTTAGTTTGCTGAAACTGACTTCTCTCAATTACAAGTATATTATTTTGAATCTGTACAATTTCTTTCAAGTTTTAAAATATGACTACATGGCAATTCAGGTTTAGTATTATGATTTGTAAGATGCTATGTAAAATGGAAGTTTGAAGCTCCTTCAAAAAGTAGGAAAACACCAAGAAAAAAATTTCGTTAAAGGTACAAAAATGTATTTATTTCTTGCATCATCTCAGCTTGTAATGGTAATTTTTACTTACTAATCAATGTTATCGTAAGTAAAGAAAAATGTTTAAATTGTAGCAATAATTTTGCCATTCATTTTTATAGTACAATATAATTTTTAAATAGAATGAGTTTAATTCCATGATTAGTAGAAACTGCACATAACTATCTCAGCTTTTTTTGATTTCACTTCCTGGGAGATTCTGGGAATTTCACTTCCTGGGAACATTCTACTAGAACTTTCTATGTTTGATTTACTGATGAGTTAGGAAAAAATGAAGAGGAAAGGAACCAAGCACAGGGCCATTTCTGAGTGTCCCTGTTGACACTGCACACTTTGCATATCCCTAAATGGAGAAATTAAAACATCAATTGTGCAAATTATTTACATTGGTAATATGAACAAATTTGCTCTTTCATTTCTAATACAGAGAATCTCATAAGTGAGTAAGTGGTGATAGTAATAGTTATGAGGGTAGCATTGAATTCCTCGAAGAGTTTAGAAAACAAAAGGAGGGAAGGAAAAGGTTCATAAATATTTCCTAGGACTAATCTTGTCAAACACTTCATGTCTGAAGAATATTTCTAGAGCAAAAAGTTGACTTTAAATCAAATGGTTTTATGAATATGTGCCTCTTACTTTGGTAATTTTTTACTAATAGTGTAGAGGGCATGAATCTCATCCAATATACTCGGTCAGCAGAAATGGATTGTGTGTCTGAACTTAAATTCAATTTCAAAGACCATTTTCCACATTCTGAGCCATTTAATATTAATTAACTTAGTGTCTCATCATCTTTCTTTGGTTTTCTGTATGAGTTCTGGAGAACAAATGCTTCTCAGATAGAGGAACAATCTAATTTGTGTTCATGGGATTATATTTCCTCTAGACATTCTTCTTCTGGACTCATGGTAATTCACTTGTCCGTGTCAGGCACTGCTGATTTTCTCTCTCTCCTCTTCTTTAGGCCTGTGGTCTCTCTGCATTGTCTTTGGCATCTCTACTTGCACTGAGTGTTTTCTGAGGTATCTTTTTCTTTGGGGCTACTGGAAAATATGTGATCCTATCTCAGGCATCCCTTGCCAGGCATACCGTGTAGATGTTCATTCTGTCATGTGACCACAAATAACTAGTATATTCCCCAGATTTACTCTGGGGTCCAGGGAACACTTACTCTGCTCTTCAGATGTCCACTTACCTAGTTCTGTCACAGGATACTCTCCACAGATCAACCAATACTGTAGATTCTTGCCTCTTCCCTGTATAGTTTTCTAGTTGTATCTAGACTTGGGCAGAAAATAACTTACATAACATGCCTTTTCTGTATCTTTTACCTTAAGTAAAAGTTAGGATTATAAAAGTCAGAATCCCCAAACTAACTATTCTATGGACTTCCTTGTGTTCTTTTCCTATGGCCATTAATGTGACATACAGAGAGAAAAATTTACAGACTACAAAGTATAGCATAAAGAAGGAAGAAAACAGTTGCTATCTAGAAATATTTATATACAAATAATTGCTCTGGAGCTTAGCTCTAAGAAATCAATGCAATGGGAAAAAAATCCTTTGTTTTCTTTCATTTTTATAAAGCAATCAGATAGAGGTGAGAGAAATTCAGCCAGTAAAATCACCAGATTATTCTCTTTACGTGAAGAAAAATAAAGTATGAAAGGTCTTCAGAGATAATACCATTTCCCTCAATTCAAAAAAAATAAACATGGTGTAGTTCATTCTGCGAAATCTAAATTGCAGATAATAATGGGCATAATAAGAACATATTTCCAAAGACACAAATTTCTGTTACCTAAATTTAGAGTTTTATTTTTCAAATTTTTTTATCTATTATCAAATTATTCAAAAACAATGCAGCAATTCCAGCATAAAATTACCTGTAATAGCCTTGCTGTTAATACACATGACATATATACTGGGAAGTGGGGATATAATTTCATCATGCCTTAACCTCTAGGTGGGTGACTGAAGTGCATCTTTGGCCACCTCTAAGTGTGAATGATCTCTGTCTCTCTCTCTCCCCATTGGCTTCTCTCACTCTCACTGGCAATTAGATCAAGGAAGAGCCTCTAGCAGAGAGAGGTTCAGCCATCAACTCTTTAGAGCGTACAAGGACATCAGGCATCTCAGCAACAGATCAGTGTGCCTTGCAGTTATTTTAACTGTTTCCTCCCTACACCTTCTTCTTCCAACATATAGAATGAATCTTTTAAATTCAGTATATCCTTCATGTCCCTAAAAGTGTTTGGATGGTCCCTTACTTACCTATTTTTGAAATACAGACATCAAATTTAACTGATTTTTTTTTTGTTGCTATTCTTTTCCCTCTCCAATCTGTCTTTATTATAGTGACTAGCTGTCTTTCAAGAACTCTTCTTTTTTCAAGATTAACAGCCTATTCACAAAAATACTGGTGACTCCTTGTTGTTTACTGAATAGACTACCTAAAACAGAGACCTTATGGAACAGAATTACTCTAGGAGAATTGATCCTGAATATAGAAAAATGTTGGAGTTTATTAATTGATTCATCATGGGTCTCCACAAAGAGGAATATATGAAAAATGCAATAAGTTGCTGATGTGGTTGGCTTAGTCTTTGGGGTGGAATGTTCACTGTGGTTGTTTTTTTTTTTGTTTTGTTTTGCTTTTGTTTTATTTTTTTTTTTCTGTCCCATTGGTACTGGGAAATGCAGATGCAATCTATAAATCCACATGGTTGTTAAACAGCTTCTAGGGTGAGAGAGTCCAAAGGTGAAATTGTTGGATTGCTCCATGGTTGCTTTTGTGCAGGTTCATATGGTAAAATACTAAGCAGAGTTTTGGAAAAATGTGGAAGGTTATTCCAAGGAAAGACTTGAAGCTATAGGTACACTATTTAAATTGGAAACAGAGATTTACATGGAAGAGACAAGTAACATATTTGAAGGAATTATGTTCATGTTACAACATGATTGGAAATACGACTTTTCTCTCCAACAAAAACTCCAAATCTCTATCCTTATCTTCTGACATGGGCTTTTTCTATGGATATAGACCAAACAAAAAACAAACAAATAGGAACATTGGCTTATATAAGAAATACATTTCTTCTCTTGGAAAAATAAAAAGCAATTGGCTTATGATATATAGGAGACTTTATGTAAAATCTACCATTACATAACCACTCTGAATTTTAGGGAATTATAAATAATCCAAGAATTGTCTTCACCTAATTTATTTAATTTATTTACACCTTATTTATCAGATCCTTACTGAATCCTAGAGCTTTTCTGAAAATACATTCAATTTTCTTGCATTTTATCTTCCTGTAAACTACACATTCTACTATATGTCATGTTCAAAATGTCCATAGAACAACTGTGACTATTTATCACTCCTGCTTTCAGAATATTACTATTTTAGTCCTCTTTTTGTTTGCTTTGATTTGTTTTTCCTCCTTTTGAACATAAATCCTTTTTTTTTTTTTTTTTTAATTCTTGGCCCTGGTTAAAACAACTTTTTTTTCTTTTTTCTAAGATAGAGAGAGAGCACAGGCAGGCAGAGTGGCAGGCAGAGGCAGAGGGAGAAGCAGGCTCCCAGCCAAGCAAGGAGCCAGATGTGGGACTTGATCCTAGGATTCTGGCATCATGACCTGAGCTGAAGGCAGCCACTTAAGCAACTGAGCCACCCAGGTGTCCCCTGGTTAAAACATTATTTTGATGTCCTTGTTGCTTCATCCAAAACTCTCCTTCCCCCCCACCTCCAAATATTTCAATAATCCTAAGAGGTTTCAATCTCAACTGAAAGGACACATTTCCAAAATTAGGTGGATTAATTTAGATATTTCTTCACTTGAATGATTTTCATCTCTACTCACTGTTTACTTTTACAATTGCCCCCAAAAGGATCTTCTAAGTACCCAAAGGCCTTCTACCTCAAAAAAATTAATTGTAAACACTCCACTCTCTCAGCCCAGACACCGTGTTTTGCAGTATCTCACATTCTCAATAAAAATATTGCTTGCCTAATTGTCTTCTGAGATTTTAGTTGTGTATGAATTTCTTCGGGATGTCAAACATGAGCATGCTGTTTCTCGATCCATATTTTCCACCCATTGAAAAAGTATATCTTTATCAATCATTATGAAAGTCTGTAATTATATTAATTAACTTCAAGGGTATTTTCGTACAGTGACATAAGGATCAATGCAATATTCTAGGTAGTTATTTTGAACTAATTTGATGCCTGAATTTGTTATTTAACTAAAAAAGATAATGCCTTAAATGTCCCCTGATTTGCAGAAGTAATGGTTTCATTTGATTGAGAATGAGAGTTTCCTTGTTTCTCTGAGCTTTATCCTTCACTGTCTGAAATATTTGAATTTGTCTTAAAATTCAGTTCTAGATATATAAAGCTGACTGCAAGTTTCTAAATACAAACAACAATGATGTCTGTTACCCTCTCTACATACAACACAACTTCTATATTTAGCCAAAGCTTACCTGTTAATCTGTAAAAATCTGTAAAAAAATTATTATATATTTCAGAATGAAATATATATATATATACACACACATATATGTGTGTGTGTGTGTGTGTGTGTGTGTGTGTATAATCAGTACTCCAAGTGGGTTGCTGTTTCTAGAATTTTATAAAAATGGAATAATACAGTATATACTCTTTTGTGTACAATTTCTCTTAGTATAATGATTCTAAAAATCTTCCATCCTTATCATGTATTCACCAATCCATATTTTATTTTATTTTTAATTGCTTAGTGTGTGTGTGTGTGTGTGTGTGTGTGTGTGTGCACGCGCACGTGTATGTGATTCATTTTAAGGTTTTGTCTATTGTAAGTCAAGTTGCTTCAATATTTGTCTATAAATCTTTGCATGAATCTATTTTTCATCTGTCTTGGAGGAACACTTCAGCATAGAATGTCAAAATTTAAGAGTAGATTAATATATAAATCATTAGTAAACTGACAAATAGTTTTCCAAAGAGGTAGTGTTTACATCTCCACCTCCCTCCCCAGAGTATATGAAAGTTACAGTTCTTTAGCATTGTTAACACGTAATATTGCCAGTCTATTAATTTGATACATATAAATGTTATTAAATAATATATTATTGTTTGAATTTGTTTGACAAATAACGTTTTCATGTATATATTTGTCCATTCATGTATCTCATTTTGTGAAATATTTGTTCATATGTCTCCTCTGTTTGGTGGGAAAGTGGGGAGACATTTTGTTATTTTCTTTCTAAGTCATAATAGTTGTTCATATATTCTGAATCCAAAACTTTGCCAGACATAAGTATTGCAAATATTTTTACTGCTTCTGTGGATTGCTTTTTTATGTTCATAACTATGTACTTTAAAAATAATATGAAAGAATAATTTATTGATTATTATAGTTTCATTATGATCTGTAAATAAAATCATTATTTTGGGATACCTGGGTGGCTCAGTGGGTTAAGCCTCCACCTTTGGCTCAGGTCATGATCCCAGGGTCCTGGGATCGAGCCCTGCTTCGGGCTTTCTGCTCAGTGGGGAACCTGCTCCCCTCTCCCCTTCTGCCTGTTTGTGATCTCTCTTTCTGTCGAATATTTTTTTTTTAATCTTAAAAAAATTTAAAAAATAAAATCATTATTTATTGATCATGTAAACCATTTTATCGTATATTTTCTTCTTGGAGATTCATAGTTTTAAATTTTACCTTTAGTCTTATAATTCATTTCAAGTTATTTTTTCTGTATGGTGCTAACTTTCTTTTTTTTTTAACATAGGAATATATAGTTGTTTTCATGCACCATTTGTTGAAAACACCTTTCTGTCCTCATTCAATTGACTCAATATATCTGTGTCCATCTGTTTGGGGACTGCTTTTTTATTGTATTGATCGAAATGTTAAACCTTATGACAACAGTTATTGTCTTGGTAACTACAGTAAACCTTGAAATCAAACACTGTACTTTCACAAACAAAATTGTGAGGTTTTTAAGATTGGTTTTGGTCATTCTAAGCCAGCTGTATTTCAAAATAAAATGTATAGTCAAATTATCAATGAAAAATTGCCATCTTAGATATACATAGTCTTTCCAATCCTTGAAAATCTCTATTCATTTAAGTATCCTTTAGTTACTATCAGCATCTTTTATAGTGTTCAGTAAAGAAGTCCATATATATTTTGATAAATTATTTCTAAGAATTTTATGTTTTTGTAACTTGTAAGTGGAATTAAAAAATTCATTTTCAAATGATTTGTTGCTAGTATGTATATAAGCACAAATGATATGCTTCTTAACTTTGACTTCTATAATCCTACAAAATTTAGATGTTATTTTTTGAAATGGTTTGGGAAGAATATTTAAGTTATTCTATAGATAAACACATCATCTGCAAATAGATTAATTTTTCTTTCTTTCTGACATCTATTTCAGCAACTTTTTTTATTTTACTGTAATTTTTATCATCAATAGCATAGTTTAAATATAAACAGTGACAAAAAGAATTCTTGATTTTTTACTTCTTTCAAAGTATAAATATTCAATAATTCCATGTTAAGCATGATTTCTGCTATATATTTCATACACTATAAGGGCAACTTAATTTTAAATGTTGATTCTGTACCATACAATTTTTCAAAATTTGTTCATTGTTTTTGTTTTTTATTGATTATTTTAGTTTGTAAAACAATATGTGGCCTCTACAATAGGAATATTTTTATCTCTTTTGTCTATTTTATAGTAATCACTTACTCATGTAACATTCCATTGGCTAATAATCCTACCCAAATATTGCAAGATTGTAATATGCTTGTAATGTCATTAAATTAATTATTTAATAAGATACTGCCTTCTGTGATGAAGTGCACACATGCACATTCTTACATTTATTTTAAGAATCTATCTAGCAGTTCATTTCCAAGGAATTTTTAAAAATGTATGATGGATATTGAATTTTCTCAAGTGCCTTAATTTTAACTCTTAATTTAATAAATATTCTTACACTTACCTCTACCAATATTATTAAAAGTTTAGGTGGACTTTCATATATTACACATGCATTTCTTTTTTTTTTTTAATATTGTATTTATTTATTTGACAGAGAGACACAGCGAGAGAGGGAACACAAGCAGGGGGAGTGAGAGAGGGAGAAGCAGGCTTCCCACCAAGCCGGGAGCCTGATGCGGGGCTCGATCCCAGAATCCTGGGATCATGACCTGAGCCGAAGGCAGACGCTTAACGACTGAGCCACCCAGGTGCCCCTACACATGCATTTCTAACATCTATAATGGAATTTTTGAATCTTATTTATATGTAAAATTGATTAGTAATATTATGGATTTGGTGACAATATTTTTAGGTTTTAGGAATCCATATTTAATGTGCTTCATGAAATAATTTTGTAAGTTTCCTTTATACTCTGAAATAATTTAAGTGTTGCACTGAAATCATCATATCTTTTTTTAAAAGATTTATTTATTTATTTGAGAGAGAGAAAGAGCGCATGCACAAGCGCACATTGGGGCAAGGGGGAGTTGAGGAGGGAAAGGGAGAGAAAAGCTTAAGCAGATTCTGCACAGAGAGCTGAGACTGATACAAGAGCTTGATCCCACAACAGGGAGATCATGACTTGTGCCAAATTCAAAATTTGGGTGCTGAACGGACTGCACCACCTAGGTAACTCCATCATATCTTTAAAGATTTAATATGATTCTTCTGCACAATCTGGAAGAAAGTATTTTGTGGAAGCTCTTTATATGGTGAACAAATCGTAAGTAGTTTTTTAGAGCGTTTCTTTTCTGAGGTCAATATAGTGAGCTACATTTCTTTAATTTTCCAAAAATAGTTAAAATCCAATTGAGTTTTATAATTTTTTAAAAAAGAGATATGTAAACTTTTTAAAAATTTCATGCAATTGTGTCTTCTTTAATTTGAATTAGATTATGTAGTACTTGGAGCTTTGTTTGATGTTGCAAGAAACTAGCTGTTAAAATGTACTTTTATTCATTACATTCTACATCCTAAATTGATTAACTTTTGCTTATACATTCTTTCTGCTGCCTTTGTGTTGACATTAATTTTCCTCATATATTTTTGAAATGTGTTCTAATTCCTTTATTAGGATTTTATATTTATATGTATTTTTAAAATATTTTATTTATTTATTTGAGATAGAGCAAGTGAGAGAGAGAACACAAGTAGGGGGAGAGGCAGAGGGAGAAGGAGAAGCAGGCTCTTCACTGAGCAGGGAGCATGATGCTGGGCCCCATGCCAGGACCCTGAGATCATGACTTGAGCTAAAGGTAAATGCTTAACCAACTAAGCCACCAGGCACCCTCATTTTATATTTATATTTATTTAATGATATAATATTCCTATTTAAACTGTTCTATCAGATTCACCATATATCATAATTTTAAAGAAATTCTGAAATTTTATTTTTCCCATTGACCAAAAAACATCTTATAAGTGTTAAAAATAATATTACAGTATTATTTATAAGTTGTTATTTTTTTTAACTTGGGGAAGAGCTTTTTTTTTTTTTTTTAAAGATTTTATTTATTTATTTGGCAGGAAGAGGTCATAAGTAGGCAGAGAGGCAGGCAGAGAGAGAGGAGGAAGCAGTCTCCATGCTGAGCGGAGAGCCCGATGTGGGGCTTGATCCCAGGACCCTGGGATCATGACCTGAGCCAAAGGCAGAGGCTTTAACCCACTGAGCCACCCAGGCGCCCCAGGGAAGAGCTTTATATTGAAATATTTTAGTGTTATTTAGGGACATAGAAAAATATTTTTTGAGATCTGTGCTATTTTTCCTTGAGGCAAATTCTTCCTTATCTCTAATGTCATACCTCCACTTCAATGTATGGCTATGTGTATTTTGGAATATAGTGTTTCACTGGAAGGGGAAAATTACCATTGGTTATAAAAAGTTATATAAAATATAAATAACATCCTGCTCTCTCGTAAATGGCCATATTAGACGTCATCTCAATGTGAATGAGCATTGAATCATAGAAGGTATTACTTTTACATATTCTAATGTGAAAGGACTGAGTTTATATACTTAAATCTTTATCAATAAATTTAAAATGCATTAATAATATGTATATTATAATAACATTTATAATAATAAATATTAAATAGGAAATAAGTAATTTATCCTAAACAAAGGGCAATACAAATATGCCATCATCTTTCTACTGGTTTTTTTTTTTGCACATTACTTTTCCACAAAATCATTTTTAATCTTTAATTAGGTAAAAAAGAAATCATAAATAAATATATACATATATAGCATATGGACAGTTTTTCATTGAGAAATTGAAAATTAAAACTATACGAGATGGCACTTTATACACATTACATGGCTAAAATTAACTGCCTGACATAACCATGCATTGGCAAGGATGTGAGACAACTAAAATTCTCCTAAATTCCTGGTGGAATTTTAAATAGTATAACATTTTATACTATTTATTATTTGTACAATGTTTAAAAGTATAATTTTGCAAAATTCTTCAGCAGTTTCTTAAAGTGTTAAATGTGCATCTACCATATAACCCAACATTTGCTTACCTAGGTATTTAGCCAAGAGAAATAAAAACGTATGCCCACAAAAAAAGTTGCATACAAATATTCACAGTGACTTTATTCATAACAGTAAAGAGTTAAAAACAACTTGAGTACCTGTCAAATGTTCAATGGTTAAGCAAATTACAATCATATAGATTGGATAGTAGTGATTAAAAAGGAATGAACTACTCATGCATGCACTGACATGACTGAGTTTAAAATCATTTTGCTAAGTGAAGGAAGTCAGGAAAAACAGAGCAATTTGTGTCAGAAAAAAAGTAGGAATATAAGTGGAAACCGTCTATGATGACATCAGTGGTTACTTGGGCAAGAATTGGAGGAACAAAGGGACGTGAGAAAACATTTGGGTTCTTGAAAGTTTTCCATATCTTGACTGTGGAACTACCTACAATATGTGAAGTCCAACTCCTCTTTACTATATCTCTCACTTAATGTGACTTTTCTAATTTTATAATGAGTCATTACTTACTAGGAAGGATTTATGTTGCGTAGGTGTTACATGTGCTGAACGGGCCACAACTCAAGGTTTCAAAGGTACTCTTTTCATTGCACTACAATGTAAAACTACTATACCTTTCTCTCTGTAATCTTGCGCAATAGGTAATTTTCAGCCAAATATTTACCAAAATCCCATGAGAGCAACTTCCCAGTTTTATAAGGCTTCTGAAGAAACAAAATAAGATTTATGAATACAGATTCATTTCAAATATATTCATGGTATTCTGATTCAAGAGCTTCCATTCTAATTCAATCAGATCCTTCAAACTCAGCTCTAGTTAAGCTAATGTGGGTGATAATTACTATAATTTTTAAACTTTTATTACTTCCCAAACCTACTAAACATGAACATATTTAGAGTTATAGAAAATAAATTCATAATGACTAATCATAATTACAATTGTGAACAATTTCTTATAGATCCTTTCAATATGAGCAGTAGAAATTATTCCATTTTAAGTATAGATTGCCCACATAAGGTCATGAAGAAGCCTCTGGTTTCTGAGTCTAGAGTTATAGAATCATATTAAAGCACGTTATGTGGGGCCTTTGGTTCATTAATGGTATTATCTGCATAATGTGCATATTGATCTATCAGCTGGTTGGATGAATTTTCAGGAGGATTATATGGTGATCTCAGTTGCAGAGAACCTAGGAAAACAGAATCAGTGATAATAAAGCTGAATTTTATTGTGAAAATTCAGGATATCCACAGTAGCCTTTGGTATTAGATGTAGGCATATATATTGTATGTGAGTGTTTCTGCTTTATTCTGATTCTCAGTCTCACATATAAGGAAGAAGCAGTAAAGGTAATGTATGAATGAACTGAATGAAACATAAGAGAGAACTATATGGCCTGTAGCAAATCAGAGAACTGATGCCTTTTTAATGATATTCTTATTTATTGTTTCTATCAAAACTGTGTAGATTGGATTCAGTCCACAGTGTGTCAGGTTGCAAACTCTGTTGCACTGCTACAATGAGAAATGAAAAAATGTCTAATTCTATCACAAATGTATAATGCATTAGGTAAACAGTGCCTTCTCCTGTGTCCCCAAAAAATAATTGTAGTAAGCAAATGGTTCTTCATGGTCTGATTTTGTCTCCAGTCAGCACAAAGTTTTGTTATTATTAATATATTTATTTGTCTTAATTTTACATTTCAGTCATCTATTATCTATCAGAAAATAACTGTGATATGATAGAAGACCACAGGAAGTTATAATAATTTCTTTTGTAATTGTGGTAGGAACATGAGACCTGCCAACCTCTGCATCACCTTCTTTCCTCCCTCCTTCCTCCCTTTTCTCATTCCCTAAGGACACTCTCCCATTTCTTTCAGTCCAGCCATTAATCTGGAGGCAAGGATGGGTTTGCTATTGATCCTTTCGCCACTTTTTAAAAAATTACATTTTGTGCTGTGGTTCTTCTAACCTTTCTCTGACCTCTGTGTTTTGTCTCTTGAAATGTTGAGGGTACCAAAAACCTGGTGCTGTGCTGTGTCGCATTTTGGAGGATGAAAGAGGGACTAGCTGCAGGTAAAGAACTGAGTTGTTAGTTTAGAAATTCAGCAATCGTGTGTACATGCCTTAGGTCACAATTGATCTTTTGATGCCATTCCCGTTATATTTCACAATTAATCTTGGTTCTGAAAGTGCAAATAAATTCATTAACAACCATCACCAACAAAAACAAATTTAAAAAAAACACATGAGCTGGATCATTTTAAAATAAGAATACAGTATTATTAGCTATAGACACAAGTTGTACACAAATCTCTTGAACTTACTCATCATGTATAACTGAAACATACTCATCAAATAATAACTCCTTATTTTCCCCTACCCTAGCCCCTGGCAACACCATCTATTCTCTGGTTCTGTGAGTTTGACTATTGTAAATACCTCATGGAGGGGAATCATGCATTATTTGTCCCTCTGTGACTGGCTCATTTCCTTAGCATAATGTCATCAGGTTAATCCATGTTGCTGCATATGTAGAAGTTCCTTACTTTTTATGCCAATAAAATTAATAATAAAAATACAATAATATTCCATTGTATGTATATGCCAAATGTTGTTTATCTATCTATGGAAATTTAGGTTGTTTCCATACCTTTGCTATTGTGAATAAAGCTTCAATGAGCACAGGAATATAAATATCACTTAAAGCTTCTGATTTCAATATTTTGGATATATTCCTGTAAATAGAATTGCTAGATCATAATAGTTGTATTTTTAATTTTTGAGGATTCTCAAAATGTTTTCCATAATGGCTGCACCAGTTGGCAATTGACAGTTCCTAGCAACAGTGTACAAGGCTTTCCTTTTCTTCCTTCACATTTTTGTCAACTCTTGTTACTTTTTTTTTTTTTTTTTTTTTTGGTATTGCCATCCTGACAGGTATAAGATGATTTGTTGACTAGGTTTATATTTCCCTGATGATGAGTGATATGGAATATCTCTTCTTTTATCTATTGGCCATTTGTGTGTCTTATTTGGAGAAATGTCTTTTCAAGTCCTTTACACTTTTTTATATGCTTATTTGTATTTTTGTTATTGAATTCTAAGAGTTCCTTATATATTATGGGTTTTAACCTCTTTTATCAGATACATGGCTAGCAAATATTTTCTTCCATTCTATAGTTTGCTTTTTAACTTCCCTTTGCTGAGGAGAAGTATTTTTAGTTTGATATAGTCCCACGTTTTTTCTGATGTAGTTTTTTTTTCACTTTTTTTTTAATGTAGTTCCACTTTCTTTTTCCTTTGCTGTCTGTGATTTTGATGTCCTATCAAAAAATTGTTGCCAAGATCAATAGCAGAAGTCCCCCCTGGTTTCTTTTATGAGTTTCAGGGTTTCTAGTCTAATATTCATAAATATTTAATTCATTTTAAGTTGATGTGTATAGTGTGAGATGAGGGTCAACTTTTATTCTTTAGCATGTGGATATCTAGTTTCCTCAATACCATTTGTTGAAGAGACTATTCTTTCCCCCATATGTATGATTGATAACCTTGTTGGAGATATATATGGTTATTTCTGTGCTCTCTCTTCTGTTCTATTGGTCTATACATCTGTTTTAATGCCAATATTATGTTATTTTGATTACAGTAGTTTTGTAATAATATATTTTGAAATGAAGAAGCATGACACTTCCAACTTTGTTGTTCTTTCTCAAGTTTGTCTTGCCTATTTTAGGTCTTGTTTTTTCTAGTTCTATACGAATTTTAGGATTAAAAAATTATTATTTTTTTAAAGATTTTATTTATTTATTTGACAGAGAGAGATCACAAGTAAGCAGAGAGGCAGGCACAGAGAGAGAGGAGGAAGCAGGCTCCCCACTGAGCAAAGAACCCGATGTGGGGCTCGATCCCAGGACCCTGAGAGCATGACCTGAGCTGAAGGCAGAGGCTTCAACCCACTGAGCCACCCAGGCTCCCCTAGTATTAAAAAATTATTAAAAAAAGAATTTAAATCAGGACCTTGAAGAGTTATAAACACTCCCATGTTTATTGTAGCGTTCTTCACAATAGGCTGGATATGGAAACCACCCAAGATGAAAGGATAAAGAAGATATGGTAGATAAATATGATGGATTATTATTTAACCTTGGAAATAATAATAATATCATTTAACCTTGGAAATAAAGGAAATTCTGCCATTTGCATCAGCACAGGTGAATGTTGAGGACATTTCCTAAGCTGGTCACAGAAGAGAGTGCATGATTCTAGTTATATGAGGGATCTAAAGTGATCAAATTCACAGAAACAGATTACAGTTATACTTGCAGGGACTGAGGGGTGAGGAAATGGGGAGTTTTTCAATATGTATATAGTTTTTTTATGTTAGAGGAGCAATTTCTAGATATCTGTTGTACAACATAGTGTTTTAGGATTAAAATATAATATTCATTTCTAAATTTGTTAAGAGGGTAAATTCCATTTAGTGTTCTTACCACAAAAACAAAGCAAAAGCAAAATCAGAGATTCAAGGAAACTTTGGGGCTGTTTAATATGTCTACTACCTTGATGCTAGTGATGATACCATGGGTGTTTGCATATGGTCAAACTCATCAAACTAAATAAGTGCAGTTCTTTGTATGTTAATTATACCTCATAAAGCTTTAAAAATAATTATCTAGGAAGTTTTACTTATCATATGTTAATAACAATATATAAACAAAAGAGCTTGATATAGTCCAGGTATAGAAAAATTTTAGTGTATTAAATACATTTTTATTTTTCTTCTTCATAAATACATGCTGTTTTTAAGAAAATGGAAATTTAAATTATAATCAAGCAGCCTCCAATTATATTCAACTTCCACCTTCTAAAAACAACTGAACTTTGTTTTAGGACAAATATATCTCTACTTCTCAGAAGTATGTGGTTATCTTATTTTTAGCTCTAATAAAAGGGCTTTGTTTAATTGCCTTGAGTCTTATAAATTTCAAGAAAAATATTGTCATTCATGCTGTGCTCTTTCTCTTAAAATAATTCAAAACTGACTGAGTATTTTGGCAATCTATTCATTATATTAGACAGTAAAGCACATGGGTTAACATTTTAAAATGTCAGACACTTTTGCTTAATTGAACTGGTTTCTTCCACGATGTTAGTATGCAATATCAATAAATGAGAAATACAATTTTGACCTTCCAAATGGTCAAATTAACTTTTAAAATAAATCTATACATATTGAGACACAACTTACTTTTTTGCAAATATTACATTACTCATTAACTCATGGAAGATTAAAAAATCATATTGAGAGGACAAAATAAAAATAAAACAGATCACTCATTTTGTACTTCAACATTGAAATATCAGTTTCTAAATTACTTCTCAACATATAGCTATATTACTTAGCAGCCATAAAAGAATGTTTAATTAATATGTCATTGAAAAATAGTCACTGATTTGTTAATAATAAACAGTCATATGGCATTTATTATTGTCAGTCGCTGCTCTAAGTCCTTCAGCAATACTAATTCATTTTTTCATCTTACTACAACTCTTTGAGGGAGCTATTCCTTATTATTGTCACATTTTAGATGCGGAAACTGATACACGCCATGTTTAAATAGCTAACATACACCAACAGAAAATGATAGTCCTTATCATTTTGTCTTGGCAAACACTGAATTGTCTTATGTCTTGGCAACACTGAATTACCACATGTATATGAGTTTTAGCACAATTTTATTGAGGATCTTTAATCTCTGCCAATAAACTCACACACATGTATAGAATCATAGATATACATGTATACATGTGCACATATATATGAATCATTTTTTTGTGTGTATTTCTTGCTTTTACTACTACACAACAGACTTTAATTTTATAATTGTTCACTATGTTGCCTCCTTAGCATCTCTCCTCGATTTCTAAAATACCGCAAGTGTAGAGGTGAGAAATAAATAAAAATGAGGTTGTGGTCATTCTATTTGAGCCCATATCTTGTTTAATTTTAAATCCAATTCTGTGTTTTCCAACCAGGTAAAGATATACATTCTTTTTTATATTTTAATACACTTACAATTGTATCCAATTATATATCTCTTATTTATAGCAAATATTTGCTAGCAGATGCATTGTCTTTCATTAATCTCAGGTGTCCATTACAGTGCAAACTGTATTGTAAGAATATCCTTATCATCATTGCCTATAACAATTCATGACCAACTGCAGTGCTTATGTGTATTTTAGTTAAAGAGATACAATTTATCAAGAGAAGTATGAAAATCTTATTTTATAAAATGTCTTTTGATAACCCACAGTAATTAATAATCTAAAAAAATGAAAACTTAATCCCAAAACTTATAAAATCTCATGCCTTGTTAGTTCACAAGCTTGAGCTAAATAAATATAAGGTGTGCTTTTTTTTCTTTTTAATTTCAAAAGTCAATCACAGTTAATGCATTTTAAAACTTTTTGAAATGCAATTTACTCTCTGTCTCTAAAGATTTGCATATAGCTTTCTTGATGGGAAAACATAGAAGAACGCTGGAATGTCTATTGTCTGAGTCAGAGAGAAAATGAATACTCTTCACCCTCCCAAATGTTCTCTGTGATCTCTTGGATAGAATTCCCTTCTTCTCTCTGCTTCAGATGCTGGTGTTTTGTTTGTTTGTTTGTTTGTTTTTGTTTTTGTTTTTTCATTGAAAGAGTATTATTGTTTTGTCACTTTTCAATAGCACATTTATCTCAAGCAAATATGCACACATTAGACCCAAACTTAAGAAGAGTTTCAATTATAAATATCTTAGATCCTCCCTATGTTCAGCAATATAAACAGCAGATAATCATGACCTTTAGTCATACAGACGAATTGTAATTTAGACAAAGAAATGTAGTATTAATCGTAATACAGTATTAATCATATAACAGAATTAGTCTTTAATAGAATACCTTTAATAAGAAACAAAAAATTCAAGGAAATAATCTTGCTAAATATAACTCTTTTTATTTTAATGAGAAATGTGCATTTACTTATATGTTATTTCCCAATTAACTTTGTCATGGAGCAGGGATAATTAGAAACTGAAAGACAATCTCAAAAACTATGTATTTTACTGATTTGGGTTCATGCCATTTTCTTAAATTATTAATACATATTATTTCACAATATAGTAATCAAATCCCTTTAAATGTTCCTCAATTAATACAATACATGTATAACTAAATTTTAATTTTTTCGAAGACATAATTGGATAAACATAAGGACACCTTTTGATTTTCAATAAGGACACATTTTCAATAAGTACACATTTGGATATAATTTCTGAGACTTGTAGAGCCATTTTCTCAGAAACAGGTCATATTTTCAAGTAAAATTGGCATATTAAATTATACGACTTTAGTCATTATTTACTTTTCCCATCCCTGAGGTTTGATTCCAAAAATTAACAGAGGTACCAATTTTGTGGATTTCTTATTTGGATATTTAATTTCCATAAACTATGTTGTACAAGAACTAGTTACTTAAGTGTACCTATGTATCACAATGTATGCTATCTATTCTGAGCACTAAACAATGACACAAATATTGAGAATGGTGCTAGAAAGTCTACTACTGAAGAGATTACAAACAATAATCTAGGTAGTTTCTCATCTTCCTTAGAGTGATTTAAAATTTAAGTATATTTGTGTGAGTAATGATGATGAGATTCCTGGGAGAATAAATGTCATTTCTAGTGTTGAAAAAATGGAATAGCATCTAATTTACAGTATTCGTTGAAATAAGGTATTCTATATGGCATATTTTATAAGCAAATTATTTATATCTTGGTAAATTTTTAAATAATTTGACTTTATTGTCTTTAATTCTGTCAGGAAAAGAAAAGTGTTTGACAAAGTGCAGGACTCAACCTTAAGAGGCAAGTTTCCCCAGCTTATCTTCCATTTTGTGTGTTTTCCAGACAGATAAGAAAAAGCAATAACTTACCTGGATTGGATGAGTTAGCAAATGTAATTACTTTATAAATACAGTCAGAGTACTATTTTAGAATGTCAAAATTGTGTATTTTATAATCTCGAAGTTTTAGTTGAAAGTGAGGACAATGAGAAAAGATTATACCCAGTTTCTAATGACAAAATAGTACCTTTTTCTGGATAGCAAATCTCTCCAACATTCTTAAACCTTTAATATGTCTACATAACATAATAATAGAAATTTCAAAGATATATTTATGAAAGAAGGAATTTGTAGCAGTAACATGTACCTTCTAAATTGGATAATTCCCTTCTCCATTAAAGTAAATGAGGTGAAGAAGAGAATTACCAACAGAAATTGGGAGTTGTTTCCTTTTGTTTGCCCATGAGCTGCCTTGACTGCCATAATGGACGATACAAAAAGAGGTAGGAAAAAACAACAATAACAATGTTTATTTGGAATGGCTCTAATGTATTAACCATAAAAGACAGCCTTGTAAGAAAATCTTTTAAGACTAAGAACAAAGCCATTTGACTTCTTTGAAGTATAAAATAAATACATCTTCTGAGGTTCCATCTTAAATCTGGTTAGGATGGGGAACATTTGACATTTTAATCCTTGATGGGATCTTCCTTGCTACACTAATTTAGGAAAGCCTAGGATTAGTATACTCTTTCTAAGATAAACTGGAGTCCTGCTACACATACTGTGCATGGAACATAATACTGTATTATCCTGTGGAGATTAATTATTCAATTATCTGTATTGACTAATAAAAGTTATTGAAAGTAATTTGAAAGTAGTTTGATTATACGCAATTGTATTAGGCAATGAAAGGTATAAAAGCAGAAGGTACCCTCAAGTTTTTTTATGTCTTCCCAGAGCTGAGGTGATCTACCTTTGACCATATACATCTTAGTGCAGAAGCTCATGTCTCCCACCAGGCTACCATTATACAAGCATTATCCCTATTTCTGTACTCTTTAGCTAAACAAACTTGGTGCTCAGTAAACCCTATTTTGTCTCATGAGTTTGATTATGAATTGATGTCCAAAAACACTGTTGCTGGTCCAGCTGAGTTGGTAAAACATCTACTCATGATACCCCTAGTTTACCTTGACAACTTTCTTGCATTCCCAATACAACACTTCAACTGATCCTTTTAAGGCATAATGCCATGCCACTCCTTGGCTCCAAATTTTCTAATTGTTTCATATTCCACAAAAAGAAAAAAAAAAGTAACACTTTCGTACTGGCCAGAAAGGCAGATTTTTTTTTTTTTTTACAAGAACATTGTGCATAACACATCTGCATTTTTTTAAAGATTTTATGTAATCATTTGTCAGAGAGAGAGAGAGAGAGCACAGGCAGGCAGAGTGGCAGGCAGAGGCAGAGGGAGAAGCAGGCTCCCTGCCAAGCAAGGAGCCTGATGAGGGACTCAATCCCAGGACTCTGGAATGAAGACCTGAGCTTAAGGCAGCTGCTTAACCAACTGAGCCACCCAGGCATTCCAACACACATGCATTTTAATTTATTTTCTTAAATAATTTTCTACCTTGGAAAAGATAAGAGCTCCTAGTATATTACATCATTTTTAATTTGTATTTTAATATATACAGATGAATACATAATTTTTATATATTGATACATCACCCAAAATTATTTTATTGTCACTAATATCTCAAGTTTCTTTTTATTTTTAGTTAAAGACATAATTTGATGTTAGGTTTCCAATATATCTAAGAATGTGGTATGTGTCTAAGTGTCTTTCTATAACATTATATTAGTGCAGTGCATGAAATAGCATTTTGTTTCTCAAGTAAAATATTTTCTAAAATTAATTTATTGTTATAGTTGAATTTTTCTCCATAATAGTTTGATTGAGTTATTCTTTTTTTTTTTTTTTTTTGGAAACTGGATAGCAGGATCTCTCAAAATGTATTCAGTGAAAAATTATTAGATTATTGTGCTCTAACCAGAGATTCTGGTCCCTTAGGCTTTGGATGAGACCAGAGAATTTGCATTTCAAACAAATTGTTTGGTACAGGTATACTACTGCTTCAGGCTCTATTAGCTGGTAGTGTAAGAATAGCCATAAATCACATGATTACTCCTCTAAATAAAAAAACTAATTGTTTTGATGTCCCTTATTAAATCACCTAAAGAGTAATTTCTTATATTGATTCATGTGTTTTTAAGAAAATACTAATTTAAATTGCCCATATTTTATTATTGAATCAATCTTTTGTGGATGAATCCATCACAAAAAGTATATAGATATGTAAGTATAATTTTTATGTGTACATAGGTATACATGAAATCACTATATTAAAAAAAACTTATACATGTGACTGTGTGTTTATATCATTTTAAAATGGGTGGCTGGATGATGGACATTGGGAAGGGTATGTGCTATGGTAAGTGCTATGAATTGTATAAGACTGATGAATCACAGACCTGTACTCCTGAAACAAATAATACATTATATGATAATAAAAAATAAATAAATAAGATAAAATGAATTGTAGACACCTTCAAGGAATATTCTTCCAATGCAATGATATAACCTTAGGAAAAGTATATGAATTAAAGAAAAATACATGGATATTGTACAAAGCATCGACTTGATTGTGAGCTCCTTGAAATCAAGAGCGCTGGCAGTACTTTTGTCTAGAATATATTTCAAGGGTCCAATTCTATTTTTACTGGAAAAAGTTCTATTTGCTCCTATGGTACCAGCTTCTTCAATTTTTCTTTGGAATCATATTATCCCTCATTATATACTAACAAGTTGGAAGAATTAATTACATTTCTATACTTCCCACATCAGGTTTAAGAGAAAATAAATTTTATTTTTAAATTTTTTTTGTTAACTATTTTTTTAGGACAGGTTTGTGTTCACAGAAAAAAATGAGGGGATGGTACAGAGATTTCCCATCTATCCCCTCTCCCCACGCATTCTCCATTATCAATATCCCCTACCAGTGATACCTGTGTTGCATATGATAAACCTATATTGACACATTATAGTCACCCAAAATCTATTGTTTACATTACAGTTCACTCTTAGTGTTGTATATTCTGAGTTTGGACAAAGGTATAATATGTATCCATAACTATGGATTCATACAGAGTATTTCCACTGCCTTAAAAATTGCCTATTTATCTGCTTATATATTCTTTCTACCAATGAGCCCCTGACAACCACTGATCTTTTTGCTATATCTCTAATTTTGCTTTTTCCACAATGTCATATTGTTGGAATCATACAGTAGATGATAGACTGTTAGAACTCGTTTCTTCACTTAGTAATATTTAAGCTTCCTCTATGTTTTTTCTTAATCAATAGGTTGTTTCTTAGTGCTGAATAATATTTCATTGACTGGATGTACCACAATTTATTAATCCATTCATTACTAAAGAATATCTTGATTCTTCCAAGTCTGGGCAATTACGAATAAAGCTGCTTAAAACATTCATTTGTAGGTTTTTGTGTAGACATTGAATTTCAGCTGTTTGGGATAAATATCTAGGAAAGTGATTGTTGGATTATATTGTAAGAGTATGTTTTGTTTTGTGAGAAACCTGCCAAAGGTCTTCCAAAATGTACCATTTTGCATTCCACCAGCAATGAAAGAATTTTTATTGTTCCACATCCTTGCCAGCATTTGTTATTGCTGGTGTTCTAGATTTTGGCTGTTTTGATAGATGTATAGTGGTAAGGATATATTTTTATTGTGGTAGAATGTACACAATATTAAATTTACTCTTTAACTTTATAAGTGTACAATGCATTCACACTCTTGTGTATCCATCACCACTATCCATCTCCAGAACTTTTCCATCATTCCAAACTGAAACTATGTATTCATCAAACAATAATTCTCTAATCTTCTCTTTTCTACCCCCTGGCAGCCATTACTCTAATTTCTTTATCTATACATTTAACTCTTTCAGATATCTCATACAAATGGAATCAGGCAGTATTTGTCTTTTGCATCTGTTATTTCACTTAGCATAATATCTTCAAGACTCAACCACATTGTACCATGTGTCAGAATTTCATAATATTCCACTGTGTGTGTGTGTGTGTGTACACACACACACATAAACACATATACATACACACTATTTTTGTTTATCCATTCATCCATTATTGGACATTTGGTTATTTCCACTTTTTGGCTATTGGAAGTAATGCTATTACAAACATTGCTGAGCAAATATTTGTTTGAGTCCCAGTTATTTTTGATGTATACCTAGAAATGGGAATTATCTTATAAATATTCTTTCTTTTTTTAAAGATTTATTTATTTTACACAGAGAGGGAGTGAGCGGGAGAGCGGGTGTTAAGGCAGAGGTAGAGGGAGAGAGAGAATCCAAGCAGACAGCCCGCTGAGTATATTGCAAACCCCTGATGCAGGCCCCATCTCAGGACCCTGAGATCATGACCTGAGCTGAAATCAAGAGTCAGGTGCTTAACGGACTAAGCCACCCAGGTGCCCCTATTTTGTAAATTTTTTAATTCTAATATGTTCACTTCAAACCATGAAACTCATGAAGTAAATAATCAGTACAGTTTAATCTTAAGTTATTTTTTTCATTTTTTGTTTAGTTTATTTAGAAATATCAGATAATATTTCTAAAGTCCCATTTTTGCTACTAGGTACAGATAAATTCCAAAGAAGAGGTAGAATTCCAGTATATTTTATTTTTCACCCTCTAAGTGAATAAGACTGAATAAGACATTTAGTTAAGCTGATTTAAGTATTGAAAAACTTTTAAGACATTGGTGTCAACATATTTTTTTTATAAAAAATCATGACATTGAATGGACTACATTTGTCCACATAAAATAATGCTAATGCCAAAATATTCTAAAAAAACTGGCTACACATGATATTTTAACTTGCCTTTTTTCATGCAGTGTATCTATTGCACATAAAACACTATATTGGCTATTGTTCAGAAATAAAATGGTTCAATTATAGCCAAACTTTTGAGAAATTGTAAGAAAAGCAGACTCTCAATAAAAGTTTCCTTTTCAAGTTATTTTTTATCAAACTTCTTTTATGTTCTTTGTCCTATTATTGCAATGAGTCAAATAGCAGATTTTTTTTAATCCATAAAGAATATGTAAGATTTCTACATCTGGTAATGATGGGTGAGGTCATTGAGACCAATTTTTCTACTAAAGGCAATTAAGAAAACTGGACAATAGAGATATTTTAAAAATCTGCTTGCAGACATCAGAGAACTAATAAAATTGCCAAGAATATTTGGGCTAACTTCCCAGGGAAAAAGACAAAACGTATTCTGAGTTCTGAATCTAGCATTTGGAAGTATTTTTGTTCCCCTAGTGCACATTTGCTTTTTATGAAAGAGGCAGCAGACAACTTGAGATGATGTGCTTTTGAGAGCCTCATACAGATATGAAAAGAGAATTTCGAGGCAAGACTTGCCCACGCAGTGGAGTTCTGCTAACCACAATCTTGAGACCCTGACATAGCCAGTCACACATTTTCTGACACTGAACCAAAAACTAACTTTGAAACTTGTTAACTCTTGAAACTGAAATATCGGCATGGGTATACTAAAGGTCTGAGATGTCTAGGCAAACAAAGCATTCAATAGGAGGGAATATATCCTCTTATTCATAGTAAATATTTGAAAACATGTTTTAAATTTTTTTTTAAGATATTTATTTATTTATTTGACAGAGAGAGATCACAAGTAGACAGAGAGGCAGGCAGAGAGAGAGAGAGAGAGAGAGAGGGAAGCAGGCTCCCTGCTGAGCAGAGAGCCCGATGCGGGACTCGATCCCAGGACCCTGAGATCATGACCTGAGCCGAAGGCAGCGGCTTAACCCACTGAGCCACCCAGGCGCTGAAAACATGTTTTAAATGAAGTTTCCACACCTGATCAAAGACAACCAGACTTGTGAGGAGAAAAGACAATGTAAATAACAACCAGAAATCAAGATACAGTAGAAATAGACCTAAAGGGGTTTCAGATACTGGAATTATTAAGGAGATAAAATATGAGATGATTTTAAGATGACTGAAATGTAAAAAAGCATGGGAATATCTTAAAAGAAACATTCTTTTACTAACAAAATAGAAAAAATTCTTATATTGAAATAATGATGTTATAGAAACAAAACTCGAAAAGTTGAGGGCATTTCAGTCCCTGGAAGAATACTAAAAGGAAAGGAATAGAGGGAAAAAGAGAAGGTTATTGAGACAATGGAAGGTAAAAACAAAACCACAGACTCAAATTAATAACAATGGAAATGGTAACTATGTCAGTAAGTTTAAATTAATTATGACTGCATAATATCCTGTGGAAATTAAATAAAATAAAAATACAGAATGACAGGACCATGCAATTTAATAGATTGGGGTAGACATACATTTTTTTTCTGGTTCTTGCATTGTCCTGGAAAAAAGTGAATACACCAGCAAGTATTGGGTTTGGGGACAAACTAGAAATACATACTTACAAATAATAATAAGAAAATAATTCTGAAAGGATATGTAAGTCACAAGCCAATGGAGGGGACATGATATAACAGGAAATACTAATAGCTTATAGTTGGTACAAACTATAGAAACGAGACATATTTGTTCTATTGGCTTACATCTGTATTCTTATGCATTACAAAATTAAAAAGATATACACATTTAGAATTATCACTGCTTTTTCCAGAACAAACTAACCAAATAGACAATGAAACAAAAAAAAAAAAAAAAGTTTTAAGCCCATTTAAACTGCTTAAGGAAAAAACAAAGTTATTATCTTTCCTAGCTATAACTTAGCCCAAACTAGGTGATTATATTCCATATTTTGCTCACACATATATGCATATAGGTTATACAGCATCTGATATGTATACATATTTCCATACAATAAAGTATATGTGAGATGTGATATATGCAACATAAATATTTAATATAATCAAGATAAATTATATATATAAACTATCTACATTCATATTCTCTTGAGAAAGGCTGGCTTGCCTAAATAACTGTAGAACACACAGAAATCAAGTCAAATTTCTGTTTCTGTTAATTTTGCTGGACACCAGAATAAAAAATATCAAGGAATCAATATGCTGTTTGACATAATAAAACTCAAAACTGCTTTCTGTATTTATGCAACATAAAAGTTGACTCACTGATTGATATCATAGCCTTCATCAATTGTTATGAAGAAGAGTTGAACCTGAATCACTAGAATGATAAACCAATTGCTAAAAATCATTTCAGGGCAAACTGGAGACTAAGATACCTTATTTTAAGCTGGAGTTAGTGCCATTTTCTCTAGCATTTGAGACCAACATTTTTTTTTATCTTTGCTCTATGTAATTGGTTGCATATATTTTTTTAAATTTCCATGCCAAAATACTCCATACATTCATCAGTACTCCATATATTCAAGTATTATATGTATCAAGAAGTTGAGAGAAACAATAGGATTTTTTCATGTTTCACTGTGAGCCTAGCGAGCACCTCCACTTCCTTGACTAGATATTCTAATCTTCAAAGGTGTAACAAAGCATACTATGAGTTATAGCTGCCAATATAAAGTTCTCAAGTCTTGGACTATCACAGTGTAGATGCTACGTCCATTTCTTTGTGGATATTGCTACGGTCAAGGTCTATAGTATCTTCTCTGCTTGTAAATTAAATAATACTTTTGAGTTCTCATATTGCTTGAGTTTTCAGCATCAATTAACAATATTGACAACTTCTACCTCAAAACATTATCTTTCCTGTGTCTCTGACAACCTAAGTATCATTTTTTTTTTCTTTCTAGATGACTAAAATATTTCTCTCTCAGTCAATATTTTCTCTAATTGTAATGCTTAGGACAGTGTGTCCAGACCCACAATGTTCTAAATACATACATACATACATACATACATACATACAGTAGTTTCTGAATGAATGAATGAATGAATGAATGTAAGTAAGTAACTCTTTGACATCTACTTTTGGATAAGTGGCAGATATCCTCAAAATAAGTCCAAAAATATATGGCAATCATACTTTGTAAACCATGACTAGTCTTCTTTAAGTAATACAAATGCCACAATACATTCAAATTCTTTTTTTAATTAATTTTTTTTTTTAGTGTTCCAGGATTCATTGTTTATGCAGCACACCCAGTGCTCCATGCAATATATGCCCTCCTTGATACCCACTACCACATTCACCCATTTCCCCAACCCCCTTCTTCCAAAACCTTCAGTTTGTTTCTCAGAGTCCACAGTCTCCCATGCTTCTCTTCCCCTCCCATTTCCTTCAATTCATTTTTCCTTTCCTTCTCCTAATGTCTTCCGTGTTATTCCTTATACTCCACAAGCAAGCAAAACCAAATGATAATTAATTTTCTCAGCTTGACTTATTTCACTCAGCATAATCTCCTCCGGAACCATCCATGTTGATACAAAAGTTGGGTATTCATCCTTTCTGATGGCTGCACAATATTCCATTGTATATATGGGCCATATCTTCTTTATCCATTTGTCTGTTGAAGGGCATCTTGGCTCTTTCCACAGTTTGGCAATTGTGGACAGTGCTGCTATGACCATCAGAGTACATATGACCCTTCTTTTCAGTACATCTATATCTTTGGGGTAAATACACTGACCCAGCAGTGTAATTGCAGGGTAATAGGGTAGCTCTATTTTTAATTTCTTAAGGGATCTCCACACTGTTTTCCAAAGTGGCTGCACCAACTTACATTCCCACCAACAGTATAAGAGGGTTCTGTTTCTCCACATCCTCTCCAACACTTGTTGTTTACTCTCTTGTTAATTTTTGTTATTCTAACTGGTGTAAGGTGGTATCTCAGTGTGATTTTGATTTGAATCTCCCTGATGGCTAATGGTGATCAACATTTTTTCATGTGTCTGTTAGTCATTTGTATGTCTTCTTTGGAGAAGTGTCTGTTCATGTCTTCTGCCCATTTTTTGATATGATTTCCTGTTTTTTGAGTGTTAAGTTTGAGGAGTTCTTTATAGATCTTGGATATCAGCCCTTTGTCTGTAGTGTCATTTGTGAATATCTACTCCCATTTCATGGGTTACCTCTTTGGTTTTTTTGGCTGTTTCCTTTGCTGTGCAGAAGCTTTTGATCTTGAGGAGGTCCCAATAGTTCATTTTCACTTTTGTTTCTTTTGCCTTGGAGACCTGTCTTGAAAGAGGTTGTTATGGCCAATGTCAAAGAGGTTACTGCCTATCTTTTCCTCTAGAATTTTGAAGATTCCTGCCTCATTGAGGTCTTTTATCCATCTTGAATTTATCTTTGATTATGGTGTAAGAAAATGGTTGAGTTTCATTCTTCTATACATAGCTGTCCAATTTTCCCAGCACCACTTATTGAAGAGACTGTCTTTTTTCCACTGTATATTTTTTCTTGCTTTGTCAAAGACTATTTGACCATAGAGTTGCAGGTCCATATCTGGACTCTCTACTCTGTTCCACTGGTCTCTGTGTCTGTTTTTGTGCCAGTACCATGCTGTCTTGGTGATCATAGCTTTGTAGTGAAGTTTGAAATCAGTTATATGCCAGTAAGTTAAGCAACCTAGATGAAATGGATGCATCCCTAGAAACCTATAAACGTCCAAGACTGAAACAGAAAGGAAATTAGAGAATCGACCCCATTTACTATAACACCAAGAACCATAAGATACCTGGAAATAAACCTAATCAAAGAGGTAAAGGATCTGTAATCGAGGAACTACAGAACCCTCATGAACAAAATTGAAGGAGACTCAAATTCTTAATCAAAAAATGAGTCATATCTTATTCCGTTTTGTCCATCATACCTCCACACATACCCTCAAAAGAAATATATAGTCAACTTAATGTAGATTATTTTTCAATGCTTATTTTTGTAAATTTACTGAATACTTTTCTATTACAGTAAGAGCATTTAATATGATATCTACCCTTTTAACAAATTTTTAATTCTACAAAATGTTATTGTTAAATATAGCCCTAATTTTGTATAATAGATCTCTAGGATTTATTCATCATGCACAACTGAAACTTTATATTTGTGGAAGAACAACAACTCATTTCCCTCTCCTCTCAAGCCTTGTCAACCACCATTCCACTCTTTGCATCTATAAGTTTGACTATTTTAAACATCTTATATAAGTGTAATCATACTGTATTTGTCCTTGTGTGACTGGCTTATTTCATTAAGCATAGTGTCCTCAAGGTCTATTCATGTTGATAAAACTCTAGGTTTATTAATATTGCAGGGTTTCTTTATTTCTTATGACTCAATAATATTTTAATGTATGTATCTCCTACATTTCCTTTTTCCATTCATCTGTCCATGGACACTTGGGTTTTTTCCATGTCTTGGCTATTGTGAATAATCCTGCAGTAAACTTAGGAGTGCCGATGACTCAAGATTCTGGTTTCAGTTAGTTTGAATACTAGGAAGTGGGATTGTTAGGTCATACTGTAGTTCTATTTTTATTTTTTGAGAAAAATTCATACTGTTTTCTTTAGTGGCTGTACTATTTTACATTCCTTTCAACAATATACAAGGATTATAAGTTTTCTTTATTCTCTCCACACTTTTTTTTTTTTTTTTTTTAGTAGTGGCCATCCTAACAGGTGTAATGTGGTATATCACTGTGGTTTCAATCTGCATTCACTGATGATTAGTAATTCTGAGCATTCTTTAATCTGTTGGCAATTTAGATGTTTTCTTGGAAAAATATCTAGTCCATTGCTCATTTTTAAATCATATTATTTTATATAAATAGTTATATAATAATACATATTTATTTTATATATGTATATATTATATATAGATATGTGATATATATTTATAATAAAATTATATGTGTGTGTATGTGTGTGTGTGTGTGTGTGTGTATATATATATATATATATATATATATATATATATATATATATGCTTTGAGTTGTAGGAGTTCCTTATGTATTTTGAATGTTAACCTGTTATCAAATATATACTGTGCAAATATATTCTCCTGTTTTGTAGGTTGTCTTTTGACTGTTCATTTTTCTCTTTGTTGTACAGAAGCTTTTTAGTTTGATATCATCCTAGTTGTTTATTTTTCTTTGCTTGCCTGCCATTACTTAACATGTTTTAACATGTATACATTTTGTTTCACCTACATACTATATTGCAAGATCTGTGTTTTTAGAGTAAAAATAACTTGCTTCTTTTTCATTTTACAAGATGAACTTCACCTTAGACAATTTCATAGTTTCAAGTAAAAGCTAAAACAGAGATATGAAGAGTAGTGCTTACAATATGCTCTTTATTTTATAACCAATCATCTTTGTCTTACTTACTTCCAATATGTACACAGGCATACCAGGCACTATTTTTTTTTTTTTTTTTTTTTTTTTGTAATAGGGCATGGTAGGGTGACTTAGTAATACATTCAATAGTACTTATCATGCTTCAGATACTCTTGTCAAATTGTAAGCATCTTACACTGAACCAGAAACAATGTCATCTCTGTCATTAAAGTACTTCTTTTCTACATTTGTTGAGCAGTAAGATACATAATAAATACTGCTATCCAGTTTTCACCAGAAACTCCCATTGGATAAACTTAGCTGTCATACTATCCTTAAAACAGACTTGAAAGAATGTAGTGGAATAGTGACAGCGCAGATATGGTTCCAATTCACAATTTCATTGTGTGACCCAGAGCTATCATTGCTGTCACCGGACTTTGTATGGAACCCCAGAAGTCATTCTGTAAAGGACTCAGTTATCTCTGCATTATGTGGTTCCAAATAATTAACGTGCCTTCTAACCGAAGAATTTTGATCCTTTTCCATGAAAAAATTAGATGCTCTTGGCGGGGTATGCTGCCTACAATGTGCTTTGTATATATCTATACACTGTATATCTATATCTATATATATTATATCTATATCTATCTTTATCTCTCTATATATAGAGAGAGATATATATTAGTTTATGGCTAACATCCACGTTGCCAGGCAAGACATCTAGCCAATACTTTCAAGTGAAAAATTCCCTAATCAGCTTCATGTAATGAAGCCAACATTTTCACAACTTTTCTGGAATAAAAATGTGTTTGCTCCATGAAAATAACCCCTTTTAGGAAAACTCTGACTACTGATGATATGTTAATATCTTAAATACATCAGACAGTTTTCCTCTTGATCACAGTCCTGAATATCCAGTTTGAGACTGAGTGTTCATCTCTATTATCTTCACTTAGTCATGGAAGTTAATAATTTTGATAAATGGATTAAGTGATTTTGAATCATTATTTTCAGTGTTTTAACACCAATATAAAATTTTGTAATTTTTTCTAACTTTTGATAAAAACTAACAATGCCACAAATTATAAGAAAATGTATTGTCCCTCTAACATTTCTGGAGATTGGTTGCACTGTTGTTTTGATTACTCAATGATGACATGGCACTATCACATCTAATCATTCTTTTAAAGCATTCTTCAAAAAAAAATTAGTTCATCTTCACTTTAATGTATATAATTGTAAGAAAAGGCAGAGTATTAAGTTGACCACCTTTAAAGCTTTGCCTTGAGAATTTTTTTTCAATAGATAATAAATATTCTACAGCTGAGTTTTCCTCATGACTAGCACTATAAGTATACTTTATACTAAGCACTATAAAAGTGGAATGACTATTACTATTTTCAACTAAACATGATTCATCACTTGGGACTCTGGCAGGTCATTATCTTCTTTGAGATCTAAGTATTTCATGTATTTTTTAAATAAAATAGAATAGCATTGTCTGGTAAAAACTAAAGGGAGGAAGTGAGGATAATAGATATAGAATAGTATTTTCCACAAGCGTAAAATGTAGGACTGGCTAAAAGCTTTGGGCATTTCTCCTCCAGGCTAAAGAAAAGTGAAAGTGATTATAACCTCCAAGACTACTTCTGATGTTATATAATTAAGACTACGACTTTTTTTTTTTTTCCCCTGTAAAGAGGCTTGGAGTTTGTATAAATGTTAAAGTTAAAACATACAAATAGTTGTGGAAATTTGTAATTCTTTTTTTAAAAGATATTATTTATTTATTTACTTATTTATTTATTTGAGAGAGAAAGGGAGCACAAGAAGGGGGAGCAGCAGGTAGGGGGAGAAGCAGGGAAGAGCAGAGAGTCTAATGTGGGGCTCCATCCCAGAACCATGGGATCATGACCTGAGCCTAAGGGAGATGCTTAACCAACTGAGCCACCCAGGCACCCTTGAAAATTTGTAATTTTTTTAAAGATTTATTTTATTTTATTAGAGAGAAGAAGAGAGCGAGAGAGAGCATGAGAAGGGAGAGGTCAGAGGGAGAAACACTCCCCGCTGAGCAGGAAGCCCAATGTGGGACTCGATCCCCAGACTCCAAGATCATGACCTGAGCCAAAGGCAGTTGCTTAACCAACAAATCCACCCAGGTGCCTGAAAATTTGAAATTCTTAAGATTAGTAATTAATGGGGCGCCTAGGTGGCTCAGTGGGTTAAGCCTTTGCCTTCAGCTCGGGTCATGATCTCAGGTCCTGGGATTGAGTCCCACATCGAGTTTTCTGCTCAGTAGGGAGCCTGCTTCCCCCTCTCTCTGCCTGCCTCTCTGCCTACTTGTGATCTCTCTCCTCTGTCAAATAATAAATAAAATCTTAAAAAAAAAAAAGATAAAAAGACTAGCAAATAATATCATTCTCCAGGTTGGCAAACTTTTGTTTACAGATTATATAGGTTAAAAGTATTAAACACTAGGCTTCTACATTTTTACCTCAGCACTATAAAAATATATAAAATGAGGTATTGATTTTAAGTGCAATGTTTTATGTTTATTTGGATCTACTTATTGATTTTTGGATTTTACTTTGGATTTTATCTTTGGATTTCCTGAAGTCTTTCAAGTTTATCTCGTGTTACTTGCTTGCCCAAGAATAGCCAGTTTGTAATGTTTATCTTTTAAGTTTACTTGAAACTTTCAAGTTTATCTCATGTTGCTCTACTTGCCCAAGAATAGCCAGTTTGTAATGTTTGTAACTATAGTTATTCACGATTCATTAAATTTTTATACTTTTTTTCTTTATGCAAACTAAAATTTCCCATAAATAAAAAAAGTGTGCAAAAGGTAAGAATGCTTACCATTTCCATTGATGAGTCTGATAACCACCATTTTCTCTAGTAGTAATAAAGATGATGAGTATCCAAAATCTATAAAGAACTTATCAAACTCAACACTCAAAGAACAAATACTCTAATCAAGAATTGGGCAGAAGACATGAACAGACATTTCTGCAAAGAAGACATCCAAATGGTTAACAGAAACATGAAAAAGTACTCAACATCACTTGGCATCAGGGAAATAAATATCAAAAACCACAGTGAGATACCACCTCACACCAGTCAGAATGGCTAAAATTAACAAGTCAGGAAACAACAGGTGTTGCTGAGGATGAAGAGAAAGGGGAACCCTTCTACACTGTTGGTCGGAATGCAAGCTGGTACAGCCACTCTGGAAAACAGTATGGAGCTTCCTCAAAAAATTAAAAATAGAGCTACCCTATGACCCAGCAATTGTACTACTGAGTATTTACCCCAAAGATACAGATGTAGTGATCCAAAAGGGCATGTGCACCCCAGCATTTATAGCAGCAATGTCCAAAATAGCCATTTTATGGAAAGAGCATAGATGTCCATCAAGAGATGAATGGGTAAAGAATATGTGGTGTGCATATATATATAATGGAATATTATACAGTTATCAAAAGTAATGAAATCTTGCCATTTACAATGACATGGATGAAACCAGAGGGTACTACGCTGAGTGAAATAAGACAATCAGAGACACACAGTTATCATATGATCTCACTGATTTGAGGAATTTGAGGAATTTGAGAAACCAACTGAGCATTGCTGGAATGGAGGGAGGTGGGAAGGATGGGGTGGCTGGAGGGTGAGGAGGTTATGTCTTATGATGAGTCTGTGAATTTGCATAAGACTGATGAATCACAGACCTGTACCCCTGAAACAAATAATACATTACATGTTAATTTAAAAATAAAGAGGACGAATCACTTTTGAAGAAATACTAAATGAGAATGGTTATTTAAAGAAATCTCAATACATCTGTTCATTTTAAAATAACTATGTATTTTCTTTTTTTATGCACCCCTATGTTTATCATAGCATTAATACAATAGCTAAGGTATGGAAGACATCCAAGGGTTCAGTATCTAAGTATTGTAAACACTGGTGGACATTCATTGGTATTAGGAATTTAAGAAGTCTTGCAAACTGAAACTCCAGAAACAGGCAGGCATGACAGGGAACTGTAGATCAAATATACTACTTCAATGTTTCAGTGACATCACCTTTATAAGAGAAGTGAAGGCAAATGATAGACTTCTGCTTATTAGCTGATCCTTGAGACTTCCAAGATATTAAAAGAAACTTGGCTTCAAGGATATGGTTGCAGTCTAAGTATGCATTTTCATGGACTATGCATCATTGTTTTATGATAGTCTCCTCCATCTCATATTTTAATGCACAAAATTAAATTGGATGGTTGTTAGAAATGTGAAATCTGGGACATCACTAGCAGAGTTTATAACTCAGTAGATCTAGGATAGGAATATGGAATTTGGCCTCTTTAATTAGTCTTTCTACTAGAAACCATTTCAGTCAACTTGTTGTTTTGTATTCTTGGTCAACTGCTGCATCGAAGCTATGGAAGATTACCTGAAGTCTTTCAAGTTTATCTCATGTTACTCCTATTTCTCATATATCATTTAAATATGACACTAATTACCCCCATCCCATATATCCACTCCTCACCAACAGAAGCTATGTAAGAAGGAAAGGGTTTTTGTTTGCTTGTTTGTTTGTTTTATATTAGAGGGTATGTTTGCTGCTGTGTTTTAAGACACCAGATAATCAAGTCAGCATATGCCATTTCACAGGGAACAAGTGAGATTACAAGAATGAATCTAGATAGAACCTCATTTATAAGAATGAGGAAAATTCCATTGGGATTTGGAAATAAGCTTTTTCAATTCTTTAAAAGAGAAAAATAGGAAGTAATACCTGGACCATATCACCTTCAGTTCTGGCTAAGAAGTAGGCACTAATTGAGGGCAGACATTTTGGGATCACAGGGGACCAGTGTTAGAATACAGATTGAAGCAAAAGTGATAACCACCATAACTACAGTTTTTCAATTGCATAAACTAATAAATTCTCTTACTGCTTGTCATTTTGAATTGTACTTTTTATTACATGTGGTTAAAATCATCTTATCTGATTGAATATCCAGAGGATTCTATACTATTTTGTGATAGTTTTCACAAGTCCAGTCTTTATATTTAGCATATTGTATGATATATACATGCTGAATGGCTAATAGGTGCCTCAAAAACAGTATGTCCAAAGTCATGCTTAATTCCCAAAGTCTACTCTTCCTTACATATCCTCATGATAACAAATGAATCCACTGAGGAATTAAAGCCAGACATTCGCAAGTCATTTTCAATACACTTTGATTTTATTCTCTATACCCCGTGGCATTCTAGTAAATGTTTAGCAACTAGTTCTACAGATAAAGGAAGGTTTTGATTTGAATCTTTTTTTCAAATTTGTATGATGTAAATACTCCCACAGTGGCTGATTTCAATCTACCAACATTGTCAATTTTCTTTTCTGTCAACTGTAACCAAAACACTTAAAGATAGTGCAGGGATTCTGAGAAGGTGATCCCTGAATCAACAATATCAGAATCTTCTGTGAACTCATAAATAAAAATTTTTCATCCTGACCTGACTTATTGAAAAAACCAAACCCAAAACCAAACCAAACCAGAACAAACAAACAAACAAAAAATACCCTCTCTGGTTGGTATCTGGTAACCTGTGCTTTAGAAAGCTTTTTTCTTTCTTTCTTTCTTTTTTTTTTTTCCGGTTTTTTTTTTTTTTTTTAATTAACATATAATGTATTTTTAGCCCCAGGGGTACAGGTCTGGAATTGCCAGGTTTACACACTTCACAGCACTCACCATAGCACATACCCTCCCCAATGTCCTAGGAAGCTCTTCTGATGATTCTTTTTTGTGATTCCATTACTCTCTGAAAGATTTAATTGTTACAGTAGTATATATCAGTATGAGTTTTCCAGAGAAACAGATCCAGTAAAGGGTGTGTGTGTGTGTGTGTGTGTGTGTGTGTGTGTGTGTGAGAAAGAAAGAGAGAGAGAGAGAGAGATTTTTAAAGATTTTATGGTTATCTGAGAGAGAGTGTGTGCACATGAAGAGGAGAAGGGGCAGAGAGCAAGGGAGAGAATTTCAAGTAGACTCTGCACTGAGCATGGAGCCTGATGGTGCTGGCTTGATCTCATGACCCTAAGATTATGACCTGAGCCTAAATCAGTCAGATGTTTAACTGAGCCACCTGGGTGCCCCAAGACAGATTTATTTTAATGAACTGGCTCATACAATTGTGAGAGTTGGCAAGTCTTAAGCATGTAGGGCAGGCCAGCAGGCTGGATTCTTAGGAAGGATTGTGATGCAGTCTTGAAGCTGAATTTCTTCTTTTCTGGGAAAATTCAGCAGTTGCTTATGAGACTTCAACCAATTGGATGAAGCCCACTCATCTACAAAGAGTAATCTCTTACTTAAAGTCAACTGACTGGAGATGTTGACCTTATCTACAAAATACCTTCTTATCAACATGTAGATTTGGTTTTGTTTCAATAACTGTGTCCTATAGCCTAGACAAGCTGACAACTAAGATTAACCATCACAACCAGCCAATGTTAAGAAGTAGAATCATTCTACTCTTGTGCTTCTCACAAGGTATATATGTATGTACTTTTGTTCCTAGAATGTGTTAAGCTCTTTTGTGTGTTAAGATGTTATATATGGTTCACTTGCAATAGTTTCCTTCTTAATTCTTTACCTAATTCCCATTCAACTCCTATTTCTTCTTAAGTGTTATTTGCTCGGAGCAGTTTTCCTAACTCTCCACTTAATTAGACACTTCATTTTATTTTTATTAAGAATATTTTAATTATGTAGTTATATATATGTTTATGTATTTAATGTTTAATTTTACAACTACTCTGGAGGCTGAGTGAGAGCAGGAAACACATCTCTTTATATGGCTTACATTTATTATCACCTTTAATTGTTGTACTTAATGGGGAGATATCATCCTTTTTTTATCTGAGTGAGGAGACTAGCTCTTCTGGGATTACATAGCACAATTAGCTGAGGTGCTTGCTGTGGGAATTGGGAATACACAATGGGTAGTGGAAGAAATGCCAGCTATCACCACATGACCAGTTACAGAAATGAAGACTGTAATAGCCATGAGTATATCTTACTTATTTTATTATTAATATATTTGTGTGAATATATTAAGCAAATACCTTACCTTTGTTTTCTTTCCTCTCTTTTCCCACCATCATGTAACATATGATGTCTTGACTTTATATGATAATATTTAGGTACTGTTAGTATCATTTCAGCTGTGTACAGGATAGCTATAACCTTGTGATAGCTATAGCATGTTAGTGAAATATGACAAGGTATAACATTATTGTCTTTATCTGGAAGTTAAATATGGTTGAGGAAGATGCATATGGATAACAACGAGACAAGAGATAGGCTCAATGGTCATTAATTTTATGTGACAACTTGGCAGGGCCATGATGCCCAGATATTTGGTCAATCATCATTCTGGTTTTTTTTTAAAAGATTTATTTATTTGAGAGAGAAAAAGAGAGAGTACACAAACAGAGGGAGGGGCAGAAGGAGAGGGACAGAATGTCAAGCAGAGTTCCAACTCCTGCTGAGCACAGAGGCTGAAGGCAGGGCTGGATCCCATTACCCTGAGATCATGACCTGAGCCAAAATCAAGAGTGGGCCACTTATCTGACTGAGCCACCCAGCACCCTAATTCTGGATGTTCTTGAAACTATTTTTGAATGTGATTAACATTTAAATTAATGAACTCAAGTAAAGTAGACTGTCCTCCATAATATGGGTAGGCCTCATCCAATCAGTTGAGTGCCTGAATAGAACAAAAATACCTCCACCAAATATGAAGGAATTCTGCACCAGGTGGCCTTCAGATAAGAAGTGCAACGTCAGCTCTAGGTCTCTGGCCTGTTGGCTGTCTTGAAGATTTTGAACTCTCCAGGATCCAAAATCACATGTTTCAAACACTTAGAATAAATCTCATAATATTTTCTATTTCTCGGGAGACCCTGACTAATACAAATTTTGTAATGCAGAGTTTTGTAAAATGCCTGAAATGACATACATGATCAGATGTGTAAATAACTAGGAAGATGAGAGTAGTTTCTTCATTTAATCAAAGTGGTTTGTGATCTAATGTAGTCTAAGAACCTCAGCTAGGATACCTCTCTATTTAACAATCTATTATGTCAATAACCCTTGAAGGCAAGTTGCTATGGGCTGAACTGATCCAGAATGTACAATCTCCAGTGTGTGATTTATTTAATTGAAACTTTGGTTATTTTTTTAATTGAAACTTTTGGCTTCTTAATTTTTAAAACCAATATAAAGTCTTTCTTCATTGTGGTTTTAAAAGTACATGAGGCCTGCACCTTGTTCAGTCACAGAACACTTTTGACCTCAATTTCCTGAGTGGAAACACTTGGAAAAGAAATGATTCACCTACTCACATAGCTATGTTGATTTTCAAGTATGAAAAATAATTTTAATGTATGGGACGTGTGAAAGCCATAATCATGGAAAAAAATCTCTAAATCTGCAAAATGAGTGTGTAGGTGCATAGAACCCACCTTAAAGCAAAATTATAATATTTATCTATGAAAGGCAAACATGCTGGTGAATGACCAATATTCTCTCTCTCTTTCTCTCTCTCTCTCTCTTTTTTTTTTTCTTTTGGTTCCAAAAATTCAGAACACAAACTTTGTAGGCATCCATTAAAGATAAAAAGAAAGGAAGAAATGAAAGAAGAGAAACATATAAATTTGCACATATCTACTATAACTATTTTACATATATAGTACCTAAAATAACTATGAAAATTAGCTACAGCATCCCAAAAAGGCTCAGATTTCTATCAATCTAATAGCTAGAAAATGTTTCTCCTATCAAGTCCACAGAGTTCTTTCAGAATATTTCCCAAGGCAATAGCTCAAGGGTACTGCAGACTTAAGCCCTATGCATTAGGTTCTTTAAGTCCCACTTTATCACGCCCCCTCTTGTATTGAAGCACTTCACTCCCACCACATGCTAAAAATAAATTATAATCTGTGATCTAGTAGAAACAAGCATGTGTGGTTAGACTGTTCCATGGAGACAATTTAAAGTTGACAGACAGATATATTATTACCCCTTCTCATGATGAGATTTGTATAAATTTTCCTCTCAAATTTTCTTTTTTTGAAAAACTTCTGAAGTATAAGTGTGTCCTTGCTCTTTTCAGACAGGAAATAATGCATCTATGCAGAGAATAACATCTTCTTGCCTCTTCAAACCACAAGTTAAAGGAATAGTCCCATATTTTGTTCCATGTGTTATAAATAAACCATTTATAACAAGCTCATTTTTCCTTTTTTTATAGAAATAATTCAAATGAAAACACAAATTTACAAGTATCTTCATTTCCCTTGTTCATTTTGACAAGCCATTATTCACCTGTACTTGTAATTTCTTTTCCTTTGTCTGTCACATGGAATCCAAAAAAAAGGGAGGTGGGCTTTAATATGATATTGTTGAGTTTTTCCTCGGCTATAGTCTTTCATAATCAATCAAAGGTTCATATTTCTTCCAGAGTCAAAAGACAAAATTTCTATTAAGTTAAAAGAATAGAAGAAAAAGAAGCCAACTACGGTATTACAAAAATGAACCTGATAATTTATCAAAGTTTTTCAAACCTTTGCACCCATGCATAGGCTTTCTGCTTGTTCA
Source organism: Enhydra lutris kenyoni (assembly GCF_002288905.1). Lineage (NCBI taxonomy): Eukaryota > Metazoa > Chordata > Mammalia > Carnivora > Mustelidae > Enhydra > Enhydra lutris. Next base: position 17,013,605 of record NW_019154116.1, on the reverse strand, counting down.
GTATAAACACAACTTCAATCAGACTACACTTGAATACGCTTATTAGTCTTGGGCCAATTGAAAATGCCTATTATGTATTTCTTTATTGAGTTGTTTATTCTCTCTGTATATATTTAAGTAGGAGTTAAACCCAATTAATATGTTCGTTACTCTTCATAACAAAAATGTTATGGTTGAAAATGTGTCTTTCTGTTCTTCACCTTACTCTTGTTCATGAACATTTCCTGGAGATTCTAAATAATGATCACATTGCTCAGAATAAACTTGATGATTTTTGTTTGATTAAGAGACAATTTTTATGGATCTCTAATTTATTTGGATAGCAACATGATTATGATAAAAATGTTGATTCTAGGAAACATTTCAAAGGGAGGGCTTTTTCATTATTTACTTTACATTTCTGAAATGTAACCATAATGCAAAAAAAATTGCAGTGGAAGTTAACAGATACAAAAGAAACACACACAAAATGTTTAAATTAGTAGATGTAGTATATAAATCTAATTAAAAGAAATAACTGAATTATCAGCTTTTGATCAAAGTGAGTGAATACCAGACAATATAGGAAAGATCTTAGGGATGCGTGGGTGGCTCAGTAGATTAAGCATCTGTCTTTGATTCAGGTCATGGTCTCAGGTCCCGGATCAAGTCCAACATCAGGCTCCTTGCTTGGTGGGGAGCCTGCTTCTCCCTCTGCCTGCCACTCCCCCAGCTTGTGTTCTCTCTTTTTCTCTCTCTGACAAATAAATAAATAAAATCTTTAAAAAAAAAAGCAAAGAGCTTAATGATTTTCTTGTTTAATAGTCAGAATTTCCTTAAAGTGATGATAATAATTTCTATATGATTTATTATGAACTATACTTATATTTCTATATTACTCTCAATTTCACTTCTCTCAAATTTAAATCTAACTATATCATAATGAAAATTTTAATAAGATACTTACATACCCATTTTTAGAATATATCCGTTTTAAATCTCATCACATCTGAGTTATATATTCCAGACTGCAAAAAATTTTAAATACGTCCATCTTCCTTTCTTATTTTATCTTTTGTTTGGGGGGAGTATTACATTGGATGAAGGTCTGTTTTTCTCATATGGAGTGATTTTCTTGAACCTATATTTATTTGGTGTTTTAACATGCAGCATTATTTACTAGTTTGTTTTTCTTCATGTTGGGTAAAACATTTTTGAGGTTGATGATGTATTGTAATATAATGGTATGCATTTTCCTAGGTAATCACTGTGGCCTTCAAGATGCATACCATTTCCATAAAAAAAGATCATTTCATATTCCTTTTTAGTTAAATTTCCCGAGAAATTTATCACCAGAGATTCATTTTATTATATTTGAAGTTCATATAAATTATATCATGCAATATGTATCTCATTTTGTTGCTCAAATGTTTTAGGAATACTGAAAAACAGTTTTCCAAATATTTGTACAAATTTTTACTCTCACCAGGAATGTTTAAGACAACATCTGTATCTTTCATAACATCAGTATGTTCAGCCTTTTTAATTTCAATTTAATGTGTGGGGAGGGTACAGTAGAATAATACTGCATTTGCAATTTTATTATCCTTGATGGCTAATAATGTCAAATATATTTCACTGATTTGGTATCTAAATATTTTGGGGATTTGTTGTTGTTGTTGTTTCTTTACTTTTTACCAATGCCTTTTAAATTACTTATTAGGTTAATTCTATTTTTCTTATTGATTTGCATGAATGGCTTACCTATGATGGGTACAATATTTCAGATATAAATATTGGGAAATCTTCCACCAGTCTGTGGCTTGGCTTACACACTCATCACTTTAGTTTTGTTTTTGGGGGAATAGGAATTCTTAAATTCATATTTAAGTTTAATTTATCTTTAAAAAAATAGTGACATTTTAACAGCTTTATTTGGGTCTCATTTACATAAAATAAAATTAATCTATTTAAAATATAGAGCTTGCTTTGTCTTTTTAGAAGTTTTTATTTAAATCCAGTTAGTTAACAGAGTAATATTTATAGCTTTTGAGTCTTCACCAGTTAGCCATATAACTCGGATCACTGTGATGATCACTATCACTCACAATCACTCACAATGTTTCCTCATGCTCCATGGCAGTCAATTCATTACAAACACCTACAGTCTAGGCAAACACTAATCTGTTTTCTATTGATGTAGCTGTATTTTGTTTAGAAAGCAAACAAAATTTTGTTTGGGGGGTGTTTATGAATAATTCTATCAAAATACATTCATCAGAAGTCTTTTGTATCACATAATTTCATTTTTTCTGGAAGGATGTCAAAAAGTTGCACGGATTTTCTAATCATATTATAATGTATACTCAGCTTTATAAAGAACTTCCAAAGTCATTTCCAGAGTGCTTGTACCAATTTGCATTCTCAGGAAAAATGCACAAAATTTCCCACATCCTTGCCATTACTTTAAATTTTAACCATTATTCTTAGGTGCAGTGGCATCTCAATGAAGTTTTAATTTCTATTTCCTGGAATACTAATGATATTATATATATAGATATAGAGAGAGATATCTAGATAGATATAGATATAGATAGGTATATATGTAGATGATAGGTAGAGATAGAGATAAATATAGAACAGAACAAGATTAGGATGAAAGGAATTATTCGGCATTAACTTTTTTTATTTCAATAAAAGTGTTTATTTTGAATTAAAAAGTAAAAAAGAGTGGACAATTTTTTTAATCTTCTGAATTGTTCAAAAAACTGCATTTGACTGTAAATTCCATACTAGAAAGTTTTTTCTAAGATAACATACTCCTTAGATAACATTCAGTTTGTCATGAGGTATAATTATTTTGACATACTGTCAGATTTGATGTGCTCAGATAAGGGCAAGGACTTTTGTAACTATGTTTATAAGTGGTATTGCATAGCAGTTTCCTTTTCCCATAATAGGTTTCTTGGGTTCTGATAGCAATGTAACATCTAGTGTATAAAATAAAGTGGGGGATGCTTCTACTTTCTCTGTTCTCTGACATAGTTTGTGTAGATTTGGTATTATTTATTCTTTAAAGTTTGATAGAATTCACCAGTGAAGACCTGGAAGGCCTAGAGATTTTATCATGAGAAGGTATATAATTATTAATTTATTTAATTGATTTGGGGCAATTCATATTTTCTATTTCTTCTTTTTTTTTTTAAAGATTTTATTTATTTATTTGATAGACAGAGATCACAAGTAGGCAGAGATACAGACAGAGAGAGAGAGGAGGAAGCAGGCTCCCCACTGAGCAGAGAGCCTGATGCAGGGGCTCCATCCTAGGACCCTGAGATCATGACCTGAGCCGAAGGCAGAGGCTTTAACCCACTGAGCCACCCAGGTGCCCCTCTATTTCTTCTTGAGTCCATTACAGCACACTGTCACTTTCATTGTCTTTTGTGACTTGTATAGGGGATTCTACCCTACAGAGCAGTTTGCTTCATCCAGAACATGAGAGCAATTAAGTTCAATATAACACAACCCTCAAATTTCTCTACCATTACTTTGTGCGTGTAGTGGGGACTAGTTCGGTATTTTTGTTTTCAATATTGAGGGATTTTTTTTTTTTTTTCCAATTTCCTTAATCAATCCTTAGCGTTAGGCCTTCTATGCATTCCACTATCTTGGGGAATCTCTTTGTGCTCTTGTCCTTCCCAGTGCCAACTGTGATGGCTCCTTCCTTAGCACTTACCAGCCTGGAGATGGTGGGCAGTGTGCTTGGTCTTTGCTCTGCTGGTGCAGCCTCAGTCTTAGGTAGACTGTGTCTCTGTGTCTCAAGAGGGGAAATTTTCCCATCCTAAAGTGATGGGAAATCTCTAAGCCATCTAGGCTCAATGATTTTTCTTTCTTCTACCAAGACATAAGGAGAGGATTTTTTTTTTTTTTCTTTCCTTTCTTGTACCTGCAGTAAATCTTCAGCGCTGCTCTGGGAACTGCGGTGTTCACTATTTTTTTTCCCTGGGGTTTTAAATATCGTGTTTTTTGGTCTTTTCTGTGGTCATTTCTTTTTCATTTACCCTGCCAAAGACGTTTATCTATGTGCCCCATGTGTCTTCGAAGAGTTTGTATATCCTTGGATTTCAGGCTTCTCGGTTCCCTTTCAAACTCAACCTTAATAGTTTCAAGGAAAGCCATTATATTGTAAATCAGCCCAAATTTTCTTGCTGACAGAATAAGTGTGATGCTTTTCCTAGCTTTCTACTTCCTAGGGGGAAGCAGGAATCTTTATATTTTAAATGTAGATCCTTATAAAGTATATAAATGATTTTTGATTTTATTTGTTTTATAGCTGTCTTACCTCATATTTTAATTCTGTTGTTTCCCCTTTTCTGCCTTATTTTTATTATACAAATGTTTTAATATACCATTTTAATTCCATTGACTTTTGTCATTTTTTTGGCTTTAATTTTGTTATTGATCTAGGGATTGCAACATGCATCTTTATATTATTATAATTCAACTGATTTTCACATAGAACTACTTTTGGTGGGCGCCTGGGTGGCTCAGTGGGTTAAGCCGCTGCCTTCGGTTCAGGTCATGATCTCGGGGTCCTGGGATCGAGTCCCGCATCGGACTCTCTGCTCAGCAGGGAGCCTGCTTCCCTCTCTCTCTCTCTGCCTGCCTCTCTGTCTACTTGTGATCTCTCTCTGTCAAATAAATAAATAAAAATCTTTAAAAAAAAAAAAAAAAGAACTACTTTTGGTAAAATATAAGAACTTTGCAGTAACATATTTCAATTAGCACTCTCTCGATGCTATTTGTGGTACATATATATTTCATGTGTGTATAATACAAACATGGTGTTATAATTTTTGTTTTACATTATCATTTCCTTTACACAATTTAACAGGATTATATGTTTATAATAAATAGATTTTTATGTAATGTGTAACTGAAAATTATATAATTATTTGTGTGTATATGTAATCTACCATATATTTATCATATTTACTGTTTTTCATATATTCCTGTATATCGAATTTACCATTTGGTATACTCTTCTTTTGGCCTCAAGCATTTTACCTATTTTTAAAGTATAGCTTGGTAATAATAAATTATGAAAATGTCAATATTTCATTTTCTCTTTTGAAAAATAAAGTTACTGAATATAGAAATCTTTATTGGAAGTAATTTATTTTCAGCAATTTGAAGTACAAATTTTTTGGCTTTCTTTGTTTCTGAAGAGAAGTAAACTTTTAATCTGTCCTTTGTTTCCTTGTGTGTATAATGTGTCATTTTTGATTCAGTGAGATTCCTGTTTACTTGCTAACTTCTCTGTGACTCTGAACTCCATCATTTGCCTCCTCCAATTGATAACATTGCTCTTTTTTGCTATCTGAGCTGTGGATTAATAGATGAAGACTGGCAGGGGAAGGTTAAATGAATTATCAACTTTCAATTCTAAATAGATGTAGTAGCACTCTTTTCAGAATAAAATTTTTTCAAGTTTCTATCTACATTGGCCCTTTTTAATGTGTTTTTCAGATATTTTTAAACTTTTTTTTGGTCTAGTGTTTAATGTACTTTTCTGAGAGGGAAATTGCACATAAAATCATATTACTATTAGTGGAATATCCCAAACTTGCTTATATTTTAATTTAATTTTGCTTTTTTGGTCTCCTCAAGCATTAGATAATGATGGTAAACAAAACCTAGAAGAGTTCCCTCAAAAAATAATAGATTCCTATGAATTATAGTCATATCAAAATTTCTGATAAATTATGTTGGAGCAATGCATTTGAGTTTATCAGGATTCTCCAGAGAAACAGAATGAACCAACTAACAAAATAAAGATATATGATATATATTGGCTTATATGATGACAGAGATAGATTAGTCCAAATCTGCAGAGTGGGCAGACAGACTCAAGACCCAAGAGAGTCAGTGGTGCAGACGGAGACTGGGGTAATCTGCTGGAATTCTCTCTTGCTCCCCAAGATGAGTCTTTTTGTTTTATTCAGGCCTTCTACTAATTGGATGAGGCCCACTGACATTATAAAGGGCAATCTGCTTACTCAGTTTGCCAGTTTAAATGTTGATTTAATCAAAAAACAGCCTCCAAATTAACACATTAAATTAACCATCATAGCATCCAGATATATGGAATCTCTTTCATCTAAGATTTGTTATTATAATTGAGAGAGCCAGGAAGGTTAGATGCAAGAGAATGGCTAGTTCTGTTCCAGGAAGATTCCACTCTCCTCTGATAAAAATGGTCTCTACTCTGTTCATATAGTCCATGATCTTTAGCTTATGATTTTGTAAACTTTTGTTACTTCTGGGTGAAAGTATTACTTTAGATTTTCAAAGGGCTCATAAAATTTTATGAGTCATATGAATAGCATTTAGCAACTCACCCCCTCAGTGGAAGGAGGGATTTGGGTAATTAAATAGGTATGTATCATTTGCCAGTTACTTTTGAATGAAGAATTGCAAAACAGACAATTGAAACTGGAACAATTTGATGTTTGAATTAAAATGAATATAGGTCAAAATCTCCTGGATTCGAATCTCAAAAATAAAACCCCAAATTAGAACTATTAACGAATAGTTCTAATTCAGGGTTCAAATCATTTAAAAGGATAAAATAAAGGAGGAATGTCCTAATTTGGACTCAGATAGAAAAAAAAAATGGAATAGGTAATAAGTCAGAGAAATTTGTGATAACTCATATGAATATAACTATAAAATCAAACAATAAGATGTTGAATCAATTTTGAGTTACATTTTTGAAATGTGATATTTTAAATTTTATATGAATTATCTAGTTAATTAATATCAAGATATAATAAAATATTTTAAGAATGAAAAATATTAAATATGTTCTCAGAACATAAAAATTCAAAGTTGCAGTGACAGAAAGTTTTGTGTTTTTTTTTAGTACTTGGTGGTACTTAATTAACTTTTTATAAGATAGTAATAAATTATAGTAAAGATTTGACAAATAAAATATTCAATTAATGTCGAGTTAATTTATCTGAAAATTATTGAAGTCAAAAATCTCAAACTCAAAAATTCTTCTAAATTTGTTTATATAGCTTTAGACTATTAAAATTATTTCTAGTCCATCAATTTTAGCCATAAATGATTTCTAATCTATCAGAGAAGGATTCATTTAGAATGAATATAATAAAAAACCCCAGTTATAATGCTATGGAAAATACATATTGAATTTGTATAAATTGAAAATATATTCTATATTAGATATAGTGTTAGGAAGAATAGTAAATTGCATTTTTAAGAATTAGCTAAGTGAATACACACACACACACACACATACACACATTCTAGACTTATAATATTCTGAGATTATTTGAAATGCCCTCCTTTTTGTTCTAACATATGTAAGCATATTTCATTTTGACTAATGGGATTTGAACATTTGAAACAAAATAAATTCTTTTTTTCCTCTCTATCTGAAACTTTTCACACAACATTAAACACATATTGCTATAAATTACTTTTTCTGCTCCTGAATTTTGTTGCTCCAAGTCTATGGACGTTAAACCACTTCATCTTAAATGATTCTTCCATGCACTTGCTCAATTTTCTTGGCCTAAATACCTTCAAGGGAAGCAATTTTGCATTCCATCCTTTATGTCTTTATTGGAATAGAGAGTACTGACAGTGATTTTATGGCTTTCTTACCACTTTTTCTTTCTCTCATTGTATGTGTGTATGTGCATATACACACAAGTGCATGACTCTGTATGTGTGTGTAATGGAATGTTTGTATTCCCCTAAATTTATATGCTGAACCATTATCCCCTGTGATGTCATTAGGAGGTGGTTCTAGGAGATGTGACAAGTAGATGAGGTTATGAGGCTCAGCTCTCACCAATGGGATTAATGTCCTGATAGAGGTCACTAGAGAGCCTGCTGCTCTCTACTCTCTACCACATAAAGATTAAACCAGAAGTCAGCAGTCTGCAACTTGGAAGAGGGTTCACCTCAGAACCCAACCATGCTAGCCCCCTGATTTTGGACATCTGGTTTTCAGCACTGTGAGAAATAAGTTCCTGTGGTTTATAAGACACTCAGTTTATACTATTTTGTTAGAGCAGTCCAAACAGACTAAACATATACAATGCATTTACAACTTAAACCAATATATGGAAGGGTAGAGAATTTACCAGTATCTATTTTTATAGGTCTCTATGTCTTTTTTTTTTAAGATTTTATTTATTTATTTGACAGACAGAGATCACAAGTAGGCAGAGAGGCAGGCAGAGAGGGAGAGAGGAGGAAACAGGCTCACCGCTGAGCAGAGAGCCCAGTGTGGGGCTCAATCCCAGGACCCTGAGATCATGACCTGAGCTGAAGACAGAGGCTTTAATCCAGTGAGCCACCCAGGCACCCCTATAGGTCTCTATTTCTTAACCACCTATGTCCAGATTCTTTTGTCTACCTAGAATGGACAGGGTAATTAAAAACAAGTTTTCAGTAACAAAAAATTATGGCAATGTTGGACATCTTGCCCCAGAAATTAATTTAAATCAACCACAGAAAGATACTGTTTTTTCCTCACTGATTTTGAGAAGAAATTGTATATATTAAAAAGGCATCTGTAACCAAAAACAATAAAATGATAAGGTTTTTAATAAGATTTTGAAAACTTGGGAAAAACAAAACAAAACAAAACAGACACTAGGAGATAAAGTCCAACCATGTCATAAAGCAGGGAGGGTAAAGACGGGCACCAAGCTCCCGTTCAGAACGCTGAGTGTGGAGTGTTTTCACATTGTGAAGTCAGTGAATTTTAAAGTAGACCCCTATATCCAACCAAAGCATACATGTGATGGTGGAATAGAGACAAAATACTATTTTATAATATGCAAACATTAGAAAATATATCTCTAAGACCTTGTTTGTGGCAGATTAATGGAGATGGTGTCTTAGTCTGAGCTGCTTTAAAAAATTACCATAAACTGGGTGGCTTATAAGTAGCAAGCCTTTGTTTCTCACAGTACTGGAGCTTGGAAAGCCTGTGATCAAGGCACTGGCAGATCTGGTGTTTGATGAGAATGAAGTTCTTTATAGACAGTCGCCATCTCACTATAAATTTACATGGTAGACAGGACCAAGGATATGTCCAGGGGTCTCTTTTAGAAGGACACTATCTTATTTGTGAGGGCCTCACCCTCATAACCTAATCACTCACCAGAGGCCCCAACTCCTATTAAAATCACCATGACGGTTGGATTTCAGCATGTAAATGTGGGGGGCATGTAAATTTGGGGGAGCATAAGCATTCAGTCTATTGTAAGAAGCAGGAACATACGAGGCCAAGGAAGAAAACATTCAAATGACCTGAGAATTTTATATCTGTGTAAAGAGAAGTTCCTGAGTGGATGGGAATGCTGGATGAGAAACCTAGCATTTCCTATCTAGAATGGAGGGAAATTCAGAAAGATACATTAAAAACAAAGAATTACAGAGGTCATGATCTGGTTGCTACCACAAATTACCTGAACAAAATTTTAAAAGTATATTTAGCTTTGACTGTCATGGTCAGAACATCTCTCAGAAGGTATAGAGAGGGTTAAAGCAGGTGTAGGCAGCAGACCATGTGCACATACTAATGGCAAGCAAAGGAGTTCAAATGCCAGGAAGATGTTTCCAAATGTGCACAGAATGTAGTCTGGGTCTAAGTGGTGATGTTTACATACAAATATGTAAAAATTAGTGCTGAGACATTCAATTGCCTTCACTGATTAAGGGAGGGAATGTATTCTCTGAGCAAGATACTCTTCTCAACACCCTGAAGAAACTCATAATAGAAGACGGAAATACTATCTAGAAATTCTATTTCAATGTAGAGTGTTTGAAAAATATATAAGTAATTTTATAGTTCACTGCAGTCAGTGTTATTCTAGGTATTGTTCTTAAAGAATTATGTGTTTGAGAGGGAGAGTGTGAGTGAGCATGCACACAATTGGGGGGGAGGGGTAGAGGGAAACAGAGAGAGAGAGAATCTTAAGCAGACACTCCACTGAGTGCAGAGCCTGACCTGGGGCTTGATCCCACAGCCCATGAGATCATGACCTGAGCTGAAATCACAAGTTGAGCACTCAAGTGACTGAGCCACCCAGGCGCCTCTCTGTTTGTTGTTGTTGTTGTTATTTACTTATTTGTTTTTGTTTTGCTTTGTTTTGTTTTACAGCAATTATATTATAGGTACAATAGCTGAATTTGTTTCCGCATTTAAATCTGTTGGTAGACAGAAGCAAATGTAGCTTCAGTCTTGCCTCATTCCACAGTTCTTTGGGAGGGCCTCTCAGGGATGGGATATTACTCTCTACCACCTCCTCCAGAAATGTCAGTCATCACAGCATATTTCTCTTTCTCCGTATGGGTCCCCTGATTCTTATCATCTTGACAAAGATTGATTTTTTTAAAGTCAAAACTTTCATTATTCCTCTCTACCTTTTCCCATCTTCTAACACCAGAGCTGCCAAATATGATTGGCAATGTTCACGAAAACATGAGTTGTTCAAATTTTCTAACCCTGGACCTTCACTGCTGCTGCACAACACTTAATTAATCCCTATCATATATTCTGGAGCAGTGTTTTTCTCTACTGAAATCAAGGGCTTTGCCCTTGTTCTGTTATGATTCAAGATGACTAAAAAGATATTCCTTAATCTTAACCTTTCCACAGTCTCCTTCCCACTCCATAGAAAGAGAGAGAATCTTCTTTCCCAATTTAAATCTGTATAATCTGAGCCAATCCAAACCTATCTGCTCTGAGAGCCTAGTCTATCAATTATTCTCTGCTTCTTAGAATACCTTTCATTATTTTTGCAACAAGGATTACAGGTGTACTCAATTGCTATTAAATTAAAAAAAAAAAAAAAACCTAAAGCATATAATATTTCTCCACCATTGTAACTTGTTTTTCCTTCTAGTTTTTAATAAATAGCTAATGGGTCAATTTGCCTAATTAACATAATGTTCTCTAATCAATCCCACCCTAAACTTTTTCTGGCCTCTGGGTTAGTTTTTGACACTCCTTTCCCAAGACACTGATTTTTCTCTACTTATAATTACTTATGACTATCATTTTTTTTCAAATTCAAGGGCCTTATTTTGTCACTTTTCATTTTTCTCAAACTCTTCTGAATATTTAGTTGCAAGTATCTCCTTCTTGAAATATCTTTTCAAAGTATCACTGTTTGCTTATTCTTCATTGACTTTCTAAACTCATATTTTTTTTAAAAATCTGCTAACATTTCTGCTTTTATCTGTATTAATCATCTCTCATAACTTAGATTTAATATAATTATTTACTGGACTCCTACTTTTATTCATTAATGTATACATATATTTGTTGAACATATACTGTGCTTTAGACACTGGCTTATGCAAAATAATTAAAGAAGTGAACAAACAAAAAAATCCTTGCTATAGCAATTTACAGTTTAGTTCTCCACTCTCCAAGGTAATAGCCACTGGCCATATGCCATACATGGTTATTTAAATTGCAATTTAAAGTAAGCCAGTTAAATAAAATTAAAGCCCATTTTCTCAGTTACTCTATCCATACTTCATGTTATCAAAATTCATATATGATAGCAACTACCAAATTGGAAAGCCCAGATATAGACTTTTTCTCTAATGCAGAAAGTTCCATTGGATGGTACTGCTCTATCCAGAGGGGACAGATAAGTAAATAAAGTAGTAAAAAATAAAACTTTACATTGTATTGTATACTACCATGGGGAGAAATAATCATGCTAAAATTATAGGAAGTGTGGAAGTGAGGCATAATGTTTTCTATAATGGTGTTCAGGGAGAATTTTGTTAAAAATATTTCTCTGCAGAGACTTAAAGAAGAGAGAGCAAACTTCGTGGGTATGATTGGTAAAGGTATTCCAAGAGGAAAGAAGCAAATGTAAAGGTACTAAGTATGAGCATGCTTAGTTTATATCAAAAAAGAGCATGGTGGACTACATGTATGAAGAAGAGAAATAATGGGAGAAATAAGGAAAAAAGTTTTGTAGCAGTAGCAGCAGAGAGAAGTGGTCAGATGATGAAATGGATGTGAAGTGTAACTCATACTTCAAGATCATGGCCTGAAGAACAAGAAGTTGGGGGGTGGGGTAGGGGTGTTACTCATGAGTTTAGGAAAGGAAGACTGCAAGTTTAGCAGGTTCTTACTGGGAGATTCCATTTAGGAGCTGGGTTTGGATCATGTTGATTTCGAGAAATTTATTTGATTTTCAAGCAAAGTCAAATGGTTTTAAACAGGTATATTGTTAGAGTTCAGGGTTAAGATATTAATGTAGGAGTTGCTAGCCTACAGATATTGCATCAAGCTATTAAATAGAAAATATCACCCAGGAAGTTAGAAAAATGGAGGAACCCAAGAACTGAGCCCTGGATTTCTGCAAAATTTTGCCAAGAGATCAGAAAAGGATTATAATCCCTTTGGAAAATTCAGTAGAGTGTTTCCTAAAGCCAGATGGAGAAAGCATTTTAAGGACTGAAAGCTCATATTGACTGCTGCTAACTGTTCCAAGGAAAATGAAGTTAGAAAACTGATCATCGGACTTAGCAATGTGGAAGTCATTAGTGAACTTCATAAGAACAAATTTTTGAAGTGAAGGTGATGATAAAATTCTAATTGCAGTCACTCAGCTTATCTGTGAAGTAATAGTCATCATCCCTATGAATCATTTCATCATCTACTTTCAGACACTAAGGACTGTATCCTTGACATTCTCTTTAATTGCCACAAGTCTCTCCAGTTTCCAGGTAAAAATATCTACCAGTGGCAATTGATGCTATCTTTTCAAAACTATTACATCAGTTCCCTTATTTTTCTGTTTCTATCTCTTTGCCATCAATACACATCAACTCTGAAAGTTCACAGGTACACAGGAGTGCATCAGCTCTTTTTTCTTTTGCCTCTTTCAAGAGGGGCTTAACTCATCATTTTACTTTGGGTGTATTAACTTTCAAAGGAGATTTTGTCATTTTTTAAGGAAAAAAAATATTTAATGCCATGTCCCAAGTGGAATGATCCCATTTCTCTTCAACTCCATTTTTTCCTACTAAATATACTCAATAGTCCAATTTTTAAAAATCGTCCATTTTAATTGTATGTTTCTCCAATTATAGACTTGTCACCCCCTATGTAGACCAATCCTTAAAATAGGTACCTATAAACACTGGCTCCATTTTCTCATTTGCCCCTTTATCCTTAACCCAGAACAATCACTTGTCTAGACCGTAACATCCCTGAAGCAGCTTTTCTAACATCTTCATTGATTTCTCCACCTGGAAAGCTAGTGGTCAATATTCTTTTACTTACTGTCTCAGCATTTACTGCTCTTGTTGAGTCTTTCTTGAAACAGTACTGTGACATCACACTCTTGACATTTTCTTAACACTCATTTATCCTTTTCTAATCTCCTTTCACCTTTTTCCCCACCCTACTTGGTCAGCATTTTGGGGTACATTTTTACATTTTTATTGTTCCCTAGCAGTGTTCATTTACTGCTCCAAACCCAATAATTACCTGTGCAAAGATTATGTGCTGAATTCTATATCCAACTCCAGACTCACTTTTTGCAATCTTCCTATTTGCTTGGATGCCTATTTCAAAGGAAGCCCATAACTATTGAAGCTGAGTTTGTTGACTTCTTCCTTTAAAGGATTTATTTTTCAGTTTCATCTGGATTATCCATCATAATGAATATAGCCATCATTCAACAAAACATATTATAGTCCAGTGCAAAGAATAACTTTGGATAACTGTGTTTCTCTAATTTCTAATTTTCCACCATGTACTTTCCATTTTCAATCTAAATATTTCTTAAATAGTACACACATATCTATCTCTGAAACACTTATATGGTACAATCATTATCTCTCAACTAGTCCACTGTGGTGACATTTTCATTTCCCTTCCTCCAAACCCCTTGTCTTTCCCAACTCTTCTTCACTCATAAGACTCATAACTGCACTCATAACACTTCAGTGAGTGTTATGTTTTTAAAATGAAGTTTTGATAATACAAATCTTCCTCTTATTATTCACTTAAATAATTCCTTATTACTTTTAGAATGAAGAACAAATAAAAGATCCTACAGGATCTGGGAATGGCTTATCTTTCCCACCTCCCATATAACAAAACAATTATCTATCTGTGATAAACCTGTATTGGCCTTTTATTATACACATATATTTTCACATGCATGTAATTCTCTGTTGTCCTCCTCCTACCTCTATCCTTCTGAACTCAAATCTTATTCTTTGGATAATTCTTTGGTCCATCTGAAGAGGTCAGATATATTATATATCCCCAAGTACTGTGCACCTCTCTGTCATAGAGTTCTGAGAATCATATAATTGTATTTAAGTATATTCTTGTAATTACGCCATCTGTTTCAGTTCTCCTCTAAGACAGCATACTCCTGAGGTCTGATGTTTCTTTTAATGTGAAGTATGTGTTCTTAATGTGATATGGCCTCTGAAATTGTAGTCTAAAATAAATTATTTATTGAGTTAGTCAATAAAGTTCTGGCAATTAAATTAGTCTACGATATGATTCTAAACTACTTTTCCATTTTTATACACTATTATTCCTCTACATGTGCTTACTCTAGATTAACAGTTTTCTGACTTGCTCTTTCTGAGCATGTTTCTTACTTTTGCCCATTTCCCCCTTCCTCCCCTACTGTTTCTCTGACTGCTGTGCCCTTTGACCCACTCTCCATTTCTGTCTTTTGAAATTCTATATAAATTTGGAATTCCACCTTGAATGCTGTCTCATCACTATGATATTTACCTCCTTTTTAGTTTTCTAATTTTAAACAATCTCTTCAAAGGCCTGTATAGCCTATGCTGTATTATGATAGTTTCCAGAGTTTCTTACTTTCATCTATACCTGAAAGGAGTGATGAGCTCCTTAAGTGCAAAGACAGTGTTTACTTTGGACTTCTATCCCTGCAACATCTGACTCAATGCTTTGATAGTTAAAATCAATTTTTTTTATTAAGTCAAAATGCTTATAGTCACAAAGAAAAGACAGGTATCAGAATCCATGTCACCTCACATCAGTATACGAAGCAGTTAAATCTTGCATGAAAATTTGTTGGTGGTATAAGGAACACACCCTATTATTTAAAACCAAAGTTCAAGTGGATATAAAAACAAAAGGGGCACTATGAATTTGTTGAATATTAAAATTTATTATTCAATTAAATGAATAAAAGCCTAAATACAGTGTCACCTATTGGGCTTTGATTTGGCCAGTTACCTAACGCTTTTCCATATGGTTCTGATCTGATCTTGGGACATAACATAACACATACTTTAGTTTGCTAAATAATTTTAAGTGATGATACTCTTTAGAACTGAAGCCTTAAGGTCTTAAAGGAAATTCTTAAAATGTCAAAGCAGTTCATGAGATGATAATATTAATGCTTCTCACTGTTTGCTTATCATTTTTAGCCATAAGTAATAATGCATTTATTGATTTAAATTTTCTATGAATATCAAGATTAATTATTTTTCAAGTTGCCTGGATAAAGATATACACTGTGGTCAATAAATTTCCATGTTCATTTTATAAAGTCAATATCTACTTATAAATTATGTAATTTTCATGATATTTATAACTGCAAAAGCAATTTCTTCTTTCAACTGAACATACAGTTTAAAAAAATCCTTGTCTTTGAGTAAGACAGCTTGGAAAATATAACTGTAATTTGCTGAAGTAAATATAAACTGGTTGTTATTTTTGAGTCTAAATTTTTATTTTTGAAGAAACAACTTGGAATGGACAAAGTTAATTCAAACAAAAAAAATAAAAATCAAAGTATAGCAGTTCACATACATAAGCGGATTGAAGGGGTAGGGAGAAAGCTACAAGATGAGAACATGTAATACATGGAAGATGTGTTCTAGTGACACTCAACTCCCCAGTGGGTAGGGAGACACCCATTTACACATACAGATATATTTCCAAGAGAGTAAAAAAAGAGTCTTTGAGGCTAAAAAAAAGTCAAAGGATATGAAGTGTAAACATGAAATGATAGGAAACACCATGACTATGTACTGCATTGTGTGCTCCTCAATTTTATATGTTAAAGTCATTTAACTCCAGATGGGATGGCAATTAGAGATGTGACCTTTGAGAGATAACTGAGTTTAGATGAGGTCATGAAGGTGAGGCCCTCATGATGGGATCAGAACCCTAATAAGAAGAGATACCGGTGGACTTTCTCCCTCACTTCTCCCCACCAGAGGCAGACCTAGCAAGAAGAATGGCATCTGAAGGCTAGGAACAGAGGTTGCACCAGAAACTGACCATGTTGGTATCTTGAGCTTGGACTTCTAGACTCCAGAACTGTGAGAAAATACATTGTTGTCCTTCAGTCTACCTAGTCTATATTATTTTGTTATGGCAGCCCAAAATGACTAATATTAACTACCAAATCTCATATACAAAAATCAGAAATTCTCATGCTGTGAAGGCAGGTTTAGAACCTGGGTACTGCTATAATTTGTTATGATGGGATGCTTACCCAAGTATAAAGAATTTAAATTGTATAAAATTTATAATTATAAATTATATAAATTATAACCAATGATCTCTAAGAAAGGATTTTTTTTTTAAAAGATTATTTATTTGACACAGAGAGAGAGAGATCACAAGCAGGCAGAGAGACAGGCAGAGAGAAGGAGGGAAGCAGGCTCCCCGCCAAACAGAGAGCCCGAAGTGGGGCTCAAACCCAGGACCCCGAGATCACCACCTGAGCTCAAGTTTGATCCCAGGACCCCAAGAACATCACCTGATCTGAAGGTAGAGGCCTAACCCACTGAGCCAACCAGGTGCCCTAAGAAAGGACTTTTAAATTGAAAACAAAACCAAATTTCTGTAGCCTCAGTAATTGAATATCCTCTACTCTCAGGCCATTATTTGGTTGTGAGCTTCTTTTAAAGGTGTGCTCTAAAAGTTAAATTTATGTGATATCATTTTACTTCTGGCAATATTGATATTTCTTTGTTTTTTTTTTTAAAGATTTTATTTATTTATTTGACAGACAGAGATCACAAGTAGGCAGAGAGGCAGGCAGAGAGAGAGAGAGGGGGAAGCAGGCTCCCTGCCGAGCAGAGAACCCGACGTGGAGCTCGATCCCAGAACCCTGGGATCATGACCTGAGCCGAAGGCAGAGGCTTCAACCCACTGAGCCACCCAGGCGCCCCTTGATATTTCTTTGGATTGCTAAGATTCATCTTCCTGCCCTGCTTCACTAGTAGAATTTTTCAGAGTAAAAATGACCAATGAGGCAGTGAAAATACATTGGGAATATTTCAAAATGTTAACTACTTAGATCAAATCTCATATAATTATATAGCAGAAGAGATTACTTCATTCTCTTCCTTTATATATTACAGATGAGAAAGCAGTGGTTCAAAATCATTTATAAACCAATTTATAGGTCCAGGAGAGGTAACTCTGTGTTCTAACATCCCATGAAGTGTCCTTATAATATTTGTTTTAGGTATATATTATTTTATATATTTTTTTAAAATTTCTAAGTCTTTGGCGATTTAAAATCAAATGTGTATATGAAAATCTATGAAGTCTTTTGCAAATGAAAACAACAACTAAGTCTGTTCATTTGAACATTAAATGTAGATTTCTTTTAAAAAACAAAAGTACTAAGGTAGTTTTATCAGCATTCTCTTGTTTGAACTAGGTACCCTGCTGATTGTCTAACAAAGGACAACATATTTTAAACTGCTATTATAATAATTTGCAAATTCAGTTGACACTGTGTAAACTTTATCCACACAATTAAGTACCTAGTGATTTGAATTATATATAACATATAATCTGGCATTTAACAAGACAATCAACACTAATGAAAAGCATTGCTTATAAAATTTAGGTACCTGAAAACATTGAAGAAATTGTATATGTCTTGAATAAGTAAGTAAGGTGATAAAATATTTTCTACTTTTTAAAAATTATTTTGTGTTTAAGAACAAAAATATAAGTTAATAAAACATTTCATCTATACATTTTAGAAATTGCACAAATGTAACCATGCATTATTCATTTTAATGTATTATGAATGCAAGGGTTCACTGAAATATTACATATTTTTAGACATTTTGGATCATTATTTAATAACTGGAGTCTTGGGACACCAAGGGTGGCTAAATCGATTAAGTGTCTGCCTTCAGCTCAGATCATAATCCCAGGATCCTGGGATCTAACCCCACATCAGGATCTCTGCTCAGTAGGGACCCTGGTTCTTCCTCTTCCTCTGTCCTGTGGTTCTGCCTCTCTCTCTGTCAAATAAATAAATAAAATCTAAAAAAAAGCTACTGAAGTCTCTACTCCTCCACATAAAATACATAATGAGTATGCCTATTTAAAAGTAAATTCTTAAGAGAAATAGAACTCATGGCATAATTATGACAGAGAATAATGTAAGGTTACTATAAGATAATATAAATTTATATTTGAATTTATAAAAATTCATATCAATAATTATTTCTCACTTTTTCAGATAGTCCATTCCTTAATATTTTTATTCACAAAATGACTATCTTTATGTATATTACCGCTGATATAAAACAAAAACAAAATATAGTCTTGAATTTAATTTTAATATTCTGTAGCCATTATGTACATGTGAGAAGTGGCAATAAATAAAAATCCCTGAATATTTCAACATATATAGTGATAAAAATGTTGTGTTAAAAAATGACAGATATTTCATTACTACTGTTAAGTGCAGAGTTTTAAAGAGTCAATATGACATGATGAATAAAATAATGGATTTTGGAAACAGACTTCCTGGATTTAAATCCTAGCTCTACCATCCATTAGCTTCTTAATATTAAAAAAAATGCAAATTACTTCCATTTCCTATTTTACTTATTTAAAAACTAGAGATCATCATAATTCCTTCTGTATCAGCAAAGGTTAACTAATGGAAATGGAACCGCAATGCATTGTGTGAGAAGTAATTTATTATAGGAATTAAAGCTTGTGCAATTGTGAAGAGAGAAAGGAAAATGAATATCAGAACACAGGTGAGAGGGTCTCAGCTGAGTCACATGTTGTCAGTCTGAGAAGCACAGAACAGCTACAGAAAAGGAAGTGCAAAGATAGAGCTATGCGAGGAGGGTTGTGAACCCATGGCCCCTGTGAGTCTCTATCCAAAGCCCAGTGGTGGACCAGGATTTATTGTTAGATAGTAGAACTGGTACTCAAAAAGAACTGGACAATGAGTTGAGTCAGTGGGACACTCTGAAAGCTCTCAGCGCCTCACCTCTCTCATCAGGTCTAATCACAGCTACATTCAGGGAGGGATGGCCAGTTTCACACTTCTTCATCACACACCTTGAGAAAGTTCCTGATTTAGTTAACACAACCTATGAATAGACAGGAAATTGGATTTTGGAAAATCTTGTTCCCAGTTTAACCAAGTTGACAATAGAATAATTTGATACAATTTTCTTCTTGGTCCTGTGAGGATTACATAAATTAATACATGTAAAGGCACTGTATGAATTCCTTCTTCTGTCTATGGAAAATTAAGTACTACAGTAATTATGTCCCTTCTACCATCACCACATATGCCAGGAAATCCAAACATGTCTGATCAGTATCAGACATGGGGAAACAGCAGCACAGGACTGTGATATCTGCGGCAAGTGAATCCAGAAGAATCCTGTGATTTTCCTTGCTTACTCTGTGGATAAATTTTCTGGACTCAAGGGAGGAAGAGGCATTCCAAGAAAGCCTGGCATTCTTGCTGAGTTGAAGAGACACAGATAAGATTTTGAAGATGTCAAGATAGTTAAGATTGGCTGGGCATAACATCAGATACAAACAGAGATACATCAAGAAACCTTTGGAGATCTTCAAAAGAGTCTCTTCAAATCTTTGAGAAGAGCTCATGCTCTTGTTAGCTCTCTTGCTCACTCTCTCTCTCTCAAATGAATGAATAAAAAAATCTTTAAAAAACTGTAAGGAAGATTAAAGAGAGAAAGAATCTTCATCAAATGCCTCTGGCACTGTTAGAAACCCTTTACAATGGAAGATCTACACTTTCTGCTCAATTTTGCTATAAATTGAAGTGGCTCTAAAAAAAGTATTAAAAAAATATATGTGTGTGTGTATATATACATATGTGTGTGTATATATGTATATATATTTAAAATTCTTTGACCCATTCCTTTTCTATATATATGTATATGAAGTTTTATATATATTAGTTTTTAAAAATGGGCTGTAGACCTAAATGTAGAAGTCAAATTAAAGCTAAATATAAAATGTTTAGTGGAAAATATCTGTGAAAATAAACATAACAGTGCCAATCATAAAGAAAAAATTCAAATTCTGTTAGCCATCAGTATGTCTCCTTTGAAAAAATGCCTATCCATGTCTTCTGCCCATTTTTAATTGCATTATTTGTTTTTTGGTTGTTGAGTTTTGTAAGTTCTTTATGCATTTTGGATACTAACCCTTTATCATATAGGTCATTTACAAATATCTTCTCCTATTCCATGAATTGCCTTTTAGTTTTATTGATTGTTTTCTTCACTGTGAAGAAATTTTTTATCTTGATGAGGTCCAAATATTTTATTTTTGCTTTTTTTTTCCTTGCCTCAGGAGTCATGTCTACAAGGAAGTCGCAGGAGTCATATCTACAAGGAAGTTGCTATGGCCAATGTCAAAGAGGTTACTGTCTGCCTGTGTTCTCCTCTAGGATTTTTATGGTTTCAGTTCTTACATTCAGATCTTTAATCCATTCTGAATTTGTTTTTGTATTTGGTGTAAGAAAGTGGTCCAGTTTCTTTCTTTTGCTTGATGCTGTCCAGTTTTCCCAACACCATGTGTTGAAGAGACTGTTCTTCCCTCCATTGGATAATCTTTCCTGCTTTGTAAAAGACTAATTGACCAAATAGTTTGGGGTTCATTTCTGAGTTTTCTATTCTGTTCCATTGATGTAGGTGTCTATTTTTGTGCCAGACCATACTATTTTGATCACTACAGCATTAATAATATAACTTGAAGTCTGGAATTGTGACACCTCTAGCTTTACTTTGCTTTTTCAAGCAAGCTTGCTTTTGCTCCTTGGGGTCGTTTGTGGTTCTATACATATTTTAGAATTGTTTTAGGTCTGTGAAAAATGCTGTTGATATTTTGATAAAGATTACATTAAATGTGTAGATTGCTTTGGGTGGTATAGACATTTTAGCAATATTTGTTCTTCTAATCCATGAGCATGGAATGTCTTTCCATTACTTTATGTTATCCTCAATTTATTTCATCAGTATTTTTTAGTTTTTAGAGTATAAGTCTTTCACCTCTTTGAAAACAACTCCTTTAGAGTCTCCTGAAGGAAACAATCCTGCTGATACCTCCATTTCATACTCTAGTCTCTTGAACTGTGATAGAATAAATTCCTGTTATTTTAAGCCATTAGGTTTGTGGCTATTTTTTATGAATGCTCTAGGAAACTATTACATACACTTATTATAACACTGTTATTATTGTTCAAAAATAATTTTGTGATTTCCCATATAAATTGCATCAGTTAGCATTATATTCTCAGTAGTGTTCTCTATGAACACTATGAATGCTAGAAAAGCCTTTGTGTTTTCAGGGTGGAATTGATGAACTAAATAATCAAAACTGAGTATAGTAACCTACACTGATTAAGATTCATCAAGAAAGTTCTGAAAATATTAAGCCATAGTAAATAATGCTCCCACTTATTGAAAGTTTGCAGTGCGTTTTATATTCTGAATTGCTTTATGTTCAATATCTCAGTTGATAACAATTCTGTGCTTTATAAACTTTATTATTCCTACTTCACAAAAATTTGTAAGAAATTGAGAAGTTAGATAATGTGGTCAAATGTAAATGGATCTGCTAATTTCATTAACTCAGTGTTTCTTTTTATTTTTTTTAAGTTTTTATTTATTTATTTATGTGAGAAAGAGAGAGAGAGAGAGCATGAGAGGAAAGAAATTCAGAAGGAGAAGCAGACTCCTCATGGAGCTGGGAGCCTGGTACAGAACTTGATTCTGGGACTCCAGGATCATGACCTGAGTCAAAGGTAGCTGCTTAACCAACTGAGCCACCCAGGCGCCCAACACAATGTTTCTTAAGTACTTGCTCTGTGCCAGGTAATCTTTACAAAATAAAAGAATGAATAACAGTAACAAAAATGAGATATGAAAATAAATGTGGTATGTATATCATTCTCTAAATTACAAGAAATGACTTAAAGTACACTGTGACTCACATGAAAAATTTTATTACAAAGATAAAACTATTCCAAAATATCCTTAGCTGGAATTTCAGAAAAAATTATTTTGCTTGGAAATAAAATAACCAGCTTTTATTTAGATGTGAAATTTTTAAATGAAACAAGATCATTTTCATGTAGATAACCTAAAAAGTCAGACAGAAAGAACTCTAAGATTTACTTAAATCCCCCGAGGTCTTTTCAAGACTGATATTTAATACTTACTCTCTACGCTCTGACACAAACAATGTAGTATGATCACAAGGGAATTAGAGCAGGAATATTGCTGAGTATCAATCTTTAAATAAAATCTTGTTGTCATTCTAAGTCTGCTCTAAAGTAATCTCAGATGACTTTTGAAAAATGTGATTTAAAAAAAAATTTCTAAAAGAACAAGACATGTATTAGAGCACAGACAATGATTAGATGGAGAATGCAATATTTTATGATTACATATTATCCTATCTTAATCAGTTACTTATACAAGTTTTTAGAAGACTTGCAACTAAGAAGGAAAACAATTATAAGTTGTGTTTTAGAGAAAAATAATTTTTATGTGATAAGTAGTTATTAAATATGATAAGTAGTTATTAAAATGAAGATACTTACTTCTTAAGTATGGGACAATGATTTAAGAAGAATTTTTCCTTACTACTATCAGGATATTATTTAATTCAATGTCATGGTCTAACTACACCACCATATTAAGGCTTAAGTTAATAAGATAAGGCTCAATCAAATCTTGGAAGACTCTGTCTAAATGCCAGACATTCAATTACTACTGAAGGATTTTAAGCAGGTTATTCTCATGAAGATATTTAAAGGTAAATAGATTTATCTTTGTAAAAGATATGTCTGTTAGCCTTGTATAGGATGGTCGGAGAGGAAGATAGATGAAAGTCTCATGGAGCAGTTAGCATGGAAATGAAATTATGGAGATGTGAGGTGACAAAGTAAGAAAGAAATGTAAAAGGAAAAATAAATAACTGGGCTATATCAGAGGTAGAATTGAATGCTATTGTTTAATATTATTCTAGTCAAAGAAAAATTTATAATACACAAAATTTCTATTAAGATAATAAAAAAGAATGTTATCCAGAATTTTTAAAAAGGCATTAAACAACTAAAACCAAAAGGCATTAGTATTGAGTCTCAGACACATCCCTTACTAAATTTTTGATCTTCATGAATCTCAGTCTGAGAATAGTGAAAAGACAAATGTAATGGGGTTGATATGAGAAATAAGAGATGGGTTATATGAAAACATGTTCTAATTATGTTAAAGTTGAATTTTATAATGTAAAAAAAATCATAAGGCAGGTCACAGAAGTCTTGGAGACAAAACATTGGGTAGGTAAAACAAAAAAAAAAAAAAGGAAACATTAATTCTAGAAATTGACTTACAGATTTTGGTGAAAAGTAGTACACAAAAGATTGAGTGTAGTGTCCTTTGAAGATCAAACTGAAAACATGAAGCAAGAATTCATGGCCAAATGAGAGTGGAGATTTTGTGTGTGTGTGTGGAAAAATATTTCTTAACATGGGATTTTTGCCCCAGGAACATCAAATTAATGTACTGTCATGACATAAGAGAAATTTCAAGGAAATAGCACCAAGATGACCTTTCAATAATCTTCTATGTCTTTCATATTTCTCAACTCTTAGTATTTCTCTGGATTAACATAAATGCATAAATATTAGAGAACTATGTTCTAGACTACTTAATAATGTAGATATAAAATACATGCACATTGATATATGTGTGTATATAATGATGAATATTTCCAGAATATATAAATAGCATCCATAAGGCAATAAAAGTTAAGGTACTCTAAAACAATTAGCAAAAGATTCAAATGATCACTTTATAAAAGATAATATTCAAATGGACATAAAACATAATGAAAAATACTTTATTTCATTAGTCATAAGTTAGTGAATGTAGATTGAAACAGGAATGTGATCTCACTAGAAGAATAAGTGAAAATAATAGAAAATTCCATATATTGGAAGAACATGGAGCAACCGGAGTTTTCACATACTGTTCTTAGATATGTAAATTAATAAAACTTTACAAAGGTGATTGGTAGTATTTATTATAGCTAACCTACTAATTTGACCAATTAACTTCACTTCTGTGTGTATCCCAACCATATATGTCCAGCCAAGCACATTAACAAGTCCATTCATAGTAGGCAATATTTGTAACAGTTAACATTTGGAAAGTAGCCAAAGGTCCATCTGCAGTAGAACTGATTAATGAACTGTGATACATACATGCAAGGGAATCCTAATCAGTAATGAGAATGAACAAATGATAATCAAATGTATAATCATATGGATGAATATCATATGCAATATATTAAGAAAAATAAACTAGAAAGAAATAGTACATATTGGTTGATTCCTTTGATATTAAGTGCAAACATGGCAAAAGCATTATATAATTTTAAATTCTGAGATTGTTATTCATTTTGGGAGAAGGGTAATTGTAGTCACCAACAAAAAGGATATGAAGGAAACTTTGAGGTATCTGGTAATATATCTATTATATATATCTGGTAGTATTCTGTTTCTCCCTGTGGGTGCTGGTCTTATATGCATGTTTAATTCATGTAAATGCATCACCACAGCAATTATTTTTTTTACTGCTCTGGACTTAACTTATAAATTTAATAAAAAATTTTATTATAAAAAGGTTACCTGAAAAATACACTGAGAAACTATAAAGCGTATAGTGGTAAGTCTAGAACTGCTAAGCAGGGATTGAAAATATGCATGTTTCATTAAAATCCATGAATAACTTGCTATTACCTCTGTGTATGAAAGAAATATAAATATAATTATTAGTTCTCCTTGAAAGAACACTTATACATTATTATTTGATATAAGTCTGTAGGTGAAAAGATTGTAATTTTCATTATTACAGGTAGCATGACCACCCTGGGTTTTTTGTAAAACTATTATAAATATTCAAATTCTGCTTATCATCTATTTAATCAAGCATTTTGCCTCTGCAAAGTCAAAAAGGACACTCTTCCTTAGTGCCGTAGTACTCTCTCTTCTTTGAAACCTAACTTATTTCTGCTATTCAGTTTCAATGAAAAGTTTAATGATCCACACACTCTAACTATCCAAATTAATTTTAAACAACTTTTGTTGGATTTGAAAGAAATTTGGCTAAAGTCCTCTTAAAAAGATTTGCAGTAACATAACTTTGTCATAGGACAAATATCAGTATCCCAACAGATTGCCTCTGACCCCCATTCAATGTCTGAGATTAACTGGAAACATCTAGGGAAAAAAAAAAATATGTGAAAGTCTCAAAAGTGTCTCTCTGTGAATGGGAGATGAAAGTAGAGTCGTAAAAATGAAGCATCTAGATGGATACGTTTGTATATCTGTGTACCTGTGTGTACATACCTATAAGGAAACCTCACTGACAATGAACAATTCGGAATCCATTCTTCTTTTTCTCCATATTTTAGCTCTTTGGAAATAATTATAACATGATTGACTTAATCAAGAATGGTCACATATGTGGTTTTATGATTTTTTAGCATGAAACTTAGTCAAATATCCATATTTTTATATGACTATAAGACATAGAATGAGAAGAAAAATGTGGCTATGTTACCCATTAGTAAGAGTGCAAACCAAGCAAATTTTGTACTTACCACCATACATCTTTCTAAAATTATGTTTTAAAATTAAAGAGCAAAATATCTTTTTTTGCATAAGACAGAAAAAGCAGCCAAAAAAAAAAAAAAAATCCCTCTATGTTACAAATGGGAACAACTCTTATCATCAAGATCACAAGAATACCTAGTGAAAAAAATTCCAATGGATAATATGCCTTTCTGAGAAAAGATGGTACACATAAAGGGCTTCATCTAAGATGTAACAATAGAAAGTAGACTTAGCTATTATAAAATTAATTTGGATGAAGACAACATAAATTTTAATAAATTTTTAAATACCAAAATGGCTAGCATGATAATTTAGAATCTCTGCAAACCTCAGGCTTAAGAGATTTCCATCCATTTGTCAAACCTTTTCATAGCTCAAGTACTCATGGAAGAAATGAAAAATTGAGGGTAGAAATATGCCCTGCATAGCAGGCATGGCCTGCCAATGATTGATGGTGAAGGAGAACTAAAGCAATCTGCCTATTTTCCAAGATCCGTATGTCTATAAGGTAATAGTCATTTGCATTGAGCAGTATTCAGGAAAACCACACATACACCCTGGGCCTTGGGCCTTGGGAGTAGAAAGACTGCATTAACCCAAGGAAAAAGCTCTGTGCTGCTCTGGAAAGTACAGAAAATTTACCTACCACAGACTCTTTAATTCCATGGCTTTAAGCTATCTGCCCCCTGGGCTGAGCAGTATGTATAATAATCTCTGACTATGCATTAGGATGTGGCAAAGGCTTGCTACAACTGAGAGAGTGCCAGGAAAAAAATAAATAAATAAAATAAAACCAGAAAAAAACAAGCAAGCAAACAAACAAAAAACAAACAAGCAAGAAAACTCTTTGGGTTTAGACTTTGCTCTGAATAAGTAGAAGTACTGTTGGAGGGACAGGGTTGCTGAGCAAGCTTAAAACTCAAACCTCAGGGAAACAGGACCCTCTTCATGTTGAATTAGGAGCAGGGAAACTGAAAACTTGTTCTCCCATTGTAACTTTTACAACTGGGTGGTAAGTGTGACCTTCTTCTGAGAGAAGTATAAAAGCACAAAGAGAAACCCATATTTACTAAAGCATTGCTGGGCCTGCCAAAAGCTAATGCTGGACCAGGAACACACAGAAAGAAAGCCTAAGGCAGTCCAGACTTGCACTAAGCAAAACAGAGCAGCAATTTATCACTAGAGGTTTTTTAAATCTTATGCTGAATATAGCTAAACTATTCAACCAGCCAAACCCACCCAACTATAAAGTAGATTGACACAGTCCCTCATGGTAAGTGTTACGCCCATGTTGGGGTATAAAAATTATTATCTCAGTTTCTCTCTTCTTTTTTCACACAGTGTCTGACATTCAATCAAATAGTATGAGACATGCAACAAAGCAAGGATATACAAGCTACCATGAAGTGAGAATAGTTAAGAGAACTAGATCAGACTCAGAATTCTCAGGGACCTAAAAATAATAGAGACTTAAAATTAACGATGGCATATAGGTAATATTAGAACACTGAGCAACATAAATGAACTATTTGGGGATTTAAATTAATTAATTGGGGCACCTGGGTGGCTCAGTGGGTTAAAGCCTCTGCCTTCGGCTCAGGTCATGATCTCAGGGTCCTGAGATGGAGCCCCGCATCGGGCTCTCTGCTCAACGGGGAACCTGCTTCCCCCTCCCTCTCTGCCTGCCTCTCTGCCTACTTCTGATCTCTCTCTTTCTGTCAAGTGGATAAATAAAATCTTTAAAATAATAATAATAATAAATTAATTAGTTAGTTAACAATTTTGTTTGTTTGGGGATTTTAGGAAGTAAAAATCATGAGCAAGCCAAATAGAAAGCATAGGAATTAATATATCCTCATCTGTCTATATAGATAATATGCACATGCCCTCCCAGCCATTATTGTCATAAAGTCAGAATAGACACAACTGAAGAAAGAACTAGTGAACTTGAATTTGTAACTATATAAATTATCCTAACTGAAGTACAAAAATGAGGGAGAAAAATGAAATAGATCACATGAAACCTATGGGATAATACAAAGCATTCAAATATACAGATGTCTGAGACTAGGTGGAGACAGAGAAAGAGAGACTAGGTCACAGCAAATATTTTAAGGGATTAGGGTTGAGAATTTTATAAATGTTTGGAAACAAACAAGAAAGCCCACAGATTCAAGAAGTTCAGATAACCTGAAGTGTGATAAATACAAATAAAAATACAGCCAGAGATATCATAATCAAATTAATGAAATCAAAGATAAATTATTTCTTATAAAAATGCACTATCAAAAATGCTTAAAATTTTATAATTTGGCATAGATATTATGAGAGAATAAATAGGTTATTAAATACAAAGCCTTTTTTAAAAATACTATTTTTATACAAATATATCATTCAATTTTCCAAATTAAAAATGAATAACAGGAGTTTGGGGAGTAGTGGCAGAGCTCCAATAAAGTGGCTGTTGAGTGAGGTTGTGCCAGTTGAAATAGTGTTAGGGCCTCATAGTCCCTGAAGATTTGCAGACGAGGCCATGACACCCACAGTATGGCCAAAAAAATGTTGAAAGAAATAAATATCTTGGAAGTTTTGAGAGTTAATAAGTTTGGAGAAAGACTAGATTTGTGAAACAAATTCTCTAACGACTATTCCTTAGTGATAATCAACAAATGAATGGTGGATATTTTGTTAACAGCCTTTAGAAAAAGCTCAGAAGATTGATGCTAACTGCTTGTCATCCACAGAAAAGAACAGGTAAATGATAAAAGAAGCAAGAATGTATAATGGGGAAAGGGCAATCTCGTCAATAAATCATGGTAGGAAAACTGGATAGGCACGTGCAAAAAAAAATGAAATTCAACTATCTCTCACACACACATGCACTCACACACACACTAACTCAAAATGGATTAAAGACTTGAGCATAAAACCTGAAACCACAAAACTCTTAGGAGAAAAGATATATAGTAAACTCCTTGACATAGGTCTTAGTGACAATTTTTTAGTCTGATATCAAAACAAAAATAAATAAGTGGGACTATATCATGGTAAAAAAGCCTCTACACAGCAAAAGAAACCGTCAACAAAATGAAAAGGTGACCTATGAAATGGCAGACAATGCTCAATGTTTTCAAATTATATACCTAATAAGAGGTTAATATCCAAAATATATAAAAACTATACAACTCAATAACAAAAAGAACCAGTTTTATTTTAAAAATGGCAGAACATCTGAATAGACATTTAAAAAAAAAAAAAAAAGCAATAGAGACCGCCAATAAGTCCATGCTCAGCATCATTCATCATCAAGGAAATATAAATAAAACCACAATGAAGTATCACTTCACCCTTGTTAGAATGGCCGTTATCAAACATACAAAAAGTAACAAGTGTCAGGATGTGGAGAAAAGAAAACCCTTGTACACTATTAGTAGGAATGTTAATTTGTGCAGCCATTCTGAAAGTTTCCTCAAAGAAACAAAAAAGCCAATATAGAGCTTCCTCAAATAATTGAAAATGGAACTACTGTATCATCCAACAATTCCACTTCTGAGTATTTATCTGAAGAAAACAAAAACATTGACTTGAAAAGATACATGCACCCCTGTGTTCATTGCAATATTATTCACAATAGCTATACTATAGAAACAACCTAAGTGTGTCCATCAATTAATGAATGGATAAAGAAGATATATATCTATATATCTATATAAATATTATGCAACTACAAAAGGGAAAAGATTGTGTTACTTGTGGTATTGAGGACGGACTTTGAGGATATTATGCTACATGAAATAAGTCAGAGAAAGACAAATAAAAAAAATAAAACAAAACAAAACAAAACAAAACAACAACAACAACAACAAAAACTCATGGATACAAAGAACAGATTTGTTGTTGCCAAAGGCAGGTGTTAAAGAATGGGAGAAATGGGTGAAGTGAGCCAAAAATAAATAAATAAATAAATAAATAAACAAATAAATAAATAAGAAAGTTTTAACAAAGAGAAATAATTTTAAAATATAGCAAAACATCCAAAGATATCATGAGAAATGTTACTATAAGTGTGGAATTAAAAAATGAAAGCACTTATACGAGCAGTGTTACTTTTTATTGATAAAAATTATGATCCATGGTGAGATTGAACTGTAATATAGCTTTATACCATAAATAATATCAAAGAAGAGAAATACAATATCTCACAATACATTTTAGCATGATTAATGTTTTTGTGAATTTTTAAATTTTCATTTAAATTCTAGTTAATGTACAGTGCAATACTGGTTTCAGGAATAGAATTCAGTGATTCATCATTTACATGCAATACCTAGTGTTCATCATAACAAGTGCCATACATAATAGCCAACACCCATCTAGTCCATCCCCCACCCACAACCCTCCATCAACCTCAGTTTGTTCTCTATCATTAGGAGTCTCTTGTGGTTTCTTTCCCTCTCTTTCTTCCCCCTTCTTCCCCTATGTTTATCTCTTTTGTTTCTTAAATTCTACATTTGAGTGAAATCATATGGTGTTGTCTTTATTCTGAATGACTTATTTCACTTAGAATAATACACTCTAGGGGCGCCTGAGTGGCTCAGTTGGTTAAGCAACTGCCTTCGGCTCAGGTCATGATCCCAGGGTCCTGGGATTGAGACCTGCATCAGGCTCCCTTCTCAGCAGAGAACCTGCTATATAGTATATTATATTTACTTGTATTTACTATAAGAAATCTCCCAAGTACATGATAAAAAGGAGCTAAAATAAAAAAGAACATGTAAACTGAAAGTAAAAGAAAAAAAGATATAAAAAACAAATAACAAAAATAAATAAATAACAGCATAAATCAATGAACTAAAAGACCAACAAGACAAAGAGAATCAATAAGGCAAGAAGTTGTTTTTCTTCAGAAATATCAATAAAATCTATGACCCCTAGCAGAATGATGAAGAAAAAAGAAGGAAAAACACATTACTAACATCAGGAATGAAAGAGGAGCCACCACCAAATACCTCACAGTATTAAAATGATAACCCATGGGGCACCTGGGTGGCTCAGTGGGTTAAGCCTCTGCCTTTGGTTCAGGTCATGATCCCAGAGTCCTGGGATCAAGCCCCACATCGGGCTCTCTGCTCGGCAGGGAGCCTGCTTCCCCCTCTCGCTCTCTCTGCCTGCTTGTGATCTCTCTGTCTCTCTCTCTGTCAAATAAATAAATTAAATCTTAAAAAAAAAATGATAACCCATGTATTTTTCGAAGAACTCTATACCAATAAATTTGACAACCTAAATGGAAAAAGTACTATAAAAGACAATACAACCAACACTATTGAAAAAGAATGGATAACCTAACTATTTCTACGTCTACATAAAACGTTTAATTCATGAATAGTTTCCCACAGTATAATACCAGTTCCAGATTGCTTCCCTGATTAAATCAATCAGACATTTAGGAAGCAAAAATACCAATTTTTCCGATAGTATAGGAGTAAAATCTTTCCAAATCATTTTAAGAAGGCACTGCAACTGTGTTAGCAAAGCCAGACAACATTGCCAAAAAAAGAAAAAAGAGAAAATTGCAGAACAATCTGTCTTATGAAAATAGATGCAAAACTCATTAAAATATTAGCAAATCAAATCCATTATTATAGGAAAAGGAAAACAGCATTATCGTGAGAGTTATATCAAAAAATCTAAGATAAGTTTATTATTTAAAAACTTCTGTGTTTTAGAGGTGCCTGAGTGGCTCAGTTGATTAAGTGTCTGACTTTTGATTTTGGTGCAGGTCATGATTTCAGGGGTGTGAGATAGAGCCCCACACCTGGGCTCTGTGCTGGGTTTGAAGATTATCTCTCTTCCTCTCCTTCTGTTCCTCGCACCTCTCTAAAAAACAAACAAAACAAAACAAAATTACCGTGTTTTAATATGAATAGCTTAAGAGAGGATATAACTTGATCATTTCAATAAAGACAATGAAAGCATTTGACAAGGTAGAACACCCATTTTTTATTAAATATCTCAGTAAATTATGAATAGAGAGAGGTTTCTTCAACTTGATAAAGGAAATCCATGAAAAACTCACAGCTAATATTTTAATGTGAAGTTGGAAAATTAATTTAAATCCATAGATCAATTTCAAGAAAATTGACATCTTAATAATATTAAATCTTTCAGTCCATAGGTCTGGTATATTTCTACAGTTATTTAAATCTTCAAATTTATATCATCAAAGATTTATAACTTATAGCTTATAAAATTCTGCACTCATTTGTTAAATTTATACTTCAGTATTCAGTAATTTTTATTCTATTTTAAACAGTATTTTTAAATGTCAGCTTTAATATTTTGTTATTATACAGAAATATAACTTAGCTTAATGTTAACTTTGTATTCTGAAACATTACTAGTCCCTTATTATATCTTATACTTTTCTTATAAATTCTTTCAATTTTCCATGAATACAATGTCATCTCAGAATTCATAGTTTTGTTTCTTTCTTTTTAATCACTAGCCTTTTATTCCTTTTTCCTATCTTTTTGAACTAACACATGTAGTATGAAATTGAATAAAAGTGATGTGAATTGAGCAGGAAAGACCAAGAGGGAAATTTCTGGGGTACTGTAAGTATTTTGCCTTATACATTCATGAAAACTGATTGCATAATGTTTATTGTATGAGGGTTCACCTTATGTAAAGTATACCTTAGAGTATGCTTTTTAAATTCTTCAATGAGAAAAAAATAAGTGAACAGAACAAAAGAATTTAATTTTTGAGAGTTAATTCCATTTTACTTTTTTAATTTGCTACTATTTGTATCCTAAATCATATATCTATTTCTTTCAATAGTAATTGAATACTTATTGCTACAATAAATTGCATCATTGACCTCAAATTTTTACTTCTCTATATTAATGACATTAGCCTTATAGTATCCTTACACTCTGATTCTACACCTGTCCATGTGCATTTCTTCAGAAAATAGGAGGTGGAAAATACATGGAATTTATATAAAAATAAGACAGATGGTTAAATAGAAGGAAGGTGTATGTCAGTGTATGCCTAGTTCTTAACAGGATCTGTGTGTTCCAATTTTGTTCTAGTTGGTTTTTGTATTCCCATCAGAACTTGAACATACTAGCAGATTGGAGGATGAGGAACATGTGGAGCAGATAAGAGCATCCTAAGCCATCTGTATGTAGACTGGCTAGACGGGAGGTGAACCATGAAAGACTATGGACTCTGAAAAACAATCTGAGGGTTTTGAAGGGGCGGGGGGTGGGAGGTTGGGGGAACCAGGTGGTGGGTATTAGAGAGGGCTCGGATTGCATGGAGCACTGGGTGTGGTGCAAAACCAATGAATACTGCAACACTGAAATGAAATTAAAAAAAAAAAAAAAGACTGGCTAGACTGGGGCACCTGGGTGGCTCAGTTGTTAAGCTTCTGCTTTCAGCTCAGGTCATGATCCCAAGGTCCTGGGATCAAGCCCCACATGGAGCCCAGCATCAGGCTCCCTGCTCAGTGGGAAGCCTGCTTCTCCCTCTCTCACTCCCCCTGCTTGTGTTCTCTCTCTGTGTCTCTCTCTGTCTAATAAATAAAATCTTAAAAAAAAAAAAAAAAGACTAGCTAGACTGATTGAAAGCTATCTGACCTCAGACATGTCAGCTTGTGGTTTAAGGTCAGGTGAATCACCTCACTGAAGCCACCAGCTGAATCCAAATATCAAAACAATAAATGCATATTATTTTTGAGTTGATATGAAGAATATTGAGTCACTGATTAACACTGCTATTTTTTTCTTGATTTGTAAGTAGTTCCCTTTCCCAACTTGACACTGGTTTTTAGAATGCTAATAAAAATTATATTTTAGTTATAAACCTATTGATGCTTCTTAACATCTCACATATCTAGTAATTAAGAACAGAAAAAAGTTCTAAGAAAAAATAAGAAAACAAAATGTAGAAACATAAACATTAATCACTTATGACCTTCAACAATACATTTTTATACTGAAAAATGTTTTCTACTTATATTTCATTTTATATCTATGCTTTATTTTATGACACTATAAGTAGGTAGTATGTTATTTGGATTTTGATTCCATTCAGCACTATAAAATTCTTAAATCTAAAATAACTTATGATTGAAATGTGTTGGTCTAGGTATCAGCCTCAGTAGAAATGAATCTTTTGCTTAACTATTATGGGAAAAGATTTGCCTATGAATTTGAAACTAACTTCAGGATTTAAAAAAAAAAAAAAAAGTAAGTCAATCCCTGGCCCAAGTGAAGACGAGGAATGAAAACAAAGAAAGAAGGGATAAAAATATTTTTAAACATATGTTGACTAGAGAATTCAGGGAATTTTTTTTCATGTTTCATTTAAATTCCAGTTGGTTAACATATAGTATAATATTAGTTTTAATAGTAGAATTTTGTGATTCATCACTTACAAACAATATGCAGTGCTTATCACAGTAAGTACCTTCCTTAATACCCATCATCCATTTAACTCATCTCTCACCCACCCTCCTCCAGCAACCCCCAGTTTGCTATCTATAGTTAAATCTATTTTATAGTTTGTCTTCCCCCCCCATGTTCATGTGTTTCATTTCTTAAATTCCACATATGAGTGAAATCATATGGTATTTGCCTTTCTCTGACTGACTTATTTCACTCAGCATAGTATACTCTAGCTCCTCCACATCATTGCAAATTGCAAGATTTCATTCTTTTTTATGGCTGAGTTATATTTCATTATAATATGTATGAATAATTCTTACTTAACCATAATGCTTTCAAAATGGATTAGTACATTTCAATATTAAAACAACAAAAATATTTTATTTAGTAGGATTTACTAGTAAGTATGCTATGTGTACAAATAAAAATGATTATGGCCTTGTTCCAAAAAAACTATAAAAACAGTCCATATACAGGCCAAATTTTGGCCAATAGCCTATAATTTGTGGGCCACAGACTTAGAATATATCACATCTGATTTTCTTAATTCCTTGTAGACTGACAACTTTTATGTAATACAATTAAATTTAAGTATGGGAGAAATTAAATTATAAATATTAAATACAAGTGTGAATTTGCATTTTGGGGGTCATTAGAAAATGCATTGCTTCCTCAATCTGAGATTAATGTAAATGCTCACTCTTAGTCTCATCCTTTCTGGGCAGAGCAGTGACAGGTTTTGGACCAGCACTGATCAGTGGGCCACACTTTGAGAAGCTCCATTCAGAGCTAAAGACAATGGCTTACATCTCTCCAGTTGAAGCCTATTGTGTTTACAACATTGGATGAGTACTCCTCACTTTCTGAACTGTTAGTCTTTCCAAACATATATATATGTTTTCCCAAACATATATATTTTAGTGAAATACACTCACATACTCAGCATAGTCAACTCATTTTGAGGTACTGAGCCTTTCATGATACATTGAAAGGCATAGTTATTATAACTGGGCTTGCCTAAAGATTGAAGTTTATCTCTGTCATTCATACATTAACCACAAGCTCTTGTTTGTTTGTCTATTTGTCTATATTTAAGCTTAAAGTGATACTATCATTCATCTTAGATATCTCTGAACATATTTTATTTACTTTGTATCTCTATCTATAGTTTAGCTTCTTACCCAACACAAGGTAGAAACGCACATACAAAATAGTGAGTAGAAATGTTAAGCATGGGGCTCCTGGGTGGCTCAGTGGGTTAAGCCTCTCCCTTCAGCTCAGGTCATGATCTCAGGGTCCTGGGATCGAACCGAACCCTGCATCAGGCTCTCTACTCCATGGGGACCCTGCTTCCCCCTCTCTGTCTGCCTGCCTCTCTGTCTACTTGTGATCTTTCTCTCTGTCAAATAAATAAATAAAATCTTTATTTAAAAAAAAAAAAAGAAATGTTAAGCAATTGGACATAGCATCTTTTTTCCCCCCAAATAAATAGACTAATCCTATAGGTGAATATATATATTTTTTAAAAACCTAAGTATAAGGACTCAAACACTAAAATTCCACTTGGTATTCCATCCCACAACTTTATAATTATATTTGACCTTTGTGTCTACCATCACTGAATTGACTGATTGGCTAACTTCTCTTCTATTATTTTCTTCCTTTTGACCTTCAAAAACTAGACAGCCTGATTAGGGATAGCTGGAAACGGGCATTTTCTGCAATTTTTTTGTTTGTTTGTTTGTTAATCAAATTATGAGCGATATTCAGTTTCTTCTTATGTTAATATCTAATTCCTTCTTTGAATTAAGTAGTTTTGCTATAAAATATATTATTTTCTAGGCAGAATTAATGCAAATTATTTTTATTGTGATGATGTAGGAATGAGAAAATCTGCATTAAAAGGGAAATAGACTCATAAAATTAAACTATCTGGAAAACTAAAGATTATATTTAACTTTGACCTCATTTTCTTTTCTCTAAATTCTTATTTAATTTGATTATTTGAAATAATAAATCTATAGCACTTCATAAATTATTTAAAATTTTAATTAGACAGTAAGTAAGATGTTTACTAAAAAACTTCCAGGTCAATAAACTGACCACAGATGAAAATCAGTGAGTTGTGTAAGAGTTATAAAAGAATAAAGTATACATTTACAAGAGACTAAAGACATAAAAGTTTTAATAAACATATAGAAAAAAGAATTTAGCAATTTGAATTAAGTAAAATTAGAGAACAATAATTTATATAATTAAATTTAAAAGAGAATTACTGATGTGGAATCATTTCATTAAAAAAAAATCCATTTTTTGGGGCGCCTGGGTGGCTCAGTGGGTTAAAGCCTCTACCTTCGGCTCGGGTTATGATCCCAGGATCCTGGGATTGAGTCCCGCATCGGGCTCTCTGCTCAGCAGGGAGCCTGCTTCCTCCTCTCTCTCTGCCTGCCTCTCTACCTACTTGTGATCTCTGTCTGTCAACTAAATAAATAAAATCTTTAAAAAAAAAAAATCCATTTTTGGCTTTGTAAGTAATCCCAGTGACCTAGAGTGGGCCAACCTACTTAGTATCAGTATTGTGGAATGATAGTCAATGAATTCTACTGCCCATATTTTTATCAGTAATGCTATTTTCCATTAAAAATATCTAAACCTCAATTGAGAGTGCTGCTTCCATGAATTGGGATGCAGAAAACACTAGATAACTTTTAAACATATAGATCTCCCACTGAGAAAGTGGATAATGTGACTCTCAAAAAGGGAAATAATTATAGTAAGTTTTAAAACTTGAGTTTGCATGTAAAAAGCCATGAGAATATTAATACTAACAAGAAAATTAATATTACTATTAAATTAAAAAAATTTAATGATTGCAATTTCAGCAGTGAAGAAGTTGGCCAAACGAAAACCTTAAACAGTTTTATTAATTGTAATAAATTAGGAAGTGCTGAGATATGTACATTTTCCATTTCATCTGCTATCTACATGTGTTTATGAAACAAGGGATGTGGTTTCCACTATCTATCACAGTGGAAACAGATGGATCCGGAGAATCTCAAGCAAGCCAAGCAGTTAATAGGTTTCACTGGGCACTTATCTTTTGTTTTCAAACCAGAAATTGAGTGCAGGGCTAGAAGAATTGAGTTTAATTCATCCAAGATTATTATAAAAATTAATTAGTTGTATATTTTCCAACTTTCTGTAAAACTACAGAGTTCTAACGTTTTCACTGTTGAGCTAACAGTTGGAGTCTGTAGCTGGTTGACCCAATATTTCCTTCATCCTCTCTTTATTGCAGTTCCAGGAGTCTCTGAAACCTAGTTTGGAAACAGAGTTGTAGATATTGGCAAACTAGTCTTGTGGCTCCAAGGTGTTTGCCAGGGTTGAAATCTTCATTGTCATCAATACTTACTATGATCCTCTTATGTTAACATTATCGGTTAAAACATCATCCAGTGCTCTTGGATGGTTCGTTAGAATCTTGTAACACTAACACTCAAAGATATCTTTGCTATCACCTAAGTCAATGTGCTTTTCAAAGAACACTGCTCTAAATAGAAAAATCATAGCAATGAGCTAGTGGGAAAGTTATTCTATGAATGGTAATATTGAAAATCACAATATCATTTCAAAAAATAAAACAAAACAAAAAATAAAGTAGGAAGTAAAATTAAGCTCAGCAATAGCCCAGGCAATAAAGAAAGTCTCTGACTGACTAGAACCTTCAATAACAAGAACAGAGGAATTGCTTTATATGGTCTAGTGGCAGCTCTTCTGTAACACCTCTATATTGAATATTTGTAAAAACAATACCCTTTTTCAAATACCACATGGATAGGATTAAGAAAGTTCTAATAAACAATTATATAGTTAATAGTCATATATTTATTGGCCTTTCAACCTATCTTGTAGTATTCAGAGGTACTATTTCTGAT
The DNA here is from genome assembly GCF_002288905.1 of Enhydra lutris kenyoni. Classification (NCBI taxonomy): domain Eukaryota; kingdom Metazoa; phylum Chordata; class Mammalia; order Carnivora; family Mustelidae; genus Enhydra; species Enhydra lutris. Next base: position 16,975,211 of record NW_019154116.1, on the reverse strand, counting down.
TGTGATCATATCTGTTTTCTTCAATTCAACATGTTTTCCATTTCCTTAAAATCTCTTGTGTTGGAGCTAACTTGTTTATTGTTTCTGAATAAAATGTGGATCACTGCCTTATTTCGAGCCAGAAATTTACATTACTTTCTTCAGTGTGGAGGGGCCAAGGACAGGCAGTACCTAAATGTACCATTGGGGCATATTGATTATTTAAAGAAAGAGGGCATATGATGTGATGAGCACTGGGTGTTATATGCAACTAATGAATCATTGAACCCTACATCAAAAATTGATGATGTACTATATGCTGGCTAATTGAGTTTAAATTAAAAAAAGAAATATTGAAATGTGAGGGGTGGAAGAAGGAGTGTTTAAAAAAAATAAAAGGCAAGATGCTTATAAATGCTTATAAAAAATAAAATAAATTAAGTTACTTAAGAGACTATCTAAGCAAGAAGGACACCAGATGCTCTGCTTCCCTTGAAAGTAGGAAATAAATCTCCTGTGTGATAAGTACCCTCTGTGTAGCAAGAGGTAAAAAGACATATCCTTATCACCAGATAGGGCACTTAGAGCCAAGGAGGCTGTATAAAAACCTTTCTTATGTTTTTCTAATTTATTACCACACACCAAATTCTGTTTAGAATCCCATACTAATTGGAGCTCCCAAAGTTAGGTTTTCTTTGTTCTGTCAGTTTTTCACAGGGCTACTGTCTCTTTAAACATATAAAAACTTCCCTGGTTATTTCTTTAGATCTCAAATTATTGGACCTCCATGCACATGAATATTTTTTTCCTCCAATTAATCTTCTTTCTGTAAATTTAATTCTTAGTCCTGCTGGAAGAACTTGAAGGAAATTTTTTTTTTTGTTTTTTGTAAGTTTTTACATTAGGGAATATCACTTAATAATCATGCTTTAATAATCCTACTAGCTAGTCAATGGATTTTTAAGAAATTAAGTCAAGTAAAAAATAACTCGTAATGTAAACAAAATTAAATGTGACTTCTGAAATTAAACTTTTGAAATTCTATTTTGTACTAATGTTCTGTGTGGTTTTTCAGTTTGTATAAGTGAATGTTTGTGCAGATTAAGTATTTAACCACCAAAAGTCAATTGTATGATTCACTGAATTGTAGTAGAACACAATATTCAGATATTTTAAGTATGTACATTTATGTATGATCAAGAAACCAAACAATATTATTAGGATAAAACCATGAAATTAGTCAAGATCAGGGAAATTACCTTTGAATACAAGTCACAGAAGTCATCTTCATTCACACTTCAGTAAGGATTGCTTTAATATTTCACCCAAATTTATAATCATATTTATTACCTATTATGCATATAATGCTGGTTGGGATGTGGAGAATATTAATGTACAAAATGATGACAAGAGACCGACAATATAACAATGGAGAGAATATATTTATCATGCTGATTTGTTTTTAATAAAAGTCTTTATGCAGAGAGTGGCACTCAGGGATGAGAACTTAAATCAGAAAAGAAGAGAGGAAGATCATCAACAAAGATACCCCCTGGATAGAAAGAGATCCATGAAACCAACACAGATTTCTCTGGCAGAGGCATGCAGGAAAGACTGGAACAATGGACATCAATTCAACCAAATGTAAAATCCCTGGGATTTGGTGCTAGCCATATACAAAGTGATAATAAGCATGAAAGGAAATAAAGAGATAGGTAAGCAAATAAATATAAATAAATAAATAGCTTTGAATGTGTTATCTTTAATGTTTAAGAATAAAGCAAATTCTTTAAAGCAAGAAAGAGGAAATAAAAGATGAGGTTCAGAAGTGGATTTTCCAACTGGAAAATGATCTCTAGGCAATTTAGCAGTGTTTTTTAGCTTTGCATTTTTTTATTACTGAGAATAGCATTGTAGTGAATCACCACATATAAAATAAACCATTTGTAATTAAAAATAATATGAATATATATTAATCAAATTAATATTTTAAAATATTTAAAGAAGAATGTCCAAGGTAGAAAAATTGAAGGGTCAATTCTTTCCCATTAATCTTCCTAGAAGTAAGTAGTTAGGACACTTTTTACTGTGCCTTATGAGTCTTCTCATATACCCCCTCATACTTTTAATTTATATCTTTATACCATAATAATGATTAATCATTTTAAAATACCTATTAATTTCCTATTGTCAGAAATGAGTTACTTCTCTTATGTCATACCTTTTTCCTTCTCCTTATATCTTCAGTTGCCATTAACCACCACTGGGTTAAATCAATATGTTGGGTTTATGGTATTTTGATTTTAGAAATATATTTTACAGTTGGGCTGCTCGGTGTACTATCATTAAATTGCCTTCAGGCATAACTTTTTACTTTCATTTTTTTGTACATTGAGTCACTGACAGTTTTGCTGTATTTCCAAAGTAATTCTCTCCACACCCTCTCCGGTCTCTTAGTCAAGTTTCCACACTAATAGGTCAGACAACCTGTGATTTCAGTTTGTTTTCAGGAGACTGCAGCTTTAGTGTCACAATTGCTCTGAGACTGAGTTGCTGGGATAGGAAGTGCCTGTGCTGGTATCCTGGGGAATTTTTTTGCTTTCCCACGCTCTGGTGAGTATCTTCCTTTGAAGATGCTCTATGTACCTCTCCCTTCCTTTTACTCCTTCACTGAATTAGCTTAGCTTCCTAAGAAAGGGTGCCTAAGTCAATCTTTCCTTCTTTCTTTCTTTCTTTCTTTCTTCTTTCTTTCTTTCTTTCACATGCTTTGTTTTATTTTATTTTACTTGCTTGTTTGTTGAAATATTCCTGCCAAAAAATATTTTCATTGGATTTCCAATGTGTCTGATCATTTGCTTGAGTATAGGATTCTAGATTAAAAATTATTTTTCTGTACATTTTGATAATATTATTCCTTTGAAATGAAAACCTACCCTTTTCTTATGCTATTATTTCTTCCTTTCCCAACTGTTCTTTCATGTTCCACCCAAATGTCCATCAGCTGATGAATGGATAAATAAAATATAGTATATCCAATAAATAGATCATTGCTTTGCTCTTTCCTTGTCCTTTTACTTTCTTCTTTGATTGATATATCTTGTTAATTATTTAAATTGGCAGTTTCAGAGAGTTGGCAACTGGGAAGATCAGTGCTCATAAATGGTTTATCCAGCACAATTTAAGGGATCATTAGTGATAACTTGACAATATTTGCTACTACTTGACATATGAATAAGAGACAATTTTACATAGTGCCATTTACTTCACACCTCCTAAAATTATTATAATCAAAAAGATATCAAAATGTGGTGGGGAGGATGTGAAAAAGTGGAACCCTCTTACTTAGGAAAAGTCTGGAAGTTTCTCAAAGATTAAACATAGAATTACCATATGACCCCACAGTTTTTATCCTAGGTATATACCTGATAAACACATATGTAGACAAAATTCATAGCAGCATTATTCATAAAAAAATCAAAGAATGGAAACAAACCAAATATCCATTAACTGATGAATAAATAAAATATAATATCTCTATGCAATGGAATATGGTTTGTCACTAAAAAGGAATGACATACTAATACATTCAAGTATATGAATGAACACTGAAAATATGCTAAATAAAAGAAGTCATGCAAGACAGACCTATTGTATGATTTTATTTATACGAAATGTCCAAATTGGCAAATCTATAGAGCTAGAAAGCATATTGGTGATTGCCTAACTCTGGGGGTTGGGGTTGATCTACTATCTTGCTATGGTTATAATGTTTCCATTGAATGTAGATCAATGTAATTCTGATATTTCATTGTAATAATTATGAGCTATATTCTTTCATAAATCATGCAAGGCCTTGTTTTCTCCTTCTATCTAGAAAGAAAAGAAATTAATTAGTTTGAACCAAGTGAAAAACATCTATTTCTGTTTCTCAGAAATGTGACTGGGACTACTAATTGGTACAGAGTTTCCCCTTTGGGGTAATGAAACTATTCTAAAGTAGTTTGTGGTGATGATTGTACAAATCTGTGAATATACTAAAAAACATTTAATTTTACACTATAAATAAATGAATTATATGATATGTGAATCACACTTCAAAACATATGGAGACAAAGTTTAGAGCAGCATTATTCATAAAAGCCAGAAACATGGAAACAAACTAAATGCCCATCTGTGTGTGTGTGTGTGTGTGTGTGTGTGTGTGTATTAGGATTTGGAATATGTATGTATCCATATATATATATATCCACCTATCTATAATCTATCTTTCTTTTTTAGTATTTATTTATTTATTCAACAGAGAGAGACAGAGCAAGAGAGAGAACACAAGCAGGGGAGTGGGAGTGGGAGAAGCGGGCTTCCTGCCGAGCAAGGAGCCCAATGCAGGGATTCTATCCCAGGACTCTGGGATCATGACCTGAGCTGAAAGCAGATGCTTAATGACTGAGCCACCCAGGTGCCTCTATCATCTATCTTTCTACCTTTGGGATATGGATTAATTCTGGAAAGACATCAAAAAATCATTATTAATTATTATTCATTTGAGATATACCCAAACTTACTTGGAAATAGCAGCTTTGTATAAACTTGCATCACTTTTTCTTAATTTACACATTGTTTTACCTGGGATAAAAATCAGTAAGTTTATCAGAAATAACCTATTTGTTATATTTATGAACAATAAGTCAAATTAATAAGCTCACTTTTATACTCAAACATGTGCCAGAACTGACCTTTCCTTCTGGGTTGCCAATTTAAACAAAAGTATATCCTTTATTACTGGAATTCTGTGCAGTAATTGGAACAAACTTCTCACCTTGATTGTACCTAGAAATGATCTGTCACTATATCTTCATACTGTGAACACTGTGATGAAAGTAACTCTCATGAACCACAATGCAGCAATTTTTACATTTAAATAATTTATGAAAACACCAGTGGCACTCTATTCCAAAATGTAGTTAATCTGTACCACAAAACAGTTACAATTTACTGAAAGATAATGAGCAATGGAAGCATTTGAGAAACTTTTAGATTAGCATAATTAAAACAACTTTATTCAAAGTCTAGTTAGAATTTAAGAACACTGATCTACTAACTTGCTATGGTTATAATGTTTCCATTGAATGTAGATCAACATAATTCTGATATTTTGTTGTAATAATTGTGAGCTATATTCTTTCAAAAATCATGCAAGCCCCTGTTTTTTCCTTCTATCTAGAAAGAAAAGAAATTAATTAGTTTGAACCAAGTGAAAAACATCTATTTCTTTTTCTCATAATGTTAGAAACTGTATTTGTTTCTCACAGTAAAATTAGGCATTGTGAATTGCTAGGGTCATGACAAATAAATTGGCAGTGATACACCAGTGTATATTGTAAAAGGACTTTTTAACTTCTGAATGTTTTTAATGTGGTGTGTAAGTAACTCAGCTAGAAATTTTGTTAGTTTGGGTGAGCAACTTATATATACATAAATTTTAATTCTTTAGTGTAAAATTTAGGGTAAATGTACATGAACATGACTTTTATACAATTTTATAATAACTATGAGAATACAAATTGTCCTAATCTCTTTGTAAAATTAAAAACAAAATATGTAGCAGGGAAGATTTATGGGCTGAATTGTGCCCCCACCAGAACTCAGATGTTGAAATTTAACCTCCAATACCCCAGAATGTGATTGCATTAAAGAAAGGACCTTTAAATAGGTGATAGAGTTAAAATGGGGCCATCTGTGTGGGCCATAACTTAATATGACTAGCATCTTTATAAGAAGAGAATATTAGGGGGCGCCTGGGTGGCTCAGTGGGTTAAAGCCTCTGCCTTCGGCTCAGGTCATGATCCCAGAGTCCTGGGATCAAGCCCCGCATTGGACTCTCTGCTCCGCGGGGAGCCTGCTTCCTCCTCTCTCTCTGCCTACTTGTGATCTCTGTCTGTCAAATAAATAAATAAAATCTTAAAAAAAGAAAAAAAAGAAGAGAATATTAGGACCCACACGGAGATACCAGGGTTGCACGCCCCAAGAAAATGCGAGGACACAGTGAGAAAGTAACCACGTGCAAGCCATGAAGAGAGACCCTAAGAGAAATCAAATCTGTCAACACCTTGATCTTGGATTTCAAGCCTCCAGTTGTGAGGAAAATAAAATCTACTGTTTAAGCCACCTAGCTGTAGCATTTTGTTATGGCTGCTCCAGGACATTAAAATAAGAGACAGTTGCCAAGAAGTCAGAACATGTTTTGGTTTGTTTTTTTTTTCCCCCCAGGTTTTAATACCTCCTTATTAGTGCATTTACGTGTGTGTAAGAGAAAATGGTGTTTGAATTCCTTTACAAACTCTCATCATCTATGTTCTTTGTTTAAGATGCTATCTGCTGACATAACACCTATCCTCAGTCTTTTCTAAGATCACTCTCACACGGCTGAGAATGGAAGATCAAAATCTACATTTAGAGACTTGCATGCAGCCAGAAGATTGAGTACAATTCAAACTGTGTCTTCTTGAAACAGTTGTGTGAGATTCAGAAGGCCGAAGAACAGAGAGGGCAACATTTCAGTAGCAATCTCAACTTAAACAGGCGATCTTTAGTAGATTATCCTATACTTGCAGTGGGCAGAATCTCCTAGTGCAGTCACAACCTCCATGAATGTGGTGGCTCTGTGTCCACAGCAATGGGATCAGGGGCAAGGACCTGGGTCATGGCAACAGTGATGTGCTGTTATAGACAATGGACCTAACTTCCATTCATCTAGACTCACTAATGATTTAGCAAACATGCAGTTCCCTGTGTTAAGTCAATTTCAGCTTGAAATACCCAGAATTATTTCCGTTTCCTATGCTGAATTCTGAATTTTTTGTCTAATTTACTGTTGACTGTAAAAAGAATTTTTACCAGCAAAGAATTGAAGAAACCCTTTTAAAATGTTTTAGCACTATCAGGCTGGATTGGGAGAAGGAAAAAAAAAAATTCAGCAGCTTCTACCAGATTCTTTGAGGATCCCCTAAACAGATCATTTATTGCCTCCTGGTTTCCTATGATATTAAACATGCATCATGTTTTTTTACTCAGTGCCAGGCACAGAGGGAGAAAATGAATGAATTAGGTTAAAGTTAAAAAAAAAAAAACTAGAAATGGACACTGGATAATGTACTGGATAATAAAACAAAGTAACACTGACAGTGATTACAACAATGTGAATTTGCTGTATTGTTTACCTTGCAAGAACCAGTTTATGAAAAAGCTAATGTATGTGTGTATGTAAATTCTCAACCTGGGATGTGCTCTTGCTTATTATTCCTGCCCAAGTGGGGTTTCATATATGGAGATTCCTGTTCCTGTCAGTTTCCAAGGTAAAGAATTTACAAAATAAGTATTCAACTACTTCATGACAGAGCATCCCCTTCAAAATAAAGATAAGAGTTGCATCTTAGAGCTTCCACAACCAAGAAAAAAGCATAATTGTTGGCTGGACTCTTCAAGTTTAGTATATATCATATTCGATGCTTGATAATACTGTCCCAACCAATTTATCACATGATACATGAGGTTTCTAGTTCTGCATGGGTGGTAGAATAACAAAGGGCTCATGCCTCGCTTGTAATAAAAGCAGTCCTGCCTCATGGACCATATGGCATAACAGATACTATGATTCTAGAGGTTTCTGTCATAAAGACAATGGGTGGATCTTCCAGCAAATCCAATTTGAAAGATGCAGTACATTTCCCCCATGTTTAGGATCAAGGGAATTCTATATACAACTGAGCAGTGAACACCATTCAAAACATAGCTCTTGAAATGATACTGGATCCTGGTGAAAAGCTAAGTGCTAAATGTGGATCATCAATAACATGTATCCCAAATTTTCCATCAGGAAATAATTATTATCAGGCCACCAAAATTGGAAAGTGCCTATATTAGTGATAACTAAAAACTATATCATCAGTAATTAGGAGAGATCCTTCTAGGGGTCAAATTTATTAAGGCTTACTTTTTCATGTATATTGGGTGGAAGAGAAATTTAATGAGTTAAACATGCATGAGTTCATCAACAGCGGCATAGGGCATGCTAGTTGGTCAGGTGCCTGGAAGTAGCAACTCTGGAAATCTGATGAAAAGGAATTCTGGAGAAGAGGCATGTGGGTGTTGTAATAGGAATAAGCACAAAATTTGAGAATATCTGCATCATATATTACTGTCATCAGAAATCATCATTTGTAGAAGAGGTAATAACCCAGTAGACAGAATGACTCAACCAATAGGTAAAGTCAGCTTCTATCCTGACACACCATTGCTTTCACAATACACGATGCCGTAGTTAGAGATAGAGGCTCCAAATGGACCAGTGACATGAATTACGTCTCCGCAAGGATTTTCTAGCTACTGCTACTGTGGAATATCTGACCAATCTACAACAGAGAGAGAAGCTGATCTCCTGATATAGAATCCTTTAAGGATTTCTGTAAGTCACTTAGCCACCATAAACCAAGCCATCCAGAGGATAGAATGTTATGTACCTGGATTTCTAAATTGAAACTTTATTACTATGCATCCCAGAGATCTGGAATGAAGAGGCAAGAAATCAAGTATGGGAAAATAAATCTAATATTATTTATTATAATATATAATAATACACAGAAAAAATAATTCACAAGCAAAATGAGCAGTAAGACAAATTTTGCAAACAGCATTAGGAAACTCAATAACCTGAACAATTAGTAAATTCAGTAATATTTTATTTCATTAAATATATATATGTATATAAAATCTCAGATAAAAGACAGAATTTAATCTTTACAATAAGAGTAAACATTTACTTACAAGAGGAAATGGCTACATAAAGCAGTAATTAAAGGATTTGTCCTGAAAAATACATAATTTCTAACTCTTTAAGTAAACAAGATGGAAAATCTGTTGAATAGTGAATTAGAAAAAAGTTAACCTAGAAATAAAATGATAATCCAGAATGGAAACCAAAACAATAAAGAGAAGAAAACTGAAAACAGGAGAAGTTAAGAATATTCAAAATAACTTGAGAAGAAGCAATGTCTTTTTATAAAGAGTTCCAGATGAACAAGCAAACAGAATGAGAAATGCAAAATATTTGATAAGGAAAAAAATTAACGTAGAAGGAAGTAGCCAATAAACTAAGGTAGAAAAAGAAAAAGAGAGAGAGAGAGAAAATTAAACATGTCAAGTCTAAATGAATACTGATATAAAAACAAAACAATACCGTCCATTTGAAGACAAAAGAAGAAAGATACATAAGAAATATAGGGAATATCAGGTACATTAACATTCAATACTGAAAGTGAATTAATAGAGATATTCATTGAAAGACAAAATTAACAAGATTATTTAAATTTATAGACACCTGGGCGCCTATGTGGCACAGTCCATTAAGCTCTGACTCTTGGTTTGGGCTCAGGCCACAAACCCATGGTCTTGGGATCAATCAAGCTCCAAGTGGAGCTCCATGCTCAGTGGAGAGTTTCTCTCCCTCTCCTTCTGCCCCTCCACACTGTGTGCTCTCTCTCTCTCACTCTCTCTCTAAGACAAATAAATACTAACAAAGTAAACTTATAGACACCTAAAAATATAGTCTTCAAAAGTATAAAGCAGGGGTGCCTGGGTGGCTCAGTGGGTTAAAGCCTCTGCCTTTGGCTCAGGTCATGATCCCAGGGTCCTGGGACTGAGTCAGTAGGGAGCCTGCTTCCCTCTCTCTCGGCCTGCCTCTCTGCCTACTTGTGTCTGTCAAATAAATAAATAAAATCTTTAAAAAAAAAGTATAAAGCAAAGACTGATAATATTACAAGCAAATACACAATTAAATTAGAAGATTTTAACACAATATGAGTAACCTACAGCTCAAGCAATCAAAAAATTAAAATACAGATCTAACTATCATAGGTAACAATATAAATAAATATTTTAAAATTGACTCTGTTCTGTGCTGTAAGAGAATTCTCAAAATACTGCAAAAAATAGATAAAATACAGGCTATATTGTTGGAATCCATAAAATTCAAAATTAACAATAAAAGTGTACATACACAAACACAAATTCTTGAACCCTACTATTGGAAATGAAACAACTTCTAACCCTGATGGAAATATGAAATAATAAAAATCATGAAAGAAGCATGCAGAATTTTAAATAGTTATAATGGCACTTGAAATTATAAACTATTATCACGTAAATTATCACATAAAGGTGACATACAGTGAATATGTGGCAGGAAAAAGAATTGAGATACCTGGAAAAGCAATTGCAGAATGGCTAATGAAGTCAGAGCAAAAGATAAAAGCATTAGTTGTCAAAAATGCATATGCTTTCCATTGAACTAACATATTAACATATTACCTTAGAGTATCTAAAATTCTGCTTCAGGCACAACGTCACATCTTTACTATTCTTTTGTACTTGTGACTGGGGATTTTTATGAATGATTTACTTTTCTTTTTTTAGGTATGTAAGAATAGCAGTGTCAATAATAGATATCAACAGAGCAATTTGGTCCATTCTGACAAAGATACATGGATGTCTACTCTATATTGTAAGCTTTCTGATGCTGGAAATTATAGCTTGTATAAAATATAAAGTATTCCAGAATTTTATTACTTTTGATACTTCTACCTGTGAATGCCAGCAACAGCCAATAAAATGGGATTCTTAACACTTTTTGCTTTATGCATGACTGTATAAATTCACTTTAAATTCCATTTCACGACATATTTTCTGATGTCCTGTCATTTATGCTATATCTGATAATTTTAAACACTGTTCTTAAAAAATTAGTTTTATATTGTTTATCCAACACTAAACTTGAATTCTTCCAACCAATACAAATTGATTTAACAGAAAATCAATTGATATTCTTTATCCTTTGTACTTCTCACTAGATTTGGCCAACACTCATGAACAGAAATCAGAAAGCTTTCCTTTTTATAAATAATCGTGTAATTCTATATGGTTTTTCTGAGAAGATAGTCAACAAATGCAAATTTCCATAAAGCTTAAAAGACTATTTGATGTGCATTTTATAAATAACAGTATGACAGTGTTATTTTTTAATGATTTCTATAATATTTTAATAGGATGATCTACATTATAAAAAGTGAGCTAATAATAATTATAAAAATTTGTAATGTATGGAGAACAACACTACATGCAAAAAGGCTAAACTTCTCTTGGCAAGGTAGGTACGATTCGTTTATGTCATAAAATAACAATTAAATTTCCAATTATTTGGTCAGCTATATATATCCATGTACAGAAACCTTTACCCAATCATATAATTAAGTCACAGGTAAATTTTGATCACCTCAAATGTACTCAGTTCACCTCTGCCTCCAAATTAGAAATGCAACAAACAGCACCTGCATCTACATCAACAAATTTCATTAACCTTTCCATTACTTGGAGTTGCCACTCATTACAAACCTGCTTCCCATATTTCATTCAGTCTGTAATTTATCACAAAACTCATCCAAACTCCCTAATGGCTTACTCGCCACTTGAGAAATTTCTGTTTAAAATACTAGTAAATTGGAAGCAGAAAACAGAAGAGGAGTCAAGATGGCGGAGAAGTAGCAGGCTGAGACTACTTCAGGTAGCGGGAGATCAGCTAGATAGCTTATCTAAAGATTGCAAACACCTACAAATCCAACAGGAGATCGAAGAGAAGAAGAACAGCAACTCTAGAAACAGAAAATCAACCACTTTCTGAAAGGTAGGACGGGCGGAGAAGTGAATCCAAAGCGACGGGAAGATAGACCACGGGGGGAGGGGCCGGCTCCCGGCAAGCGGCGGAGCAACGGAGCACAAAATCGGGACTTTTAAAAGTCTGTTCTGCTGAGGGACATCACTCCAGAGGCTTAACTGGGGTGAAGCCCACGCAGGGTCAGCGTGGCCTCAGGTCCCCCAGGGTCACAGAAGGATCGGGAGTGTCTGAGTGTCGCAGAGCTTGCAGGTATTAGAACGGGGAAGCCGGCTACAGAGACAGAGCCGAGGAGTGAGCTCTAAGCTCGGGGTTACCTTGAACGGGTCGCAGGCTTGGTCAGCTCGGAGCGCAGCCGGAGGCAGGGTGACGGGAGTAATTGGGCGCTGTTCTCTGAGGGCGCACTGAGGAGTGGGGCCCCGGGCTCTCGGCTCCTCTGGGCCAGAGACCGGGAGGCCGCCATCTTCATTCCCACCCTCCGGAACTCGATGGAAAGCGCTCAGGGAACAAAAGCTCCTGAAAGCAAACCCCAGCGGATTACTCAGCCCGGCCCCTGGTAAGGGCGGTGCAACTCCACCCGGAGCAAAGACACTTGAGAATCACTACAACAGGCCCCTCCCCCAGAAGATCAACAAGAAACCCAGCCAGGACCAAGTTCACCTACCAAGGAGTGCAGTTTCAATACCAAGGAGAGCAGCGGAATTCCAGAGGAGTAGAAAGTGAAGCATGGAACTCATGGCTTTCTCCCCATGATGCTTTAGCCTTGCAGTTAATTTATTTTTTTTTCTTTTTCAATTTTTTTCTCTTCTTCAGCTAAATTTTTTTTAACTTTTACCCTTTTCTTTTTTAACGTTTTTTAACTAGTTTATCTAATATATATATATTTTCCTTTTTATATTTTTTCTTTATTCATTTTCTTTTTTTAAATTTTTTCTTTTTTTTTTTTTTTCTTTCTGAACCTCTTTTTATCCCCTTTCTCCCCCCCTCACGATTTGGGATCTCTTCTGATTTGGTTAAAGCATATTTTCCTGGGGTTGTTGCCACCCTTTTAGTATTTTATTTGCTCCTTCATATACTCTTATCTGGACAAAATGACAAGGCAGAAAAATTCACCACCAAAAAAAGAACAAGAGGCAGTACCAAAGGCTAGGGACCTAATCAATACAGACATTGGTAATACGTCAGATCTAGAGTTCAGAATGACGATTCTCAAGATTCTAGCCGGGCTCGAAAAAGTCATGGAAGATATTAGAGAAATTATATCTCCTCTCAGGAGATATAAAAGCCCTTTCTGAAGAAATAAAAGAACTAAAATCAAACCAAGTTAAAATCGAAAAAGCTATTAATGAGGTGCAATCAAAAATGGAGGCTCTCACTGCTAGGATACATGAGGCAGAAGAAAGAATTAGCGATATAGAAGACCAAATGACAGAGAATAAAGAAGCTGAGCAAAAGAGGGACAAACAGCTACTGGACCATGAGGGGAGAATCCGAGAGATAAGTGACACCATAAGATGAAACAACATTAGAATAATTGGGATTCCAGAAGAAGAAGAAGAAAGAGAGAGGGGAGCAGAAGGTATATTGGAGAGAATTATTGGAGAGAATTTCCCCAATATGGCAAAGGGAACAAGCATCAAAATCCAGGAGGTTCAGAGAACCCACCTCAAAATCAATAAGAATAGGTCCACACCCCATCACCTAATAGTAAAATTTACAAGTCTTAGTGACAAAGAGAAAATCCTGAAAGCAGCCCGGGAAAAGAATTCTGTAACATACAATGGTAAAAATATTAGATTGGCAACAGACTTATCCACAGAGACCTGGCAGGTCAGAAAGAGCTGGCATGATATATTCAGAGTACTAAACGAGAAAAACATGCAGCCAAGAATACTATATCCAGCTAGGCTATCATTGAAAATAGAAGGAGAGATTAAAAGCTTGCAGGACAAACAAAAACTGAAAGACTTTGCAAATACCAAACCAGCTCTACAGGAAATATTGAAAGGGGTCCTCTAAGCAAAGAGAGACCCTAAAAGTAGTAGATCAGAAAGGAACAGAGACAATATACAATAACAGTCACCTTACAGGCAATACAATGGCACTAAATTCATATCTCTCAATAGTTACCCTGAATGTTAATGGGCTAAATGCCCCAATCAAAAGACACAGGGTATCAGAATGGATAAAAAAACAAAACCCATCTATATGTTGCCTACAAGAAACTCATTTTAAACCTGAAGACACCTCCAGATTTAAAGTGAGGGGGTGGAAAAGAATTTACCATGCTAATGGACATCAGAAGAAAGCAGGAGTGGCAATCCTTATATCAGATCAGTTAGATTTTAAGCCAAAGACTATAATAAGAGATGAGGAAGGACACTATATCATACTCAAAGGATCTGTCCAACAAGAAGATCTAACAATTTTAAATATCTATGCCCCTAACGTGGGAGCAGCCAACTATATAAAGCAATTAATAACAAAATCAAAGAAACACATCGACAATAATACAATAATAGTAGGGGAATTTAACACTCCCCACTGAAATGGACAGATCATCCAAGCAAAAGATCAACAAGGAAATAAAGGCCTTAAATGACACACTGGACCAGATGGACATCACACATATATTCAGAACATTTCATCCCAAAGCAACAGAATACACATTCTTCTCTAGTGCACATGGAACATTCTCCAGAATAGATCATATCCTCGGTCCTCTATCAGGTCTCAACCATTATCAAAAGATTGAGATCATATCCTGCATATTTTCAGACCACAATGCTCTGAAGCTAGAACTCAATCACAAGAGGAAATTTGGAAAGAACCCAAATACATGGAGACTAAACAGCATCCTTCTAAAGAATGAATGGGTCAACCAGGAAATTAAAGAAGAATTGAAAAAATTCATGGAAACAAATGATAATGAAAACACAACGGTTCAAAATCTGTGGGACACAACAAAGGCAGTCCTGAGAAGAAAATATATAGCGGTACAAGCCTTTCTCAAGAAACAAGAAAGATCTCAGGTGCACAACCTAACCCTACACCTAAAGGAGCTGGAGAAAGAACAAGAAAGAAACCCTAAACCCAGCAAGAGAAGAGAAATCATAAAGATCAGAGCAGAAATCAATGAAATAGAAACCAAAAAAACAATAGAACAAATCAACGAAACTAGGAGCTGGTTCTTTGAAAGAATTAATAAGATTGATAAACCCCTGGCCAGACTTATCAAAAAGAAAAGAGAAAGGACCCAAATAAATAAAATCATGAATGAAAGAGGAGCGATCACAAGTAACACCAAAGAAATACAGACAATTATAAGAACATACTATGAACAACTCAACGCCAACAAATTTGACAATCTGGAAGAAATGGATGCATTCCTAGAGACATATAAACTACCACAACTGAACCAGGAAGAAATAGAAAGCCTGAACAGACCCATAACCAGTAAGGAGATTGAAACAGTCATCAAAAATCTCCAAACAAACAAAAGCCCAGGGCCAGACGGCTTCCCAGGGAATTCTACCAAACATTTAAAGAAGAACTAATTCGTATTCTCCTGAAACTGTTCCAAAAAATAGAAAGGGAAGGAAAACTTCCAAACTCATTTTATGAGGCCAGCATCACCTTGATCCCAAAACCAGACAAGGATCCCATCAAAAAAGAGAACTATAGACCAATATCCCTGATGAACACAGATGCAAAAATTCTCACCAAAATACTAGCCAATAGGATTCAACAGTACATTAAAAGGATTATTCACCACGACCAAGTGGGATTTATTCCAGGGCTGCAAGGTTGGTTCAACATCCACAAATCAATCAATGTGATACAACACATTAATAAAAGAAAGAACAAGAACCATATGATACTCTCAATAGATGCTGAAAAAGCATTTAACAAAGTACATCATCCCTTCCTGATCAAAACTCTTCAAAGTGTAGGGATAGAGGGCACATACCTCAATATTATCAAAGCCATCTATGAAAAACCCACCGTGAATATCATTCTCAATGGAGAAAAACTGAGAGCTTTTCTGCTAAGGTCAGGAACACGGCAGGGATGTCCATTATCACCACTGCTATTCAACATAGCACTTGAAGTCCTAGCCTCAGCAATCAGACAACAAAAGGAAATTAAAGGCATCCAAATTGGCAAAGAAGAAGTCAAACTATCACTCTTCGCAGATGATATGATACTGTATGTGGAAAACCCAAAAGACTCCACTCCAAAACTGCTAGAACTGGTACAGGAATTCAGTAAAGTGTCAGGATATAAAATCAATGCACAGAACTCAGTTGCATTTCTCTACACCAACGACAAGACAGAAGAAAGAGAAATTAAGGAGTCAATCCCATTTACAATTGCACCCAAAACTATAAGATACCTAGGAATAAACCTAACCAAAGAGGCAAAGAATCTATACTCAGAAAACTATAAAGTACTCATGAAAGAAATTGAGGAAGACACAAAGAAATGGAAAAATATTCCATGCTCCCGGATTGGAAGAATAAATATTGTGAAAATGTCTATGCTACCTAAAGCAATTACACATTTAATGCAATTCCTATCAAAGTACCATCCATTTTTTTCAAAGAAATGGAACAAATAATCCTAAAATTTATATGGAACCAGAAAAGACTTCGAATAGCCAAAGGAATATTGAAAAAGAAAGCCAAAGTTGGTGGCATCACAATTCCGGACTTCAAGCTCTATTACAAAGCTGTCATCATCAAAACAGCATGGTACTGGCACAAAAGCAGACACATAGATCAATGGAACAGAATAGAGAACCCAGAAATAGACCCTCAACTCTATGGTCAACTAATCTTCGACAAAGCAGGAAAGAATGTCCAATGGAAAAAAGACAGCCTCTTCAATAAATCGGGTTGGGAAAATTGGACAGCCACATGCAGAAAAATGAAATTGGATCATTTCCTTACACCACACACGAAAATAGACTCAAAATGGATGAAGGACCTCAATGTGAGAAAGGAATCCATCAAAATCCTAGGGAGAACACAGGCAGCAACCTCTTCGACCTCAGCCACAGCAACTTCTTCCTAGGAACATTGCCAAAGGCAAGGGAAGCAAGGGCAAAAATGAACTATTGAGATTTTATCAAGATCAAAACCTTTTGCACAGCAAAGGAAACAGTTAACAAAACCAAAAGACAACTGACAGAATGGGAGAAGATATTTGCAAACGACATATCAGATAAAGGGCTAGTGTCCAAAATCTATCAAGAACTTAGCAGACTCAACACCCAAAGAACAAATAATCCAATCAAGAAATGGGCAGAAGACATGAACAGACATTTCTGCCAAGAAGACATCCAGATGGCCAACAGACACATGAAAAAGTCCTCCACATCACTCGGCATCAGGGAAATACAAATCAAAACCACAATGAGATATCACCTCACACCAGTCAGAATGGCTAAAATTAACAAGTCAGGAAATGATAGATGCTGGCGAGGATGAGGAGAAAGGGGAACCCTCCTACACTGTTGGTGGGAATGCAAGCTGGTGCAACCACTCTGGAAAACAGCATGGAGGTTCCTCAAAATGTTGAAAATAGGACTACCCTATGACCCAGCAATTGCCCTACTGGGTATTTACCCTAAAGATACAAATGTAGTGATGCGAAGGGGCACATGCACCTGAATGTTTATAGCAGCAATGCCTACAATAGCCAAACTATGCAAAGAACCTAGATGTCCATCAACAGATGAATGGCTAAAGAAGATGTGGTATATATACACAATGGAATACTATGCAGCCATCAAAAGAAATGAAATCTTGCCATTTGCGACGACGTGGATGGAACTAGAGGGTATCATGCTTAGCGAAATAAGTCAATCGGAAAGACAACTATCATATGATCTCTCTGATATGAGGGAGAGGAGATGCAACATGGGGGCTTAAGGGGGTAGGAGAAGAGTAAATGAAACAAGATGGGATTGGGAGGGAGACAAACCATAAGTGGCTCTTAATCTCACAAAACAAACTGAAAGTTGATGGAGGAAGGGGGGTTGGGAGAGGGGGGGTGGGGTTATGGACATTGGGGAGGGTATGTGCTATGTTGGGTGCTGTGAAGTGTGTAAACCTGGTGATTCACAGACCTGTACCCCTGGTAATATTAATATATGTTTATAAAAAATAAAATTAAAAAAATAAATAAATAAAATAAAATACTAGTAAATCTGGTAGTTCTCATTTATCTAAATTTCATTTGGATTTTTGTTCCCATGCCAAATCTTGATAAAGGACTTTAGTGATAACTGAATCTAAAATTGCATTGTTTTTGGTAAAAAACATTAAACAATTATCTACTTTACTTGGTTTACTTTTCAACAAATCGCTTGAATGACCTTACATTATATCATCTAACACATATTTGTTTATTATCTGTGTTCTCCGTTAGAATGGAAGATCATTTATTGGAACAGGGGTTTTATGTACTTTGTAAACTACCTTATTTTCTGTATCACAAAAGTGACTGGTGCATAATAGGGGCTCCACAAGTATTTATTGAATGAACAAATGAAAGAGCCACTGTAGAGAGAGAAAAATCTGTCCACTGACCTTGCATGAATCTCTATGATATAAAAAATATTTTTGTATTTTATTTTGTCACAATTTAGAATGTAGAGATTATCCTTAGGAAAATAAGAAATACTTCCACAAAGGAGAAATGGTAAAATATGTTGAGAAAAAAAGCCAAACCTGACCTTTAATTGAACAAAGTAATAGAAAAAAGAGTTTGAGGAATGAGAGGATATAATATCGCTGGTGGATATTTATCTGCATACAAGTAGGTGAAATAGAATAGGTAGCATAATAAGAAATGGAAATTCTTGGGGTGCCTGTGTGGCTCAGTGGGTTAAGCCTCTGCCTTCCACTCAGGTCATCATTTCAGGGTTCTGGGATCAAGCCCTGCTTCAGGCTCTCTGCTCAGTGGGGAGTCGTTTCTCCCCTCTGCCTGCCTCTCTGCCTACTTGTGATCTCTCTCTCTGTGTCAAATAAATAAATAAAATCTTGAAAACATACACACACACACACACACAAAAGAAATGGAAATTCTTATGAAGAATCCATTCAAACATTATTACGAAAATAATTATGCAAATATTCAATTAATAATAATCATATTGAAGAATGTTAAAATGATAAAGAACAAAAGTGTCATGTATCAGACAGAGCTGCATCTTGGCTGTATCAGTGTATACGTTAGCCATATAATTTTTTTAACTTTCATCTTATTTATTCACAAATCAACATATAATATGATTGTTGAAACAGTTAAATGGGGTCACTCACAGAAAGCACTTGTAAAAGAGACTTGTGACAACTATGCAAAATCAATGATCTCTCCCTATTACTGGATACAATGTAGCCTACATTACCTATTCACTTTTACTTACATGCCCTGTGACTAAGTTCTAGTCAATTAAACTGCCAATTGGATGTTAGTCCAAGTGAAGAACTCCACTTGCAGATGTGGTTTCTTCTTCCATCTTGATGGGAGAAAAGGACATAAGCCCTAGGGTAACATTGGAAGCCATGTGTTAAATATCCTCTGTTAGCTTGGATCCCTGAAAGACTGCATGGAGGAAGGCAGTCCTGCAGACATTTTGGCCCACTCAATACTATTATAAAAGCAAGAAAACAACTTAAAATGTTTTTAGTCCACTTTATCTTTTGGGAATTTTTTTCCAGCAAATAGTAAATCTTAACATAAACCATAAAAATATGATATATTTAATGTAATAAAAACTGATCAGCTGTGTTATTTTAGCAGCTACTTTATGCCAGGACACGTTGAATTTTCTAAGTTATATAACTCATTAATGAGTCCTTACGTATTTCATGGGCAGAGATGATATGAACATCTTTGAAAATGACAAAATCAATGTCCAGGTCCTGTCAAAAACTCTTGTACTATAAAATATATTATTATTTCACATGTAATGTTTATGTTAAAAATTACCACTGATATGTGGATTTTTAATGATTAGCTAGAAATTGGTTTATTTGTTAGTCAAATGACTTATTATTAAGCAACAATTTTAGATTTCATGTCATCCAAGTTCCTGGTACAACACAGTTCTATTTAGTTTATCTACAGCCATAGTAGAACAGATTTTAAACAAATGATAAAACTAGTTTAGTGTTGTATTCATCTGTTATAAATAATACACCACTAAACATCTCCCAACTATGTGAATGATCTGTAAAGTTTTATATTAATTACTAGTTACTTTTATGATAGGAGGAAACTGAGATATTAACTGAGATGAAACCGAGATGAAACTGAGATATTAACTTGGATTGTATTATTTAATACCTGAGCCTTCTTAATCATTTATATGCTTGCTTTCTTCACATATATTTAAATATTTTCAGGGAAAAAAAACCTTAATTTTTTTATTCTACAATATGTCAATGAAAATAGTGTTTAAGTGGAATAAATTTTTTAAATAATTGAATAATTGTAAAGCTTACATGAAAACTTATGTGTTAGAGGAACTAGGGATCAGGAGCACTATAGGACTTATTAACTGAATTTTGGTTTTCCGAAATAATCTGTCTTTAATACTGAAGGACATGGAAACACTATAAGAAATTTATTTTATTCTACAGTATTGCGTTCAAGTAAAAATCACTCAATCTTTTGTAAAAGACTGTGAGATGGTGTTCTGTCCTTCAAATAGCTGCAGAGGCTCAAAGTCATGAGTTGATAGCAAATTTGTCAATAAGCATTAGTGATAGTAAATACATTTAGAGTGAAATGAAATTGTGGATATTCAATTACAGAGCAATCAACATTGTTGATTTGTTTCAATACTTAAAAGACAGCCCCAGCTCTCGCAGATGAACAACGCACCATCGGTATCCAAGCTTGACACTAATTGTCAGGAAAACAAACACGAAAGCTTATTGTCCAAAGCTGTAAATCGCAACTTGTAATCAAATTCAAGGTGGTCTTTTCTCAAAATGTGTACAAGATCCTATAAGTAAGTTAAACTGAAGATTTATCTTTTTTTTTTCTCTTTTGAGTTTTCTCCTTTAGCATTTTGGACTGTAGTTGATAATAAACTTACTGTGTTGCGTTTTTATTTTGAATCTCAATTATTTGTTTTAGTTTTAGTTTGTTTTTTTTTTTAAGATTTTTATTTATTTATTTGACAGACAGATCACAAGCAGGCAGAGAGGCAGGCAGAGACAGAGAGGAGGAAGCAGGCTCCCCACCGAGCAGAGAGCCTGATGCGGGGCTCGATCCCAGGACCCTGGGATCATGACCCGAGCCGAAGGCAGAGGCTTTAACCCACTGAGCCACCCAGGTGCCCCTTGTTTTAGTTTTTTTAAAGTACTGGAAGATTCTATTTATTTCAAGATCAAATACAGGCAAAAGTAATCAATGGTGATAGAGATCAGAATAGTGATTACCTCTGACAAGTGTAGGGTATGGAGAGCTAAAAGGCAGGGGTATGGAGGATATTGTCTGGGAAGGGATAAATTGGGGGGTTGCTGGCAATTATTTGTTTATGTGTGTTATACTATAACTCTTCTAAGTTCAGTAAGAAAGAATTAATACCTGGTTCTCCTGCTAATAGTAATTCCTGATTGTCTCTTTATTTCCATAAATAACCTTGAATTTCCAATGGCAATATCAGGTATTAACTGATTATATTTCAGGTGTGAGGAGGCTGCATTTTATCAGAGTAGAAAATATATGCTATAATGTATAATCATTGAGGAAGAATAGGCTTCTTATTTTAAAAATCAGCTTTAAATAATGGATGAGGGGAGGAATCTAGGATGGTAGAACAGGTGAGTCTTAGCACCCAAGTTTTCAGGTAGGTTTGGGATAGTGGAAGCCATCTTTAGCCAGGGCTATTGTTACCTTTGGTAACTGTAATAATCATCTACTAAGTGCTAAATAAGGACAAAGCATGATTCTCATCTTGGAAGAAAGCAATCTTGCAGTGAAAATTAAAAGGGGGAATGCTGAAATTCTAGGCCATTGGAATAGAAAAGTACCAAATTATGGAAGAGAGATTACTGAGAAAGAAAGAAGACAAGTACTCAAGGTTGGATGGAAAGCTATCGTCATATTACCTTCTAGATTCTCTACTTTCCATTTCTTAGGATGATTGAGGGATCTTAAATCTTGATTTGGAAGAGCTCGAGGGCAGAAACTAGTTTATAGCATATTCCCTGAACTTTCTCATTTGATGAGATGACTGATTATAATTAAAGATTTATATCACTTACTCAATATCCATTTTTAAAATGCAAATGGAGTATGATAGTTAAAAGGGATTCACTTGCTGCAAATTAATTTGATCCACCTAAATGTCTAACAAGGCATAAATTAGAGATACAATGTGTGTGACCATTAAACTTAAAATTAAAAGAGAATTGGGGAGCAGATAGATAGAAATTGGAAGTCTAGAAAGTTTCAAATGGGAGAAGATGCCTAAAAGAGTCACAACAGAAAAAAAAAATCTGGGGCAATATGATTCATAGTATAGTTTTAGAGACATCAATTAAAAAATTAGGACACAAATAATGTAAGTGAATAAACAACTTAAAATGCATTTTCTGTCTTGAAATTTTGGCTAAAATTCAAATTGAAAAGTTTTACATTCACAGAAATTAGGTGTTACCAAATTCTTTCCTTTGAGAAGTATAATGTGAAAGAGAGAAACTCTGTATATCCTGGGGCTAGAGCCATATTGCCCCCTTAGGAGCACTAGCAGTTGTGCGAGTGGGAAGTAATGAGCATTTGATGGTTTGTTGCAGTCTTCATCACAGCCTTCCATTATGAAACTACAAATGGTCTTGTATGTAATCTAAATTGAATATAAATTATGCTAAATGTACATTAGGATAGAAGAATCTAGCATAAAGCAAAACTGGGTCAATTCCTAGTATTTAGAAGAGTTCAAAAGAGATCTGTGAACTGAGTGGTACTTGAAGTTTCAATGTTGTTGAAAAACTGAAGACTTTATTTAAAAGTCCTCCTAAAATAACTGTATAAAGCATGGTAAGCTTGTCCAATAACTATTAGTTTTTGTGTTAACTGAGAGAAATTTTGAATAGAGTATGTTGTCTGGCAACTCAGTTTGTCCCTAAAATCCTTCCATTGTCAGAGAGAGAAGAGTAGAAAGAAAGGTGTGGTGGAGAATTAGAGGTAAAAATACAAAGAGGGCTTTTTTTTTATTATGATTTTTAGCTAAGTTTTCTTTTTTACAGTGTGATTTTGTTAACTCTCTAGAAAATATGTAATTTGAATAATACTAATTTAAGATAGAAAAACCGCATTGTTCAAACAATACTGCAGTATCTTGGTATCTCTAGGGCACTAGTTATTGCCAAAAAGAAAAGTGATGATTCCTAGCAGAGAAAAACAGGGACAATTGATTTTGCAGTGATGATAGAGTACATGGAGCATGCAAAGGTGTTCACTGAAGGAAAGCTGAGGCAGGTAAAACAGAAATACTGATGGAACGTATGTGGTAACTCACCAGATGTATCTGGTGATGTACTCACCAGAGTGAATCTATCAGAAATATCTAAGCATTTCTCAGAAGTGCTATAAGATTTATATCAGACATACTAAGAAGAGGACCCAGAAGCAGATTTCATCATCGGAAGTTCCCGCTTAAGACTTCACCAAGATGGTGGTACAGGAGACCTCACCCTTTATCTCCTACAAGGATCAACAATTCCAAAATTATCAAACAACAACAACAAAACAGCTCTGAGATAGTGGGGTGTCCACCTACGAAACTTCAGGAACATCACCCAAGAATAACTACACAAAAAGATGTGCAGGGAGGGAGAGAACTTCAGTTTGTCTACATTGTCCCATGTCCCAAGAGGGAACTCCCTAGCTAGAAAGAGCTCCCCTCCCTGGGAAAGAAAATACAACAGTGTGAGTGACCAGCTTCCCAAGTGTTTGGAATCACCCCCACAGGGGTCCCACTTCTATTTTACTCCACCTAGACTGGCAAAACCGAGATGTCTAGGAACAGGAAGAAAAAGAGGGCTACCAACAGCACCCACACAGCAGGAGCCATTGTTGACCACAGTGACCTGCTCCACAGACAAACTCAGCAGGTTTTTTTGCCACCGAAGAAGGAATCAACAGTTCCTGTGAATCTCTTGCAGATTTCCTCAGCTTTTGCTCCGGGTATTTGCATTTGCTTGAGCCAGCTGCTTGAGTCTTGCCTCTGCCCAGGTCAGAGCCTGGGGAACTGAACCGGCAGCCAGCCTGGGCCTCTGGAGGTGTATGAGTGTGAGATGTCATTAAAACCTCCGTGGTGACCTCCAGCACCATGTGCACCTAGGGCTAGCCCCTCCAGGATCACCTATCTGATCCTAGCCTGACACATCACCTGTGTTCACTGCCATGAAACCATGGCAAGACTCAGCAGGCATTGTAGTACACAAGGACAACCAGGGCACCCACAGCTATCCACCCCACAGAAGGACGTGGACCTTGCTGACTTCCCTGGCCCTCACCACTATGTGTGTGTCTTCAACTAGCATCTGCCACTACTCAGGCACCTGCAGTCACTCCCCCAGTCACATGTGCACATGACTGGCTCTGGCCATCAGCATTTCTAGCCCTGATTCCTAGCTTCTGGACATCAGGATGCTGCTGAGAACCCCAATTTCTTGCAGCCACTAAGGATTCTCCAAAGTGCTCATCAAGGACCACACAGTTGTTGACGCTATAGGATCCAGCAGTCTGAGCTAAAGAGACATGATGCCACCCTGAACCCAGTGCCAGCATGTGCCCATGTATGTGGGGTCCTGCACCTATACACCCAAGGTAATAATACCTTCCATCATGTCCCCACATGCAAATCAAGGTCTTCCCATATTAAGTCAGTCCCAAAGGTCCAGAAGAGGGGTCTGCTTCTTTAAATGTACAGATACCCATGGTTGGCTACAGGGATTATGAAGAATAAGGGAAACATGACTTTACAAAAAGAATACAATAAAATTCTTGTGACTGACCGCCAAAATTTAGAGATCCACCAGACAATGAATTCAAAATAATTGTTCTACATATGCTCAGCAGTCCCATTTCTGTGTATATATACAGAAAATGGAATTGGGATTTTGAAGAGATAACTGCAGTCCCATGTTCATTGCAGCATTATTCACAATAACAAGATAAGGAGATATATTAGTTGTCCTTCAATGGATGAATGAGTATAGGTATTGTGTGAGATGTGTGTGTGTGTGTGTGTGTGTGTGTGCACCCACGCATGCGCACACATACATGAAGGTACAATGGAGCCTTAATCAACCATGAGAGAGAAGGAACTCCTATCATTTGCGACAACGTGGATGGCCTTATGGACTTTGAGGGCATTGTGTTAAATGAAATACATCAGAGAAAGACAAATATTGTATGATATCACTTACACGTGGAGCCTCAAAATGCCAATCTCATACAAACAAGAGAATAAAATAGTGGTCACCAGGGACTGTAGGAAAAGAGAAAATGCCAGTCAAAGAGTATACACTTTACACTGAATTTCAGAAAAAGAGCCAGAGAATACATTATATCAAGGTCATGAGACTTACTCTCAAGTTAATCTAAAGGGCATTTTTAATGATGAAATTATTTATTGATAGCATGTGTGCATGGCCTCTCTACTGCAAATTTTTTGTGCCAACTGGAGCTGAAAGTTTTTAGTTCCAATTCCTCCATTATTATATTAACATCCTTATTACATCCCTCAATCTCTCCGTGGCTTATTACTATTTTTGTCAAAAAATATAGTGGCTCAAGAAAATAGCTTTTAATATCCATTACAATGTTTTATTTTTTGTTTATAACTTAGAACAACAAAAATATTGAGAAACATTTTAAGAATCAGATTGCATTTTGTCTATAATCTGTTAATCAGATTCTAATTAATAATGACATCTCCAGAATTAAAACTTATAGTGGAAGAAAACTCTACTTCTTACTTATGTGAGAGGAATACCACAGAAAAGTATGTATGTATGGTGATACAACCTGATATATATTTACAATTGTATGTCAAATAATACATTTATAAATTTGTTAAACAGTCTGATTGTCCCAAAGACAAAAACAACATGGATGATTAAGAATGTGAAGGAAGATCATTTGTTTAACTGTCCAGAAATTTCATATGAAGGGGACAGAGATTTAATTTTATGTGAAAAGGAAAAATCACCTTCAATGCACATTTCCCAGACTAAACAGTTTCCCTGACAGGGATTAATTTATAAACACAGGAGATTAAATTATTCATTTGTATAATGTTTTTCAGAAAATGCAGCTTGATAAATTAAACTCAATTATTTTTTGAAAATCCATTCTTTTCTCTTGTTCTCCAAAAAGAATTGTCAATATGGCATTCATTTCCCAAAGTAAACTTCAGGAATGGGTGTATATTTTTTTAATTCTCATTTGGATCTATGTTTCAATAGAAGCACTCTTTTACCTAAAGCATTTCATAAATTTCAAAAAAAATTTTGAGGAATTTATGGATTTTCCTTAACATAAATGAAATAAATATCATGTATACTTCAAAAATTCAGTCATATTTTTATGACCAGAGTGTATTATATTTCATTTATTTACTTGGTGGAGAAGATAATATCTAAGCTATGTAGAAAACATGACTATCTTTGTAATTTTGGCCATAGAATTTCAAGTTGCCAAACACTGCTCAGTTATTTTTTTTTATTTTTTTTAAGATTGTATTTATTTATTTGACAGAGAGACAGAGACATCAAGAGAGAGAATGCAAGTGGGGGAATAGGAGAGGGAAAATGGGCTTCTCACTGAGGAGGGAGCCCAATGTGGGGCTCAATCCCAGAACCCTGGGATCATGACCTGAGCCAAAGGCATATATTTAATGACTGAGCCACGCAGGTGTCCCCACTGCTCAGTTATTTAAAATATGAAGGAACCCTGGTAGCTACAGATTTCAAGGACATGTATGTTCATGAAGATACCACATTTAATAAAACACACTCATCATTTTAGGGTCAGCTACTCTAACATTTTTATTGGTAACGGCATCACTAAGCTTCTGTGTTGACATCTCTTCAAAGTTACTATTGATGACAATGGCTTACCACCACCGTGACATATCCCTGTCAGGATGGTATTCCCAATGTTGACTTCAACAGGATAGATCTTTATTATTTTATTATTTTTTTTATTAACTTATAATGTATTATTTGCCCCAGGGGTGCAGGTTTATGAATCATCAGGCTTACACACCTCACAGTACTCACCATATCACATACCCTCCACAATGTTCATAAACCAACCACCCTCTCCACACTCCCCCTTTCCCCCAGCAACCCTCAATTTGTTTTGTGAGATTAAGAGTCTTTTGTGGTTTATCTCCCCCCTGATCCCATGTTTCATTTTTTCCTTCCTTACCCCCCAAACACCCCACTCTCCCTGTCAAATTCCTCATATCAGGGAGATCATATGATAATTGACGTTCTCCAATTGACTTATTACACTCAGCCTAATACCCTCTAGTTCCATACACATCATTGCAAATGGCAAGATTTCATTTCTTTTCATGGTTGCATAGTATTCCATAGCATTCCAGTGTGTGTGTGTGTGTGTGTGTGTGTGTGTGTGTGTGTGTGTACCACATCTTCTTTATCTATTCTGTTGAGGAAATCTAGGTTCTTTCCATAGTTTGGATATTATGGACATTGCTGTTATATAATATTTGGGTGCACGTGTCCCTTCAGATCACTATATTTGTATCTTTAGGGTAAATACCCAGTAGTGTGATTTCTGGGTTGTAGGATAGCTCTATTTTCAAATTTTGAGGACTCTCTATGCTGTTTTCCAGAGTGGCTTCACCAGCTTGCATTCCCACCAACAGTGTATAAGGGTTCTCCTTTCTCTACATCCTCTCCAGCATCTGTCATTTCCTGACTTGTTAATTTTAGCCATTCTGAATGGTGTGATGTGGTATCTCATTGTGATTTTGATTTGTATTTCCCTGACGCTGAGTGATGTGGAACAGTTTTTCGTGTGTCTGTTGGCCATCTGGATATCTTCTCTGCAGAAATGTCTGTTCATGTCCTCTGCCCATTTCTTGTTTGGATCATTTGTTCTTTGAGTGTTGAGTTTGATAAATTCTTTGTAGATTTTGGGTACTAGCCCTTTATCTGTGTCATTTGCAGATATCTTCTCCCATTCTGTCAGTTGTCTTTTGGTTTTATTGACTGTTTCCTTTGCTATGCAAAAGCGTTTGATCTTGATGAAGTCCCAATAGTTCACTTTTGCCCTTGCTTTCCTTGCCTTTGGTGATGTTTCTCAGAAGAAGTTTCTTCAGCTGAGGTTGAAGAAGTTGCTGTCTGTGTTCTCTGCAAGGATTTTGATGGAGTCCTGTCTCACATTGAGGTCTTTCATCAGTTCTGATTCTGTTTTTGTGTGTGGTGTAAGGAAATGGTCCAGTTTCATTTTTCTGCATGTGGCTGTCCAATTTTCCCAACACCATTTGTTGAAGAGACTGTCCTTTATCCATTGGATATTTTTTCCTGCTTTGTCAAAGATGAGTTGACCATAGAGTTGAGGGTCTATTTCTGGGCTCTCTATTCTATTCCTTTGATCTATGTGTCATTTTTTTGTGCCAGTACCATACTGTCTTGATGATTGTAGCTTTGTAATAGAACTTGAAGTTTGGAATTGTGAAGCCACCAGCTTTGGCTTTCTTTTTCAAAATTCCTCTGGCTATTCAGGGTCTTTTCTGGTTCCATATAAATTTTAGGATTATTTGTTCTATTCTTTGAAAAGAAACTGATGGCATTTTGACTGGGATTTCATTAATGCATAGATTGCTTTAGGTAGCGTAGATGTTTTCACAATATTGGTTCTTCCAATCCATGAGCATGGAACTTTTTCCCATTTCTTTGTGTCTTCCTCAGTTTCTTTCATGAGTACTTTACAGATTGCTGAGTACAGATTCTTTGCTTCTTTGGTTAGGTTTATTTCCAGGTATCTTATGGTTTTAGGTGCAATTGTGAAGGAGACTGACTTCTTAATTTCTCTTTCTTCTGTCTTGCTGTTGGTATATAGAAATGCAACTGATTTCTAGGCATTGATTTTATATCCTGACACTTTCTGAATTCCTATATGAGTTCTAGCAGTTTTGGAGTGGAGTCTTCTGAGTTTTCCACATAAAGTATCATATCATCTGCAAAGAGTGAGAGTTTGACTTCTTTGTTGATTTGGATGCCTTTTATTTCTTTTCATTGTCTGATTGCCAAGATTCGGACTTCTAGTACTATGTTGAATAGAAATGGTGTTAGTGGACATCCCTGCCATGTTCCTGACCTTAGGGAAAAAGCTTTCAGTTTTTCTCCATTGAGAATGATATTCGTGGTGGATTTTTCATAGATGGCTTTGATTATATTGAGGTATGTACCTTCTATCCCCACACTATGAAAAGTTTTAATCAATAAAGAATGCTGTACTTTGTCAAATGTTTTTCAGCATCTATTGATGGTATCATATGGTTCTTGCTCTTTCTTTTATTAATGTATTGTATCACATTGATTGATTTGTAGATGTTGAACCAACCTTGCATTCCGGGAATAAATCCCACTTGATGGTGGTGAATAATCATTTTAATGTACTTTTGGATCCTATTGACTAGTATTTTGGTGAAAATTTTTGCATCTGTGTTCATCAAAGATATTAGTCTGTAATTCTCCTTTCTGATGGGATCTCTGTCTGGTTTTGGGATCAAGGTAATGCTGGCCTCATAAAATGAG
Source organism: Enhydra lutris kenyoni (assembly GCF_002288905.1). Lineage (NCBI taxonomy): Eukaryota > Metazoa > Chordata > Mammalia > Carnivora > Mustelidae > Enhydra > Enhydra lutris. The sequence goes on along the minus strand of NW_019154116.1, from coordinate 16,945,685 downwards.
TTTGGAAGTTTTCCTTTCATTTCTATTTTTTGGAACAGTTTCAGGAGAATAAGTATTAATTCTGCTTTAAATGTTTGGTAGAATTCCCCTGGGAAGCCATCTGGCCCTGGACTCTTTGTTGGGAGATTTTTGATGACTGCTTTGATCTCCTTACTGGTTATGGGTCTGTTCAGGTTTTCTATTTCATCCTGGTTCAGTTGTGGTCCATTTCTTCCAGATTGTCAAATTTGCTGGCATATATTTGTTTATAATATGTTCTTATAATTCTTTATATTTCTTTGGTGTTGGTTGTGATCTCTCATTTATCTTTTTATTAATTTGGGTTCTTTCTCTTTTCTTTTTGATAACTCTGATCAGGGGTTTATCAATCTTATTAATTCTTTCAAAGAATCAGCTCCTAGTTTCATTGATTTGTTCTACTGTTCTTTTCATTTCTATTTCATTGATTTCTGCTCTGGTCTTTATTATTCCTCTTCTCCTGCTGGGTTTAGGCTTTCTTTGCTATTCTTTCTCCAGCTCCTTTAGGTGTAGGGTTAGGTTGCATGTTTGAGAACTTTCTTCTTTCTTGAGAAAGGCTTGTATCACTATATACTTTCCTCTCAGGACCACCTTTGCTGTGTCCCACAGATTTTGAACAGTTGTGTTTTCATTACCATTTGTTTCCATGAATTTTTTTCAATTCTTCCTTAATTTCCTGGTTGACCCATTCATTCTTTAGTAGGATGCTCTTAGCCTCCATGTATTTGGGTTCTTTCCAACTTTCCTCTTGTGATTGAGTTCTAGCTTCAGAGCATTGTAGTCTGAAAATATGCAGGGAATGATCCCAGTCTTTTGGTACTGGTTGAGACCTGCTTGGTTACCCAGGATGTGATCTATTCTGGAGAATGTTCCATGTTCACTAAAGAAGAATGTGTATTCTGTTGCTTTGGGTTGGAATGTTCTCAATATATCTGTGATGTCCATCTCGTCCTATGTGTCATTTAAGGCCTTTATTTCCTTAATGATCTTTGCTTGCATGATCTGTCCACTCTTGTGAGGGGGGTGTTAAAGTCCCCTCCTATTATTGTATTATTGTCTATGTGTTTCTTTGATTTTGTTATTAATTGGTTTATATATTTTAAATATGTATTATATTTATAATTTATAGGAAAAAACGATATATTTTATACAAGTTTAAATATTTAAAATTGTTAGATTCTTGTTGTACAGACACTTTGTTTATGATAGAGTGTCCTTCCTCCTCCCTTATTATAGTCTTTGCCTTAAAGTCCAATTTATCTGATATAAGGATTGCCATTCCAGCTGTTTGTGTCTTTGGGTCTAAGGTGAGTTTCTTGTAGACAGCATATCAATGTTTTGTTTTGTTTTTGGTTTTTGTTGTTGTTGTTGTTGTTGTTTTTAATCCATTCTGATACCCTGTATCTTTTGATTGGGATGCTTAGCCCATTTGCATTCAGGGTAACTATAGAAAGATATAAATTTAGTGCCATTGTATTGCCTGTAAGGTGACTGTTACTGTATATTGTCTCTGTTCCTTTTTGGTCTACTACTTTTAAGCTCTCTCTATGCTTAGAGGACTCCTTTCAGTATTTCCTGTAGGGCTGGTTTGGTGTTTGCAAATTCTTTTAATTTTTGTTTGTCCTGGAAGCTTTTTATCTCCCCTATTTTCAATGAAAGCCTAGCTGGGCATAGTATTCTTGGCTGCATGTTTTTCCTCATTTAGTGTTCTGATTATATCATGCCAGTTCTTTCTGGCCTGCTGGGTCTCTGTGGATACATCCACTGCCATTGTATGTTACAGACCTCTTTTCCTGAGCTGCTTTCAGGATTTTCTCTCTGTCACTAAGACTTGTAAGTTTTACTATTTGATGATGGGGTGTGGACCTATTTTTATTGATTTTGAGGGGGGATCTCTGTGCCTCCTGGATTTTGATGCTTGTTCCCTTTGCTATATTAGGGAAATTCTCTACTATTATTCTCTCCAATATACATTTTAGCCCTCTCTCTTTTTCCTCTTCTTCTGGAATTCCAATCATTCTAATATTTTTTTATCTTATGGTATCACTTATATCTTGAATTCCCCCTCGTGGTCTGTTTGTCTCTCTTTTGCTCAGCTTCTTTATTCTCTGTCATTTGGTCTTCTATATCACTAATTCTCGCTTCTGCCTTGTTTATCCTAACAGTAAGAGCCTCCATTTTTTATGCACCTCATTAGTAGCTTTTTTTTTTTTTTTTCAACTTGGTTAGATTTGAGTTCTTTTATTTCTTCAGAAGGGGATTTTATTTCTCCAGAAAGGGATTCTCTAAAATTTTCCATGCTTTTTCCAAACCCACCTAATGCCTTGAGAATCACCATTTTTTTAAAAGATTTTATTTATTTATTTGACAGAGATTACAAGTAGGCAGAGAGGCAGAGAGAGAGAGAGGAGAAAGCAGGCTCCCCACTGAACAAAGAGCCCGATGCGGGGCTCGATCCCAGGACCCTGGGATCATGACCTGAGCTGAAGGCAGAGGCTTTAACCCACTGAGCCACCCAGGCACCCCGATAATCACCATTTTTAACTCTAGTTCTGACATACTACCAATGTTCATACTGATTAGGTCTCTAGCCATCGGTATTGCCTCTTATCTTTTTTTTGTGGTGTTTTTCTGCCTTGTCATTTTATCCAGATAAGGATATATGAACAAGAGAATAAGAGAATAAATACTAAAAGGGTGGCAAAACCCCAGAAAAATGTATGCTAACCAAATTGCAAGACATCCAAAACGGGGGGTAGAAGAGAGGGGAAAAAAGGAAAAAATATATATATATTTTTTTCCTTTTATATTTATATATAATATATTATATATATTAATTTTATATATTCTATATTAATATCTAATGTATATTAATGTATATTAATTTTTCATATATATGAATATATATATATGAACATATATATATATATGAACAGAGCCACCCACTTGATTTTGGGTGTATTTTGGTCTCTTAGAAGAATCTACCTGCCAAAATTTTAAAGAAAGTAAAACTTATATAAGTACAGAAATAAGGGTAAGCACAATGAAGTTGTGGAATATGACTGTAAAGATGAAAATTTTAAAAATTCTAAAAAAGGAATATAAGATATGTTGGTTGGAAAAAGGAAAAATAAAAAGAAGAGGGAATGTGCTCAGGTTGGAGACTAGAACAAAGTCATGTGCTAGATTAAATTATATTTTGATTTATTAGCAGAAATTGTATCCCAATTTATTTTAGGAAAAAAAACTATATGTATATAAAAAATAAGATTAAATACAATGAAGGGATAAAATATGACTATAACAATGAAGGTTTAAAAATATTTTTTTTTAGGAGGGTACTGTTAAGATAAACTAGTTAAAAATGTTAAGGAGGAAAGAGGAAAAGTTTAAAAAATAGAATAAGAAATAAAATGAAATTTTAAAAAATTAAATTTGCAAGACTAAAAAGATCATGGGAAAAAGCCCTGAGTTCTATGCCTTTCATTTCCCTATCTCTGGAGTTCCACTGTTCTCCTTGTTCGGTGAGTTTGGTTTTGGCTGGGTGTTCTTGCTGATCTTCTGGGAGAGGGGCCTATTGCAGTGATTCTCAAATGCCTTTTCCCAAGGCAGAATTGCACCACCCTTACCAGGGACTGGCCTAAGTAATCTGCTTGGGTTCACTCTGGAAGATTTTGTTCCCTGAATGCTTTCTTTACCATTTTGGAGGATGGGAATGAAAATAGTGGCCTCCCAATCCCCAGCCTGGAGGAGCAGAGAGCTCAGGATCCCACTCCTCAGTGCATCCTCAAAGATAAGCAGTCAATCACTCCTGTCTCCCTGGTCTCTGGCCCCACTTTGAGCTCACCCCGCCTGTGACCGAGCATTTCTATCTCTGGACCGGGCCCCTTTTGGAGTCTCCAAACCCAGCAGATTCCTGCCACACTGCTACTCCCAGGGGAGGAAGGTGAGTCTCCCCAAATCTGTCACTTGTGAGGTCCCTGCTCAAAAAGCAGTGGTCTAACTGTGCCTTGGATCATGGTTTAAGGTAACCCCAATCTGAAAGCTCACTCTTCATTCTTTCTCTGTAGTCAGCTTCCCTGCTCTGATACTTAGCAACTCTGTCACACTCAAACACCCCTGATCTTTCTCTGACCCTGTGGGACCTGAGACCACACTGTCCCCATGAGGGCTCCACCCCTGCTTAGCATCTTGAATGATGTTCCTCAGTGGAGCAGACTTCTAAAAGTTCTGATGTTGTGCTCCACTGCTCTGCCACTTGCTGGGAGGCAACCCCTCCCTCACAGTCTGTCTTCCCAACGCTTTGGATTCTTTTCTCCAAAAGTCCTACCTTTCAGGAAGTGTTGGATTTTCTGTTCCTAGAATTGCTGCTCTTCTTCTCTTCTGTCTCCTGTTGTGTTTGTATGTGTTTAGAATGGTTTGATACCTATCTAGCTGAACTCCTGGGATCTGATGTCATTTCAGTCTGCTGTTACTCTGCTATCTTGCCTCTCCTCCAAACTTACCAATCTCTTAAGTCATTCCTGTTGTAGTTTTGGAATATAGGTGAGGTTCAGTGGGGTGGAATCTGGAGCTGATGACCAAGAAAGAATTCTTGAGATGTTTTTGGTGCAAAATGGTGGTTTATTAAAGCATGAGGACAGGACCCATGGGCAGAAAAAGCTGCTCGACTGGGTAGATCTTGAAAACCATTTAGCACCATCAATATATAAGCCAGTCACATATGGGTTTATGCAAGCTAAACTTCACTTATGGCAAGAATCACACATTGAGATGCCTTGCATAATGGAGTTGAGAATAGCTAAGAAACTACCCTAATATCAGAGGGCTCCTGGGCCTCTGTCAAGCAACACTTGACATTAACCTAATTACAACTATTCACACATCTAAAAAGATGTGTGAATGTTACTCAAATGTTACTCAGAAGGGGGCTCAGCTAAATTTAGATATAAATAAAATAAAATAAAAGAGTTGTGTAGTATTGAGTATTATATAAATATATTTAACCTCTTTCCAAAAGAGCAAGTGCTTAGATATTGATCATTGACTATATTGTTACAAGTTCCAATTTTAAGGCTTTACCTGATGTGAGGATAAATGCATCACAGGACAAAATGGACATGTCTGGTAATTTGATATGGTGTGGTTAATGTCTATTTGGTGAGTTGGTAAGATCCAATGACTGGAATTTCATTGATGTCTGCTGTTAATGCGTAACTACTATAACATAATTTTTGCTCCCGTGTGGCTTGTCAAAGGTCCACTGGTCCCCCCGTTCATTTATCTCCACCTGATGCCCAGCAGTGATGATCTGCCTCTCTCCGGGTGGGTTGGCCATCCTACATATTTCACCTAAAGAATCATAGGTACTATTTTCACATCTCTCATCTTTCCAAAGTCTTTTGTAGCTTGCCTTCTAACATCAGCTACCTCCCACCTCTACCCACAGGAAAGAGCTAGGTTCCTTTTATACATACGTGATGAGAGTGGCTAAGAAGAGCAAACCCCAACTCCCTTCTGCCCAAGGTTGTTGCTGAAAACCCTTTAAGGTTGTCTTCTCCCAGGACCCCAAAGAGAAACTGAGATCCCTTCTCTGCCTCTATACATCTATTATTTCTTCACACTGAACAAGACTTGGTTTTCTGATCTCCCCTACATCTGTCCACCATTTTCTTCCAAAAACCTTTCAACCTGGATAGAGTGAGTGGTCCATTACCTTTAGAACATAAAATGTAACACTATGATTTAAGCCATTAAGCTTGGCTCTTGATAGGAACTAACAGAGCCTAAAAATATATATTTCCTCTCTGAAAAAAATATTATATTTCAAATCTTGGCAAAAACAATAAATGACATTTTGTTTTTTGTTTTATTTCTACTACAACAGTCCTTATCTACTATTCTCTAGATCAGCTGGGAGATGATCAGATACATAAAATTGCAGAAGAGAATACATTACATATTTAGAAAGTAGTACTTTCATTTCATTAATGATATTTAATGATTTTTATGCTATGCATTTACTATGTGTACAAAGTTATTTTAAAATTCTACTTAAAATTAGTAACCTTATTAGCAATGTACCATGTGTAATTATCTATGCAAAGCAGAATACACATTATTTCAGTTAATCTTTACTATTATGGTTCCATGTTTAGAGACCAGAAGACTATGGCTTACATGAATCACCTCACCCCAGATTGAAGAGCATCTAAGTAGTGTGAAGCTAATATTTAATGCCAATGAATCTGTCTCCAGAGCTTGTGTTTTAGCCATTATTTTATACGTAGCATTTATATTCATATTGATTCAACATCTATCCATTAAGTATTTCCTTTGGAAAAACATTTTGCTAGATATGTGTGCTGAGATGCCTCTAAAGTTAATTTAACAGAACTTCAAACAGCTGTTAGTTTAAGAAGTAGTACAAACAATACATTTTCAGGGTGCCTATGAATACTCCCCAAAGAGCTATAGATATATCATAAAATATACTTATTTCTTTCTTCCTGTTTTGATTTATATGTTCTTCCTTTTTTCACTTCCTCATATGTTTTACGTATGTGACCTATGGAAAATCCATGATCCTTTTCATCTTCTATTATCAGCAAAAAAGAGAACCAGAACATGCTGATGCAAATGTGTCCACACAATTGAAGATGTCAAGATAATTGTTTCCAGGTATGAATAAGTGATGCATATGACAACCTTTGGACCTACATTGTCTGGAGAAAATGAACATTCACTATCTTTTTGTATTCTTTTCCTTGCATTGACATTCAATTTGGGGATTTTTCATAATACTTGTTAAAACTGCACTCAGGACTATCATGATAGGTATAGAAACTGCCGCAATGCAGTTTTTCAGTAGGGGAGAAAAAATGGGCTTAACTCCAAATACAATATGGAAACATGAAAATGTACAGAGAAGGACCAAGGTGTGGTATTTGGCAGATAGAAAATTACTGAGAGGAAACATCAAGGATAAACAGGGATTCTGGTTAAATCTGTCTAACAGGATTCTTGTTGAAGTCAGACCAGCATGTTTAGGTGTCAACTGAGGATGTGGGGGATGAATAGATATTGAGGGGTGAGTCTGGCTAAACTGACTTAACATGATTCTTACTAAAAGTGGGCTTTTGAGGATATTCCCAAGAATAGAACCCAGCTGAAAAAGAGCTCAGAGGAGCCAAATAGAATCCAGTCAAGGAGAGAATCTTTGTCATGACCAAATGGCCAATATACTAGAATGAATGGGCCATGCTCTAGATCAGTCTGGTATAGTGAGTAAGAAGAGCACACTGTCTTCCCAGGTTCTAATTTTTTTTTTTAAAGATTTTGTTTATTTATTTGACAGAGAGGGAGATACAGCAAGAGAGGGAATACAAATAGGGGGAATGGGAGAGGGAGAAGTAAGCTTTCCACTGAGCAAGGAGTCTTTGCAGGGCTTGATCTCAGGACCCTGGGATCAGGGCCCAAGCCAAAGGCTCACACTTAATGACTCAGCCACCCAGGCATGACCCCAACCTACCCCCCCTCAGGTTCTAATCCTGATGGCCCCTTAGCAACCTGTAACCATGGAAAAGCTATCTGAACTCTCTATGCCAGTATCTTAATCTGTGAATGAGGATAACCATACCTTCTACTTGGGTCAAAAAAGACAAAAGCAAGTAATTTGTATACTGTATGCACCACCTAAAAAGCAGTAGGCATATTAGCATTGTTTTGTTATTATTAGAAATAAGCAACTTTAAATAAAATGTTGGAAAAATGTACTGTATATCCAATAAGTATATTGAGGAATCCTATTATAATATAATGCAATTGTAAATGAACTGAAAAAACTATTCCTATTCAGGCAGGAATGCTTATTTAAAACAACAAAAAAAATAATAATAAGCAAAACAGACAAATAAATAAGTAAACCAAAGTCCTGATTTTGAATTAGGAATTCCTCAGGTCATGATCCCAGAGTACAGGGATTGAGCCCTGCATCAGGCTCTGTGCTCAGTGGGGAGTCTGTTTCTCCCTCTCCCTCTGTCTGCTGCTCCCCTGCTCATGATCTCTCTTTCTCTCTCTCAAATAAATAAATGAAATCTTAAAAAATAAAAAATTGCTAAATGAACATGAAGTCTTGCCATTTATAACAACATGAATGGATCTAGAGAGTATAATGTTAACTGAAATAAGTCAGTCAGAGAAAGATAAATTAGCCATATGATTTCACTCATATGTGGAATTTAAGAAACAAAATGAGTGAAGAAAGAAAAACAAGGGAAACAAATTAAAGGGGGAAAAAAAAAAGCTCTTAACTATAGAGATCAAACGGATGGTTACCAGGGGGATGGGTGAAAAATGTGAGGTTGATGAAAAATACACTTATTGTGATGAGCATTGAACAATGTATAAAATTGTTGAATCACTATATTAAACAACTGAAACTAATATAACACTGTATATAATTTACACTTTAATTAATAAAATAAAATAAAATAAAACAAAACAAAATTACCTGAGGGCAAAAAAAAAAAAGAATTGCCAAATGAAATTTTTAACTCTTCTATATATAATTGGCTTATTCAACAGAGATATAATTTGTAAATTTTCACAGGGATCTGAACTAAAGTAGAAGAAAAAATAATAATAAACACAGAAGGGAATTGAACTATAAAACACTTTAGGAGCCTAAAATTCCCCTACTGTAGTTCTTCTAGTCTTCATTGTTTTTTATAATAAAAGTTCTTAATCTAGGGGTACCTGGGTGACTCAGTCAGTTAAGCATCTGCCTTTTGCTCAGGTTATGATCTCGGGGTCCTTGGATCAAACCCTACATTGTGTTTCCTGCTCAGCAGGGGAATCTGCTTCTCCCTTTATCCTTTGCTTGTGCTCTATCTTGCTATCTCTCTCTCTCAAATAAATAACTAAAATCTTAAAACAAAAAATTCTCCATCTAGCTTCTAAGATGCTATTTTTAATAGAGCAAAAAAATCATAAAATATTTTCAAAATATTAATAAAATACACATATGTATTAAAACAACACATCACCACATGTTTATCTTAACATAATTTCCAATTAATATTAAAAATGTAAGTAGACCAAAATGTTAAAGATTATTCAGAAAGAATTGATTTTTGTTGAGTGAAATAGTCATGTGGCTTCTGGTATGTCCCAAAATTGTTTTTAACCCGTGTAAATAGAAATCCGAGTCACTTTGACCTTTTGTAATAAGGGGCAAATTATGCTAGAAACACAACTGTTCCATCTACTTCCGCATTCAGTTTTAATCAGAGCTCCATTTAAATTTTTGTTCTCGGCAATCATGGCACGCAAAACAACGAAAGAGCAGAAATAAATGAGATGTTGCTTTGCCCTGGTTGATTAAATCATGATTCAAGGTAACATTCAGGTGACATTACAAGTTGTCAGAACAGCAGTGTGCTATACTTTGGGAGGGAAAAAAAAAGTGTGAAGGATGTTTATTTCACCATCCAATATAAGTGACAAGGTTGAAATGAGAATGCTTGTGTGTCTATGAAAATATATTACCATTTAAGGAATCCTATTATTAGGCACAGTGGAAGATCTATCTGGGAGAAGCTTCCCTTACTGCGGGTAATTATCACAATCCAGCATGCTAATTGCTTTTCGATCTGCAGGCTGTGCTTTCAGTGAGTCTTGCGGAACACCGCTGCGTTGCACCTAGACTCCTCCTTAATGAGAGCAGCCCTTACCAAGGAGGGCCGCAACTCTGACTTTGCAATCGGTAGGGAAGCATTATCCCAGGCTTTAACGTTTCGAAACGTTCTGGTCAGGAGACTTTTGCCCAAATACTGTGTATTTCAGGATCATTCTAGAAACCATCACATTCATTCCCTAAGTCTATGAATAAACAGCGCATAGAACTCATGGGGAAGCAATGAGCAAGGGTGAGCCAAGATCTTCTTTCTGTTGGAAGTTATGGAAATGCAGTTACACACAAAGTGCTCTTTGGAGTTTCAGTGTCTAACGAGATATTTTCTCATTACTTACTTAGTGGACCTTTCAGAAAACTGGGCCTGGATATTAAAATATTATGATTTGATTTCTTCAGGTATGCATGTACATATAGGTGCAGTTCATATTTACTGTGTGTAATATTTTGTGCTTTGAACTGTGCATAAATCTAATTTAATTTACAAGCCCTATATATGTGTGATTGTTTCATATTTTAATATAATAACACTGATATTGAATAAAAATAAAAGAAAAACAAATTTTCTGAGTGTCAGTATGAAGGCTCGGATTCAGCCCTCTATGGTATCAAAACTCATACTTAGTACAAATTTTAAAATTGTTATATGTTATATATAATATATATGTTCTATGATATATATAATTATCTTTCTCCCTTTCTCTTCTCTCTCTTTATACACACACACACACATATAAAAAGATATATATTTACATCTTATTTTATATATAATTTTATATATTTACATATGAAGAGAAAGGGAGAGAGAGCAAGAGACACTTAACCAATACAAAATTATGTAAAAGACTAGAGCTCAAATTTACGAGACTGATTGTACCTATTTAATAAAGGAAAAAAAGTCAATGTTTCTTTTAACATGCCAAAAATCAATACGTAGAAAATAGTCAGACTTACAATTAATTAATAAAAAATTAACCCTGCCATTGGAAAATAAGAAGCTAAAACATACTATATAATAATACTTATTCTAATATATAAAATTTCAGGCACAGAAAGGCAGGAGCCATAATGAGGCAAACATATACCACATAGAACCAACATGACTATAGCAATTTAGATGGATAACAAATTTGGGTGGCATTTGGATAAACAAAGTATAGTCTTGATTTATTAGGCAATTGTATTCCTAAAATAGATGTATGGTGTCTATATGAAAACCACATGTTCACCTGAAACATCACACGAAACACGAAATCATAAACACTCAGATTTTAGGATTAAATGCTAATAAATAGATTGCTTACCTACATGAACATACAAAAGGACATTCTGATAATTATGCAGAGCTTGGAACATTCTTTTATGTGAGGGAATTGCTCAGCCACCACTAGCCATCAAATAAACCAAGCCACTAAGGGCCCATGGTTAACTCCCATTCATTAGGAAAGCTAACCTTTTCCACTTCCAAAACACTTAAAAAATCATAGTGGATTATTTTATTTACATGCATGCATATGTATGTGTATGAGCATACACACACACACACACACACACACACACACACACACACACACACACACATATATATGCATATACAAATTACAATACAGCTGGAGTCATTCTATTTGAATTGCTATGTGACAAACTTTTCACCTAATGCATTTTAAAGAGATTTCCAATCCTGTAACACTTATAAATCAGCCTCAGTATTTTTAACATCTGTATAGTATTCTATGAAATGTGTCGCCATAATTTAGCTATTCCTTATCGGCTCTTATACTGTTTCCATCTTTCTAAAATCCTATGGTCTTACTCTTATTTTAGGATTGTGTTTCAGAGTCCTTATAACTAACTTACTCAGATTATTATCAAGTTAATGCCATACCAGACTTTTTATGTTCTAAGCATTAGTAATTGCATCAATAGCGGCAGCTAGGGTTTGACAATGGTACCTGGTAGAGGCATTTACACAACATAATTATTTGTGAAATTAGCTATTCTAGTGGGGATGTTGGGGCCCGTTCCTCCTGGATCCCCTGCATTCCTGAAAAGGCCAGTTCTCTGAGCACAGGTGCGTACAGGCGATTTAGGAAGGTTTGTATATTGAGATGTTTCATGATAGTAAGGTTTGGAAGTATCTCCCTGTTTGGAGCTGTTCTAGGCTAATAAGGATAAATACATGTCTATGTCCTCCTTGGAAAAAAAATTTGCTTACATCCCAGGGTAAAGAAAAAGGCACTGCCTGTCTATCTCTGAGAAGAGGAGTGTGGACAGGTCACCAGTGACCCCATATCAGATCAAAATTTCTTACTCAGGGGTTGCTCCCCTGTACCACACCCCTCTCCACGTACAGGTACCCACAGAGCCTCACTGCTTCACCCTAAGGAGATTGGGACTTGGGGAACAGACATAAGATGTTGCTCTGGCTTCTGCTTTTCTGAAAGTAATAGAACTCTCTTTCTGTCTGACCCAGTGATCTCACGTTTCTGTCACTGTGTGTGAGTGTGTGTATAGCTACACATATATACCGTATGTATGAGTATAGGTGTGTGTGTGTATACGTGTGTATGTGTGTATATATACTATGTGTGTGTGAATATATATGTAATGTGTGTATATATACTATGTGTGTATATATACATATATACGCACGGTGTATATATGTACACACATATACTATTACTGACTAAATTGTTGGCTTGTAAGTATGATAAAATCTCAGATATTGTTTCCAACTTAGTTGGAAACTAACCTCACCTTAGTTGGTTAGGTTATGTTGCTAAAACAACAAAACAAAATTGAAACCTTACTGGCTTAAGACAAAAATAGGGTGTAGCATATGCAAGAAATAAGCTGTTATTGATATTATTGATATAAGCCAATAAGGTGTGTGTGTGTGTGTGTGTGTGTGCGCGCGCGCATGCATCATAAACTGATCCCTAGGGTGGGAGAAGCAAGCAAATAAGCAAATGCAAAATACCGCACTGAACACATACAAAGTAGATTTTCTTATGACATTGGATGAGTCAATTAGCTATGCCCTCGGTTTTACATTTCTAAAACAATAAAAATAATTGTATGGACATTACCACTCCCATAGTCAATAAATATTCTAAAGTTTTTTTGAAAATATTTATATGCAATAAAATAATTCTTTCAAAATTAATTAGGTGTTGGCTATCCCGAAGCAGTGGGGTGTCTATCAATGTTGCTTAGTACAAGGTCAGAGGACAGAAGATATATCAAAATACAATATATGGTCCTTAAAAGCTTCTGCCCAGCATGTTGTTGGTCAAATTTTGTTATTTCACTGGGCCTGTTTTTTTTTTTTTAAGATTTTATTTATTTATTTGACAGAGATTACAAGTAGACAGAGAGGCAGTCAGAGAGAGAAGGAAGCAGGCTCCCTGCTGAGCAGAGAGCCCGATGTGGGGCTCGATCCCAGGACGCTGGGATCGTGACCTGAGCTGAAGGCAGAGGCTTTAACCCACTGAGCCACCCAGGTGCCCCACCGGGCCTATTTTCAAAGGCAATGTGAGTACAATCCTATCTTAATGTCTTCAATTGTGGGAGCTAATATTCTGAAACCCCACACTACTCCTCTGAGGCATGATCTTGACATGATCGCATGAATTAAAATCATATTATTCCAGAATATAGATTACCCTGACATTTTAAATAATAAATTCACAAATGAAAAAAGAGTTACATGTACAAGGACTATCTGATTAATACCTGTTTATTATTAAGCCTAAGCAGAACAGAGTATCTAATAGTGGCCAAAATAAGTTATTTTATCCAATACTATAGGCTCACTCAAAAAGCCAGAACTACTTTTTTTGTTTTTGGACAAAAATTCAATAGTATAGGGGCACCTGGGTGGCTCAGTGGGTTGAGCCTCTGCCTTCTGTTCAGGTCATGATCTCACGGTCCTGGGATCGAACCAAACCCTGCATCGGGCTCTCTGCTAGGCAGGGAGTTTCCACCCCCCTCCCCTTCTGCCTGCCTCTCTGCCTACTTGTGATTTGTGATTTCTCTCTCTGTCAAATAAATAAATAAAATCTTTTTAAAAAATCCAGTTGTATAAGAACACTTTTGGTAACCATGACCAAGCAATGGCTAAACCCTTCAGTAAGAAACCTCTTCATTACTTAAAAAATAATCAGATCTCTAGATTCTAATATGAAGTCAGTGAAATCGTCTGCATGCATTTGTATGGTATTGTACTGTCTTTTGCATCATCTTGCTGAAACCATAGTTCTAGGAGTAATTAACTTATAAAATGTTAAGCAAATGATCTTTAGTGAGATGGTTGTTGAAACTTTAAAGCTAAATAGTTTGTGCTAAACATGGTGCTTATCAAGCAATTGTTACTTTCATAATTTTCTAGATTTGCTGCATTGAAATAATCGTGTAGCAGATGGGTTAGGCCTTCTCTGTAGTCCATGCTCGTGCTATTCCCATTTGGTCCAAGTACTTGAGGAATTCTTAACAAGGTAAGAAATCCATTCCCATTCTCAGCTCTACCTTCCATGAGTCTACTCTGCCTCCTCCCTCTGTATTGCATATTAATCTAATGTAGTTCCATTAAGGGAGACATAAATAGATCTGTATTATTTATTAAAATCCCTAAAATTTTATGAGCAACTATAATATTTTACATAATCTACAATGCTTTGTTATATCAGTAATGTTGAGCTTATAATAGTATTTGTATCTTAATTATCTGTAATTTATATTTATAGATAAAAATCATGTGATTAATAGATATGACATAATGTTTGATATACATAATATTCCATAAACAACCAATGTAAAGATTAAAGTGACTCAGGATTTTTTACAAAAATGTGATTTTTTGTAATTCATTTTTCCCACATTTGACATTAAAGCTTATTTTTTAAATCTCTCAGAAAATCACATTTTTAATTTATTTTTATTATTATGTCCAATTAGCCAGCATATAGTACATCATTAATTCTTGATGTAGCGTTCAACAATTTATTAGTTGCACATAACACCCAATGCTCATCACCATTTTTTTCTCTAAAACTGAGTCTTTGTTTTTTTTTGTTTTTGTTTTTGTTTTTTGTTGTTTTTGTTTTTTCCCTGATATACCATATGTACCACATCTGGGTATTAATTACATGGGCAGAATTGCCTCAGAGTTACTTCTACATCGAATGCAATAGTTTGCTTTTATGTTTCCATTGTATATACTGTATACACTGTTTGTTCATTCTGGAGCACTTTGTAAGTCAGCTTTCCTGGAAAACCCATTCTGAGTTGTCTTAAAGCACTTAGAGCCTTAGATGTCTAAAGTGCTCCCGGTATCAACACCTGTTGGAGACAAGAAGCAGGAACAGATGAGGGAAACGCTGGGTTGTGGTACAGTCTTAAGGGAGTCTCTGCTGATACCGTGGGGAGTTCTGAGGCAGGAATATCTCTGCAGGGTTGAGGTTAGTAAGTGGGCTGGTGCAGAGAAAAAAAGAAGAAAAAAAAACCCACAAAACCCGAAACTTAATTGAAGAAGGAAATTAAATTGCAAAGTCACAGAAATGAAATGTCTCACAATCTAGATGATGCAAATGTCAGACAATCACATCTACTTGTTTGGTAGAAATTTCAAAATATTTTCCTGTAAGACCTGGATAAATTGATATAATCAGAGCAGTTAAGCCACTTCACCCAGGGTCAGACCTGGTTGATTCTCTATGAACACTAGAATTTCTTATTTCGCAGAGTCGATATGATGATTTTTAACCTGTGTTGATTCTTATGACTATCACTATGGTCAGGGTTATTATCATTTTTCTATTCTAAATACTATTATCCAACAGTTTAGCTTTTATGAAAATCGTAGGTACCTTAAATTCTTTATAAAACAGACAGAGTGCCAGACAAGGGGAGAGTTACAACACAGCTGCAGATGTGCAGTTTAGCTGTGAAAACAGTCCAGCTGCTAATCATACATACAACTCAATTTACCTACACGATAGCATTAAAAATGAATGTTAACTGAAATCAGTTATTCATCTCTTAAAATAATTTTATGATACAAGCCTGGAATGGAAAAACAAAACAAAACACTGCACTTGCAAGAAGTGCTTATAACACTACAAAATGCAATTAAAGGTAGTAAAAATTGCCAAATCCCTTGTGAATAGATCTTAAAAGGTATGTTAGTTGACTTTAAAAAAATATTGTCTCCTTCATTCTGTCATTTCATTCTGAAACCTCTCATGGACAGACAGAAGAATTTCCAGATCTTTACTATTTTCTCTCACTTTTTAATCTATATGCTTATATGTTACCAAGCTTTTAAGAAAAATTCCTATGTTCAGTCTTTTGACCTGCTCTTTTCCTTTAAAGCTGTCCGTTCTGCTGTTCAACCCATCTATTGTATTATTTTTAATTGAGAGGGTGAAATTTTTAAATTCCAAGATCTCCAGAAGTATTTTTAATAAAGTTAATACTCAAACATTTTAATTGTAATTAACTTGTTAATTTATTTATTGTAACTAAGTTATCCATTTACTATACCCGTTCTGTTTACCTACTTTTTTCCTGCTTATTGATTCATTTCCTCTGTTCAGTGGTGGTAGATTTTCTGATTTTATTTATTTTTTTATTTATGAAATTTAAGATCTGATCCTTTGTGAATTGTTGGAGGAGCAGATCTTGCTTCTCTGAGTGTGGTCCTCGTCCTGTACTGCAAGGTGCGATGCTTTCCTGTCCCCGCCGCACTGAGTTTGGTGAGTTTGGGGAGAGCTGAATCTCCTACACAGGAATGGGCTCTTCTGCTCTGACTGAGGAGCGCCCTGAGTGTCACAGGCAAGAGAGGGATGGGCTGACTGGCACATTGGTCTGGGGCAGTTGAGCAATTAATCACCCTGAGACTCTACAGGGGCTTCCACCTCCTATGGACAGCTGTTGCTTCAGCGGAGAACTCTTTTTATTTTTTTTATTTATTTATTTTTTCATTTTTGTAATCTTTATTAAATTTGCTGATCATTCCCTACGGTTGTAACTGCTAGTCTTTTAAACAAATTTCAAAGGCAATTTTGAGAGCTCTTCTGAATGACCCTGACTTCCATTTAACACTTACCTCCTCCTTGATTGGAATGTGGCTCCCTTTCTTTGTTTTGTCATTATTTTGTTTTGTTTTGTTTTGTTTTTCCTTCTGCCTGGACCTGTAATTTTTTTTTTCTATTATTTATATATTCTTCCAACTTTAAGGAACTCTTTCTGACACTTTTGTTCCTTTTTTTTTGAATAATCTTAGGGATTTAGATTTTTTCAAATGTTTGTTATTTCGTGAAATTTATGCAAATGTGTTTTACCTTCTATTAGTAACCATCTTTTTTTTTCTTTAGATTTTATTTATTTATTTGACAGAGAGAGAGAGAGATCACAAGTAGGCAGAGAGGCAGGCAGAGAGAGAGGGGGAAGCAGGCTTCCTGCTGAGCAAAGACCCTGATGAGGGGCTCAATCCCGGGACCCTGAGATCATGACCTGAGCCGAAGGCAGAGGCTTAACCCACTGAGCCACCCAGGTGCCCCAGTAAGTAACCATCTTACTAAATCTTTATCTGATGTATCTAATAGTAAAATCAGATCCTATTATGTAAACTGATTTGGGACCTTCTGTTTCTTTTAAGATGACAATGACTTTATTCTATAACATTATTTTAATACCACATTGTACCATTTTATGAATATAACAATTTATTCATCCAAATTTATAATGTGTTTGGGTGTAAATGAATAACACTAGTTCTGTTGACAGATACTTGAATAGGATTAGATTTTGTAATTATTTGTTATGTATGTAAATTTGAACTATGGGAAGATCATCACTCAATATTTAATGTTAAACCATCTTCCTGACCTAAAGCATTTTGTTTTCAAAACAGTAGTTTATTCAATCACAGACATTAAGAATACAAGATATGCAAAAAGATATATTGTACAGTGGTGATCAATAGCCTGACAATCTAAGACTAGTAGCTATTGAGCTCCTTGAGGACAGAAATAAACTATTTATAGTCCCATTGAAATTGGATTTTGCCATAAATCATCATCACTACTCAAAATTTATTTACCTTAAAAATTTATCTTTTTGTTACTATATTTGCACCTTTTACCTACCCTTCTTAAGATAATTCAAGAAAATTTTTAGAAATAAATTTGACATAACTCTTCAAAATGGATATTTGATGTAATTAGAGCGATTTTCTAAATTGCATTGTAGCAAGGTAATATCAAATAATATATTCATGGTATCATAAAAGAAACAGAAAAAATGCACACTACTCAAATCTTGTTCACAAGTACCTTCATCTGCATCTCTAAATACATACTTTGATACATAATTTATAATATATTTAACAATTTGTACAAGTATTTGTTTCAATATATTTAACCCTTTCAGCAGAAAATTAATTTCTAAATTATGTTCATTAGTAATTTTCTCTCATGCCCTATGATTTTCAAATAATTATGAATGAAATGAAAATGAAATGAAAATGAAAATAATTTCAAATAATATGAAATCATTTATTCTTACCATAATCTTATCAGATTTGTGTATTGTGTTAGTTCTTACTGACCTGGAGGTTTTAATATAATGACTACTGGGACCTACAACAAGATTTACCTTTTCACATCTTAACACAGGAATCCAGCAAGTTCCTTACAAATTTTATTAAGTTGCTACTGTTTCAAGAGTGTCTTGGGGTGTCTGGATGACTTAGTCAGAAGAGTACATGACTTTTGATCTATGAGTCATGAGTTCAAGCCCCATGTTTGGTGTAGAAATTACTAAAATAAATAAATAAATAAATAATCTTACAAAAATGTGGGGCACCTGGGTAGCTGCTTAAGCATCTACCTTAGGCTCAGGTCATGATCTCAGGGTAGTGGTATTGAGCCCTACAATCAGGCTCCTTGCTCAGTGGGGAGCCTGCTTCCCCTTTCACTCTGCCTCTGCCCTCAACTTGGGCTCCCTCTGTCAAATAAATAAATAGAATTTATTTATTTGCGGGGGGAAAAAAAAGAGTGTCTCCTCAGGAAAACTATTAGAAATACTGTGTCCCATTTACTTTTATGGCAATGAAATTTCCCCCGATTTTCCTAGAAGGTGAATCTGTTGTTGCTGATGTTTTCCCTGAGACTTGGAAACAATATGTTTAAGTTGCCAATGTGCTGTTTAAATCATATTTGTGAGAGAAAAAAATAATGTAGAATAAAATATATTCAAGCTTTAGAAATTCAATATGTAAGTTCTTGCTTATATACTGGTATTACTAAATTAATCTCTTTCTGTTATATGTAAATATTCTTTCAATATAGAGTTACACAAGTGTTCATTTCTTAGAAAAATATAATTTGACACATTAAGGAAGTGCAACTATTTTTTACATACACGCACCATGAAAAAATAATTTACCTGGGTTATTTTGGAAATTGCTACTATGGCCAGACAGAATTACAATCTAGTCTTTGAAATAATGTTTCAACATCCCAACTGCCAAAATAATCTCATTTATTATCTGTCTGTTGTGACCTCCATCCCTGCAGGTTGCTTATGAATCCAACCACTGAGAACCATCCTTGGTTTAAACAATGTAATTATAAACCACAGTCTTGCTTTCCTATAACACATCTCTGTAGACTTTTTCAGCTTGATTTTTGTCAGGTTAATTTTACTTCCTTCATTTCCTTAAATATGCTTTGGGAAATATTCCAGTGATGTCCCGATTTTCAAATCCAATGGATACACTTGGTTCTTACCGGTTTGGGTCTTTATGAAATATTGAACACTGTCAATCAAGGAGGCAGCATTCTCCAAGGATGCTGAGAATGTCTCCTTTATCAAAAGCAAGAGCCTTTGTGGTTCATCTACATGAAAGGCCCCTAAGAGGTTATTACATGTAATTAGGAGGTTTGGCTTCTCCTATTTTTCAAATTTGCTTATCACCTATCCTGCCGTAATGGGATCATCCAAAAGTAAAATATACTTTGATATGCTGATTGATGGCACAGGAACTTCTCTGAATACCCTGAGTCCTCTCTGCTAGAGAAAACCCGATAAGAATGGTTTCTGATTTCAAAAATGGCCATATCTGTTTTTGGCAAAGCTGCTGGTAATACAGCTGTGAGCTCCAGGCTTCACGTGAATTATTTAACACCTAAAATCTCTTTGTGTTTTGTGAAAGATAAACTGAATAGAATGTCTTTGTACCCATGTGGAGAGTAACAAAACACTAAGAAAAATAATTAAAATAGGGCAAGTTTCATGAATGTTTTCTGGAACACAGAGAGTAATATAAATGTTAATTTTCTGCTTGCATTTGTGATTGCCTTTTTCTTTTTTTTTTTTTTTTTTACTAATTCCTACCTTCTATAACTTTTTAAAATTGTTCGCTCGGTAAATTACATAGACCATGTCTATATATATGTTAGATGTTGTTTCTATGGTATTAGAGCTATTACAGCATGTTTTGTTGTTTTTGTTTTTGTTTTTTTTTTGTCTGAAACTTTTTAAGGTAATTCGGTAAAAAAAGTTATAAAGGATTGTGTTGCTAGATATTTGAAGAACAAATGCAGTAGTTTATCAGAACTTTTTGGTGATAAATGTAAATGAGATTTTATTTTCAAGAATCATTCTTGACTGGCATAGAGTAAAAGCCATTTAGAATTCTTAGCGAGATTTCCTTCATGACAGAGCTAAATGAATTGAAAGGTATTCACAGAAGTTCCCCAGAAATGAGTAGTGAGTAGAAAATTCTTAATATAAGAGAAATGTCATTAATGTTATTTTTTCAGAATTATTAATGAAAGAAGGTCTAAGAAGAAAAATGGAAAGAATTATGGTCATTTATAGGTTATATCTAAGAGCTGTATGGAGGGATTTTAAGTGGGAGGAGATAAAGAAAAAGAGAGACTCATGTTGCATATTTGTTGAATGTTCATGTGATGATTTTCCCTCATATGTCAATCATTCGGAGATGTCAGATAGTCCATTTTTTATTATTTAGTATTATTTATTATTTGAAATGTTTATTAATTTTATACTACTTTTCTTTGTGGTACTTCAAGAAAAATCTTACCCTTTTGCATAACTGTTCATTGTATACCTTGTTATCTGAATGCATACTCAAGGGTATTAGGAATTTAGACTCATTTATTATTCTATCCCCAGGACCTCTAAAGTGTAGCACAGAAAACACTTAATGAACATTTACTGAATGGAGGAGTAAAGTGAAGTACTGACAGCCTTGGATAGAACTTGCAAGATTTCCTTGGTCTTAGGAGTTGCAGAAGGAGTCATAGCATCTCTTGGTCTTCAATACTGGTAAGCATGGGCATTAAAGAAAATAGGTATCTCAGACCTAAAGCAGAAGCTTAATTAACTGTGTGTGTGTGTGTGTGTCCAAGAATACTGAGAGAAGAGCACAAATAACAACTGTATTTGAAGGGTTCTTTGTCACAAAAAAATAGGAATAATTCCACAACTACTTGAATGAACAGATCCAAAGGGCACAGATAAATAGCCATAAATTCCAATTTAGACTAAGTTTAATTGCTGGCCCAATGAGCCTACTGTGCTGGTGTTTCTTTACTATTCTGTTTCTTATACAGGATACTGCTTGACTGTGTGTTACTCTACAGATACCAGGGTTCAACATATACTAGACTGATCACAGAATAAAAAGGACTAATGAGAGAGCTCAGAAAAACCTACTGCAGATATAGACAGGATCCAAAAACCAACTGTTAAGTAAACTTTCTTCTCCTAAGAACAATGAGAAGCTATTTTGAGATTTAATTGAAGATGTAATAAAGCATGATATATATTTTTAAAAATTTGTAATGCTTTTTTACATTTTGATTATACTGTAGTAATTAAACTAGAAGTAGACAAACAGATTAGGGGATCACCACAGTCCAGTTTAGGGATGATAGTTGTCTAATATGGAACTGTGATGGTTGGGGTGACTGTTATCTAGGATGTACAATTGATCAGAATTCGTAAGGGATTGGGTGATGGAAGAGATGAAAATGTCTAAGATAGATTTCAATGCCATTTAATAAAACGAATACCTCCATATTATAAATAGATTTAGTGAAGAAATGTGATAGATTTTTACTCTGGACCATTGAGTTTGACTTGCTTGGATGATAACCATTTAGAGCTGACCCTAGGAAAAGAAGGAAAGAGGAGGGAAACAAAGAAGGAAGGCAAATTAATATTTAGGGTGAATACAGAAGATCTTATGACCAGGAAATCATCATCTTATTTAGGGTGATACGGAACGACAGAGAAGAAAGAACTCTGATCTACTGAAATTCCGGGTAACAACCCCAGTTGGGAGGATGAAACATGAGGGTATCAGTTACTAGACTGAGATAAAATCTATACTTGAAGGGGTTTCATCTTTCTGAGATTGGAAAATTAACATAACAGTGTTCAAGTGAACCTCATGTCAGAAAACACTTTCGATGATCAAAGCAAGGTTACTGGCATCTGCTTTAAAAAACATGAATAGAGACTGCGTAAAACTTATTTTAATTGGTAGAAGGGGAAAAGACCACATTTTCCAAATATCATGTGTTCATATCTACTTGTTACTTTTTGTTTTTAGAATCTTAATCGAAACTTCCTCATCACCATATTTAACATTTATGTATTGCTAACACTGTTCCAGACACACAGAGTAATGTGCATTCTTTTTTTTTTAATTTTTTTTAAAGATTTTATTTACTTATTTGACAGAGAGAGATCACAAGTAGGCAGAGAGGCAGGCAGAGAGAGAGAGGGAAACAGGCTCCCTGCCGAGGAAAGAGCCCGATGCGGGGCTCGATCCCAGGACCCTGAGATCATGACCTGAGCTGAAGGCAGAGGCTTAACCCACTGAGCCACCCAGGTGCCCCAGTAATGCCCATTCTTAACATTAAATCTCCTTCTAAGAACTTCAGTAACTAGGTCATATTATTATCCACACTTTATAGGTGAAGGAAATTTGGAACAAAGAGGTAAGTAAACTCCTGAATAAATTCTGGATCTTACTCTGAGCCCAGTCTGGCACCATGGCCCGTGCTACTCTGCTATGCTCTCCCTGTAAAGATTACACCTTATACACCAATCTACAAGTTGTAAGTTATTTTATTTTAGAAAAGCATACTTACTTCCCTCTGGTCTGTTGCTCATCTCCCAAATCAAACCCTTGTTATATCTGAATGTTTACAAGTCTGCATTTTAAAATAAACCCATTCTGAACAAGAAGTCTACTGGTTCATACATTTATCAGGTTCATACTTAAGTAATATG
Source organism: Enhydra lutris kenyoni (assembly GCF_002288905.1). Taxonomy (NCBI): domain Eukaryota; kingdom Metazoa; phylum Chordata; class Mammalia; order Carnivora; family Mustelidae; genus Enhydra; species Enhydra lutris. The sequence continues at coordinate 16,922,638 of NW_019154116.1, read as the reverse complement.
GAAGATTAACATCTTCAGAAGCATCCGTCTTCACCCTGCTATTAATTTACTGAAAAAAAAAAAAATCACAGGCACTTGCAGGAGAAAGGAGGTTTAAGGAAAGTACTATCCATCACAGTGCCCATTATTCTGAATTGAAGGATCCCCACTGGAGTTATTTATGTCTACCTTGGATCTGCTGCCCATGAAAAGCAGTTAGGGAGTATTAGGAAGGATGTCATAGGTTGGTAATTATGGAATTAGGGTTAAAATAAATTTACAATTTTTAATATAATGAGTTTCGTCATCTACTTTATAAACTTATGGTGTGAGAAGTGGAGGAATAACATATATGCAATGGTGCACAGAATGCAGCATATTTAATACAGAAATCATGAATAATTTCTAACATTTTTTATTAAAATAGAGCAGAGAAGTTTCATTTCATAGGTCATTTCCTCATATTTTGCTGAACTTAAAATTGAATTAGAACAGTTCACTCTGCTCTAGATTCACCTTGAACAGCATGCAAAGCCTCACTTGTTATGTAGTACAAGGACATGTCACGTGATTTGAGGAGTGCTAGGCATTCAAATCCTCCCTACCATCTGCCTTCACTAGTCTCCATTAATTTTGACCACTAGTGCTAACAGGGTTTGGACAAGACTAAACCACAGGCAGATCTAAAAATTGGACCTGCTAAAGGATGTTCCTGGAAAACAGACATATATGTCACCTAGTTTCATAATAAAATTATCAGACCTGGGCTGAGAATTTTATTTGTATCTCTGCTGTGTACTTTGGTCTTCTGAGGGGAGTCGGCACAAAGCCAAAGTCCCCAGAATAGTAAGGCAAGGTGGGTGGGGATAGAAGCTCTCATGGTCAAGGGCAGGGGGCTTTTCCTTTCCAATGATATCCTCAGAGAGGATGGATGGGATCACCCAGAGGTGACAGTTTTGAAGAGCTATGGGACTCTGAGGAATACATGCTTTGCTATTTCCTTATTTATATAATGTTCTCAGTAAACTTACATATCATTTTCTACAAAAGAAAATGTGCTTCTTATCTTTTTGGTACTACTCCATTGTCCCATTTTGATAAACATGCATTTTGAAAAATACTGTTCATTTCCATAAGGGAGCATATGCACATGTGTTCTGTTATCAATTATTAAATTGAACATGTTTTAGTTCATTTTATGTCTTCAATAAACATGCTCATTGGAAATTTGACACATATAGTATTTATTCCAAATAAGTTAACAAACCCTGTCTGTTTTTTAGATGTGAATATTGCATGACAGAAAAAGATCTGCAAATTGAATGACGCTGAGATGTTGCAAAATTTTAATGTTCTACAATTAAGATTTAACTTGTTAAGTACTTTCATCAAATTGTTTTTTTAATGAAGGAAAATTAGATGTTATTAACATATAAAAATAACAGAGACATCATAATTTTAACAAATACCCTATTATATTGTGCAAACTATGCTACTGTATCCATCAACATACTTACTTACAAAACATGACATATACTACCACTAAAGATTTTACTGTTTTAAGAATGGTAGAATAATCTTGTAAATTTTAAAGATAATATGCAGTTACGTTTAATTGCTTATATAACGGTCTTGGTAAATTTCAAAAGCTTCTCTTATGAAAAGAGTGTCACATAATAACTAAAGCATAAGAATTGAGATTGGAGGGTCACCTGGGTTGCTCAGTTCCTTAACTATCTGCCTTCAGCTCATGTCATGATCCCAGGGTCCTGGGATTAAGCCCCGCATCAGGCTTCCTACTCCATGGGAACCCACTTCTCCCTCTCCCTCTGCCTGCCGCTCCCCTTGCTTGTGCACTCTCTCACTCTCTGTCAAATAAATAAAATCTTGCAAAAACAAACAAAAAAAAAATTGACTGGACTCATTTATATGAATACCAGTGACAAAAGTAAGCAGCTCTATTAATTTTAACAAATGACTTTAAATATTTATAATTCATTTTATCTATCAATAAAATGGGAATAATATTAGCATATGTTCAGAACATTGTCATGATGATAAATCAACACAAGTAAGATGTTTAACATGGTGACTAAAATAAATAAAATAAAAAAATAATTAGGTGACTAGGAACCTAATTATTAAGACTCATAAAACTTCAGCAGCGCCTGGGTGGCTCAGCTGGTTAGGTGGCTGACTCTTGATTTCCGCTCAGCTCAGAATCTTGGGGTCCTGGGATAAAGCCCCACTTTGGGCTCTGCACTCAGTTGGGAGTCAACTTGAGGATTCCTTCTCTCTACCCTTCCCCCTGCATGTTCTCTCTTTCTCTAAAATAAATAAATAACAACTAGTAAAACTTCATGTTGACTTTCTCCTTCTACTAGAAGTAATTTTGTGCTTATTTCCCGTGCATATGGAGACAGAGTAATCTCCATAATAAAGTAAGTATTGTAAGAAAGCCTCCTGTCACAGGAATTGTGGATTCCAAGTTATAGTCTGATCTAGAATGAAATTAATTTATGGTTGAGCCATATTTATATGGCTCAACCATAAATGGATGCAGGTGACTGACGGTGACTTGAAGAAATTTCTTCTCAAAATGATGGGTATCTCCCTACTTTCTAGTCAATCCAGCCAACAAGTTGAGAATTTAGGGATAGAGAATGTGAGTGTATCAAAGTGTTCTTCAATTATTTGGGAATATATTTGTTTAGGATCCACTGAAATTACTTCAGTGCAGAGTATGTAGTAGATGAAATGCAGTCCAAAATGTATTTTCTAATCTTTTTCACTGATACTGGATTAATCATATCTCTTCTTTTTTGCAGTAACCAATTTCTGCATCATGGCATATTGTCCTCTCTCCTCTATAAATTAAAAGACAGAAGTACTTTCTATCTTTTTGCCGTATCTTCATAAATGATTAAAGGAAAAATTTTAACAGATTTTTCAAGCACTGGCAATTGGATGCCCAATATAACAAAATACGTGTTATATTTTAGTAGAATTTGTTTCTGTTGAATATTTGTTTTTTTAATCAAATGACATTAACTACATTATTTTCATAATGAAATAAAAATCTTTATATTTATTATATTTATATTTATCCTTTTTATTAAACAAGACTGTGATACAAATAAACTTCATTTAACCAATGTTAGCTAAAAAGGAGGAAGAAGAAAAAGAAAAAGGAGAAGAAAAAGAAGGAAAAAAAGAAGAACAACAACAACAACAATAGCAGCAGCAACAATAACAAATTAAAATACAGGTAAGTTTTTCCCGAGAACTTCAGAGAAATTACACTTCCCTAAATTTCCAAGGGGGTTCTATTTTACTTCATTTTCCTCTCCCTATCTCCCTATTATGGTAGCATTTGATTTAAGTAACTTAAATAACATGTTAAGAGTTGTTGCCAGAATGGATAAGGAAGATGTGGTCCATATACATTATGGAGTATTGTGCCTCCATCAGAAAGGATGAATCCCCAACTTTTGTAGCAACATGGACAGGACTGGAAGAGATTATGCCGAGTGAAATAAGTCAAGCAGAGAGAGTCAATTATCATATGGTTTCACTTATTTGCGGAGCATAACAAATAACATGGAGCACATGGGGAGATGGAGAGGAGAAGGGAATTGAGGGAAATTGGAAGGGGAGGTGAACCATGAGAGACTATGGACCCTGAAAAACAACCTGAGGGTTTTGAAGGGGCGGGGGGTGGGAGGTTGGGGAAACCAGGTGGTGGGTATTGGGGAGAGCATGTATTGCATGGAGCACTGGGTGTGGTGCAAAAACAATGAATACTGTTATGCTGAAAAGAAATTAAAAAAAAAAAAAGAGTTTGTTGCCAAAGACAGCTGGTTCTTATGGATGATTAGGAAGAAAAAATCGTCTAATTTAATAATGAAGTAACCTGCTGTAATAAGGGGAAAATCTGTTCTATAAACCACTATAATATGATTTGTGAAAAGTGATTGTACTTAATTTGGAAAAGTAAATGGACTTATAAAGGGCAAAAGTAAAATTATAAGCCACTTCCCATCTCTTTAACAACAGCTCACTTTATGTAAACATGCATAAAAGCCTGAGTTTGTATTAAGAATAGTTAACTGTTTTATCATTTCTTTCCTTTTTTGTAGTAATTTTTTTCCCTCTTTTAATTTGCTTCTTTTTCTAGGCTGTTTGTTCTATTGTTCTTCAACATTCACAATATGTATATGTTTTTTAAAATCTTAAAATTATTGTTGATTATCTCCATAATGAGCACACATAAATACAGCTAAAATTGTATGAAATATGTCCTACGGTATCATATTGAATATAAATTAAAATAGGGATGGCCCAGTTACAATTTTCTAATTTAGACCAACTCAACAGAACTTGACAGTTTCAGGTTAATTGTTGGTAGAAAAACATCCCTGCTAGATAATACAGAGTAACATTTACATTAATCGTTGCCTTTATGGTAGGATTCTGCATAGAATTGAATTTATTTTATTATAAATAGCTGCAATATTTTTTACATATTTTGAATGATGAAAACCCTTTACATAATTACTATATGTAAAGGCTAAATATTTCAGTACATTCCTTGTAACAAGGGTCATTGCTAAAAATAATGATTATGTATATGGAGATGTCATGCTTCCATGACACTCTGAGAGGAGAAATGCTGAATACATCTGTAAAGAAAAATGAAGGTGTAAATCCATGCATATAAACTCAATAAATATAAAGAACAGTATTCCTACTTCTTAGTGCTTTTACTATGACAAAAATATTACAATAAAAATATAGTGCTCCACTTTCAGAAAAGTCCCCTTTTCCCACTCGTAATATATTATAAATTGAGACAATTTGATTCTCAGCTCTTAAGATACAACAGTGTAATACTGCCTATGTGGAATACACATGTGGTCTTTTCCCATGATTATAACTGCCAATTATAATTATCCTGTGTTTAACTGATCCATTAATAATATTATTAATGATAAAATAACAATGTTGTTGACAACTAACATTTTTTCATAATTCTAGTAAATCTAAAATATGATTTAGGATGTGAACAAAAGATAAAATATTAGTATTCATAGGATGTAATAATTAAGAAAAATATTACAGTATGATTGGGACTAGTGAAAGAGCATGATTTAAGAAGATACAGAAAACATCTATATAAATACTGCTACAGTAACAGATGAGTACCTATTTTTTTTAATCAACTTCTTCCATTGGTTTATTGTCATAATTCACAGTCCATTTCCTCCCTGTAAATGGTCCCACTGGCCAACTCTCTACCTTGTTACTTAATTCTTGAGTGTCCCATTTCCCCACCATCAAGAAAACATTCAGGAATCAATACTTCATTTTCATTTTTCCATTTCACTTTGAATCAGTACTAGAATGCATCAGGACAAATAGCTGGTCTATAATCCTACTAAAATTTATCTTCTTTGCTTTTCTATTCCTTCTGTATTTTTTTTTAAATTTTCATCATTACACATTAAAGTGAACCAAATATCATTCATTAACTTGTACTGAGAAAAAAAAAAAAGGAGAGAAAAAAAAAAAAGGAAAGAAAAAAAAAGAGAGCAACTGAGATTTGAGCTTTTCCTTCCATGACAAATAATCTAGTCTGTCATTGATTTTATATGTCAGAAGATCTAGCTTGGATCTTGACAATGCTACATGATTTTTGTTATGGTTCTATCATATATCATATCATATCATATCATATCATATCATATCCTGTCATATCATTTCTTCTCCCAAACCCAATCCTCTCTTAAAATTATTATTGATTTTATCATTGACTTTCTTGGAATTTCATGTACAACTGAAATCCTTTAGAGAAAGAAAGCTCTTCCATACAAATAGACTATGAAAATTCTTTGTTTCCCATATTTGTTTCCACTGAGAAACAAGATAAAGTAGATTGATATTTTGTACTCCTTCGGTGTTGAAAATTCAAGTATATAAGAAATATGGTGGAGGACTATAGAGGAAGGGAGGAAAATTAGAATGGGAAGACGTCAGAGAGGGAGACAAACCATAAGAGACTCTGGACCCTGACAAACAATCTGAGTTACAGAACAGAGGCAGTTGGGGAGATGGGGTAACCAGGTGATGGGTATTAATGAGGGCATGTGTTGTGATAGTTATATGCAACTAATGAATAATTGAACACTACATCAAAAACTAATGATGAACCATATATTGGCTAACTGAAAATAATAATAATAATAATAATAAAGAAAATTCAAATTTATCTTACATGTTCTTTTGCCAGAATAGCTTAGTTCATGAACTACATGTTGTCCTGAGAAAATTGGTAAAAATCAGCTTTAACTTCCCCCATGACATTTTTAAGTATGTACAGAAACAGGAATATACTTGAGATATCTATTGTTTTCTCTGTATGCCCTATTTTGTCTCAGTATTATATTTACCTTACAGAAGACAAAGTGTTAATGTGTGCTGTATCAAATAAAAATTTTCATAAAGGAAAGAATGAAGAATGGAAAACTACTTTGGCCATTTCAAGTTTGTATCCAAAAGATCCAAAAATTACCTTTTCAATGAAGAAAATGAACTAAAAGAACAAAATGAACTAAGAAAACTAAAAGAACATTAATATAATAATGTAATAATGAAGTAAATTTTATAAACCACTAATTCCCAATACAAATGGCTTCAACATTCCTAAGGAAAACATATATTCCATGGGGACTATGTAGTTTGAATAATGGATTCCCAAACATGCCCATGTTTGATCCCTAAAACTTGTAAATAACTTTTATTGTAAAAGGGACTTTGCAGATATTATTGAGTTTGGGGTTTTGGGGTGGAGAGATTGTCTTGGATTATCCAGGTGGGCCTGATGTAATCACAAGGGTCATTATGACAGAGAGCAGGAAATCAAAGAGGGGAAATAAAGAAGAAGTGGAAACAAACAGAACCAGAGGTTGGGTGGTGTAATTTTGAACCAAGGAATATAGGCAGCTTCTAAAAGATAAAAAAGGCAAGGAAATGGATTACTCTCCAAGCCTCTGAAAGGAATCCAGCCCAGTCAACATCTTGATTTTTGAATTCTAACTGCTAGAATTATAAGAGAATACATTTGTGTTGATTTAAGTCACTAAATTTAAGGTAATTTGTGACAGCAGCCATAGGAAAAAACACAAGGGACAGATATTACATCTGACTTGTTTACTGTGGCAGCAAGAACATTATATGGATGTAATAGGGTGTCAACACGTATTTGGTGAATGAATGAATGAATCTGTGAATGAATAGTTGGCAATAATTAAATGATCATCATAAGGCACGGGGCATAGATTAGTGTACGGACAAAATTGTTTCCTAAACCTCTGTCAACAGCAGTCAGGCTATAAAAGCTTACTCTACATTTGATATCTCAAAATTCAGTGAGTGCAATAAGATAGACACTTATTTCTTGCTTCTAAAGTTCAGGAAGAAGGAAAGTAGTCCAAAGGTATAGGCAGTGGAAAGAACCAAGATGCCCTTCAGTGGACAAATGGATAAGGAAGATGTGGTCCATATACACTATGGAGTATTATGCCTCCATCAGAAAGGATGAATCCCCAACTTTTGTATCAACATGGACGGGACTGGAAGAGATGATGCTGAGTGAAATAAGTCAAGCAGAGAGAGTCAATTATCATATGGTTTCACTTATTTGTGGAGCATAACAAATAACATGGAGGACATGGGGAGATGGAGAGGAGAAGGGAATTGAGGGAAATTGGAAGGGGAGATGACCCATGAGAGACTATGGACTCTGAAAAACAATCTGAGGGTTTTGAAGGGGTGGGGGTGGGAGGTTGGGGGAGCCAGGTGGTGGGTATTACGGAGGGCACGGATTGAATGGAGCACTGGGTGTGGTGCATAAACAATGAATTCTGTTACACTGAAAAGAAATAAATAAAAAAAATTAAATTAAAAAAAATTAATTGGGCATTTCTGCTCCACAGGTCATACAGGTTCAGATTCCTTTCTTTCTTATTCCAACATTGCCTCATGCGGGTCTTGAATTCTCTGAAGTTTTATTCATATATAACTGGCAGTTGATTCAGACTGTCCTCTGAGAACTTGGCTAGGACTGTTGAAAAGAACAGCAACGTATGGTCTTTCCATGTGCTGTGAACTTCCTGACAGCATGGTGGTTAGGTTCTAAAACTGGAACATCCAGACAAAAAATAAAAGCCAAGTGGACACAATTTCTCTCTCTCTCTCTCTCTCTCTTTTTTAAGTGTTCATATACCATTATGTCTATCACACTCCATCAGTCAGGATAATCACACATCTCAAATCAGGTTCCTAAGGAGGAAACATAGAATCCAGCAAGCATTGGGAAAGTTGTCAATCAAACTGTAAGAAGAGCATGAGTGATGGGTTGTTTATCCATGTGCCATATAAGAAAGATACAATCTAACAGATCCAACAGAAGGGGCAGAAGAGAATGAAGAACAACTTTTTTTGGAAGAGACATGATGTAGAGTTTGCACACTTCACATCTGCACTTATCCCTTTAACTGGAATTCAGTAAAATATTCAGAGATGACACATGCCAACTAAAACCCCAGGTGAGGGTTAGTTATTAGTAAAAGGGGGAATAAGCAGTGGTCTCTGTCACAATCTGCCACGCAAGTATCCATGCACATCCCTCACTGAAATGTGAGAAGACATCACACCCTTCACAAGAGCGACAACCTATTGTTGCATTCAGTCATTGCGTCCAGATCAGATATTAACATACTTGGATGCAGTCCTCTCATCAAATACCTATTGTTCATAACAACGGTATCACTTACCTGGAGTAAAAAATATCATCATTATAATAAAATCTTCCTTTCATGTGGAAATGGGAAGGATGGTCAGGCAGTCACTAGTCAGAGCAATAATATTTTGTTAGGTAAGAACTGCAGAGACTCCTATGAGTGGAGTAAATTTCTTTCTCAGAACTCATTTCTGCTTATTGGAAAGAATTTCCTGTGCTCTGTCCTTTGGGGCCCTTGGCTTCTTCTTTGAAAAATGTGTTCTCGTTGTATCTCCTCCCTGGCCACATCTGCATGGATATTAAAGAGATTGCTTTTCTCAGGAGCACAGCAGTTTTTATAGCCTGCTTCTGCTCCTACTGATATGGGCGCTAGAGATTTTTTGAAGGCTAAACATGGTTTTCTTGGTAAAACAATTCCTTAGGAAGCTTCTGGTCTAATTGCTTCCAGCTATTTCCATGTGCTTGAAACCACATCCAAGGTTATTTTCTGGAAAAAAGTATTAAACCTGCTCACATGGAGTGGCTTTCTTATTCAGCCAGCATCATGCACTCTCATTTTAATGATGGTTCTACTGAGAATATAAAACCATGTGAAAGAATAAGCTTGCTTGGAAAGCAACACCCTTAATCTGATCATGGGCACAGATCATCTATAGATTCATTTGTTGGGCTGAGAATTCTTAATGGGCACCGTTCAGAAAGGCTTTGAGCAGCAGGGTTATCTCCTACTGTTGGGATGGTAAAGCAATTGGCTTTTCCAACCTTATCAGATCCCACATTTCTGAACTCTTTCTATTCTCTTCAATCTCTGCTTGAAAATTGTCTAGTTCTTGCTTGAGGTCATTAATTCTTGAAATAAGCTAGCTAAATGTAGCAATAAATAGCTAACACATGGTAACATTCTGGCTCATTCCAACAGCTTCTCTTAGAACTGTAGTCTCCTTAGGCAAGTGTTTTGCTCTTCCAGTTACCAGAGGTGACATGTGAATAAATATTCTACCTTCACCCTGACTGCAATGTTAGTTCCACATTTTTTTTTTTTTAGGTTTTTATGTCAGACTGCAAGTCTTTGAATACACTACTTCTTTATTGCCTAGGGTAAAAGCTAAGTTGCTACAGCTAATAAACTCCACCATTTCTGTGACTAAACACAAGGCAAGTGTATTCCCCATTCACATTATCAGTCCCAAGAAGTCTATGTTCCATAATACAGACCACGACCCCAACAAATTGACTTTGCTGTCTACAACACAGACCTGTGAATGTCATGGGGTCATCACTATTTCCATTTGGAAGCAAAATAATAGAAAGAGTAAGTCACAGGCAATCATATTTAAGGTGCATTTGATGTTTGCCTATAACACTTCTACTCACAACCCTTTTACTAAGAACTTAGTCACATGGCATACCTGGCCACAAGGAAGGTTGAGAAATACAGTCTCTATTTTGATGGCCACGAACCTGGATAGAAGAACATAACTGGTTTGGATGAGAGCTGAGAGGTTGCTACTGGTAGTGGATGCAACATGTTATATCTGATCGTTGCCATTGAGCCATCTCACATTATCTGTCTGAGAACATTTAATGGGAGGTTCTTGTAAAGGGGACCAAATGATAGTTGTTTCTCCTGTTATTTGGAGTACATCAATAGTTGATTTTTCTAACATTGTAAGACCTCAAATTATTGAAAATGTAGGCAATTTAGATTACAGGGTATAGACGGAGCATTTGTCATCAGTTGTATTCCCTTCTTTGTTTTCACACTGATTATTGCCACCCAGTATCATAATTATTTTATATACTTTTACAGAAGGAACTGAAGAATGAGCAGCCAATACACACCCATATTCTGGTCTTTGAAAATTACTTTCCCTTAAGTTACAGGTTTTGTATACCAAACAGTTTACTCATCAAATGCTTTTTGACAGAAAATGATCAATATCTTTCTAGCTTGCATTATCTCCCATACTGCTGGGAGTAGCCATACAATAGAACTCTGCTCAGTGAAAAGTAAGTAGAAATCTCCTAGTTTTGCTTTTCTGATGAAAACAACTTGGCTCACAGAACCATTTTGTTCCCTTTACAGCTCTTCCACCTGGAATAAAGGCTTGATACATAAAGATAAATCAGCCTTATGGCAATCATTAAGTAGTGAGAATGAGGATAAAAGCCAGCCTGCTGAGAATTACTGAATGGAAAGACAAAGAAACTGGATCCATGAATTATCATTGAGACTCTACAGCAAGCCTATACTGTCTCCCTCTGGCCCAAATAAATTGGCCTTTTAGTTGAACTAAAAAGAGTGAAATTTACTAAAAAAATTTTAGTTCAACTAAAAAGGTGAACTTTTAGTTCAACTATCATTAATTGGTTTTTAGTAAATTGCACTCTTTCCCAATATATTGTGGCAGTAGTGTATTATATTCAAAGTCCCCACGATTGGTGAACATTAGGGTTTGCCTGTGATTGGATGTTGTCTGCAGTTTTCATCTAAATTAACCACGTGTCCTGATATTTGTGATTTGTTTAGTTCCTTCTGCCTAAATGTGGGCTGACCCCGGGTATTAACCAATGGAAGGTGATAAAAATGATATTGTGGCAGTCTTGACCTTACCCTTAAGAATTCCTGTCAGCTTCTATTTTCCTGCTTCAGGGTAATCAAAACTGCCATGTAAGAGGTCCTCCAACTCTCATGGAGGATCCCCATGGAGAAAACAATCAAGGCACTCACATGGAAAAAGAGAGGACCTGAGATTACATGGAAAGAAAGTCTAATCCCTCCAACTGGCAAGAGCAATGCTGCCACACAAGTGACCACTGGCAAGAGGAGAAGCAGAACTGCCCAGATGAGCCCAGCCAGTATTAGATAATTGTGAAAAATTATAAAATTGTGGTTATTTTAAGTCACCAAATGTTGGTATGGTGTGTTTCCCTGTAAAAGATCATCACAATAGAAATCGGTACCTGGAAGGGAGATGCTTCTGTAACAAAAACCTGACATTATATGACATTGGTTTTGAAACTGGATAGTGAGCAGGGATCTGAAAAGCCTCGTGGAAACAACTAATAAATTCTGAAAAGACAGTGAGAAAATTTGCTATTGCAGACCTTAATCAAGTGGACCCGAGTTAAGTGCAGAATAATCACCAAAACTGCTGTCTACATTAATGTGGAAGATAGAAAGTCCTCAGATTGAACCAGTGGATGTGGCTATACAATTTCTAGACAGAATGTGGAAAGTATCAGTGGGCTTCTTTTCATTACCTAGAATTAAAGACTAAAGAAGTGTGACAAGCTCAAGAAAGAAGCATTCATTTTTAAAGCATAATTTAGAGGAAATATGAAGAAGCCAGGGCTTATTGGGCTTAAAAATAAACCATTTGTTGCCCACAGTCTCTCTTAACACTAGAGCCTAAAAGTAAGACATGTCATTAAGACAATATTAAATCCAGAGCCCCACCATTAAAAGTAGCCTCAAGTCAGGGCGTGGTTCTTAGACTCTTTGTGGTTAATCAGAAAATGACAACTGGATGCTTCATAGACACTCTCAACAAGAAAAAAGTAATGACTCAAAAAAATCTTAAAGGTGTTCATCCTAGACACTCCCTGACAGATAATAGTGACCTAAGAAGCTTGATGGCATTGTACAATGGCACCATGATTCTCAGTCCAAAGAAGGGTGTACCTTGAAAGATATTACATGGTGTTGCTTTTGTGTAATGGAGTAAATTATTAGTTGAAACCTAAGAGATACATAATTTTGTAAAAGAATTATATAAGTTTAAGAAAAAAAAGTAGTAACAGATAAATTCCCAAGAGGCTTCAGAGCCCCAAATTTCTCAGGCAAGAAACAAGCTGAAAAGAGGAAGATTTTTTAAGAAAAAAGAAAGACGACTCAGAGTGTTTAAGAAACCTGGGGCAGAGTTGGGTGGGCCTTAATCAAGCAACTGGCAACATAGACCAATTTGATTTCAGAATTGTAAGTGACAAGTCCCTACTCTATGTCTCATTTTCTCCCTTTGGGAAAGTGTCTTGGTTTTCCTGCCCTAGTCTCAATGTTCCATGCTGCATGGGTGTGTGGATGTGAGTTAACTTATCTAGTTAGTTTAAAGGACTTCAGATGAAGGTTCTCTAACAGCTAATGATCCTTATTGACAAGTGGATGTGATGAAATCCCAATTTTCAAAACTGGTCCTGATTCCATGATGGAATGAGGCATCTGGTGGTCGAGGGTGCTGGGTGGGATAGGAGTATATTTTAAAAAGAGGAGAAATATAAATTGTTAGGGGCCAGAAGACATATACTATGATTATATGCTAACTGATAGCCCCAAATGAACTTTGCTTTCAGGGATATTAGATTCTTGTATAGTTTCCTTCTTTGGAATCTGAGATGGGTTTGGGGTTACTTTTAGGAGTAGAAAGTGCCAGAATTGATAACAACCCGAAACCCTTCAAGGACCTGACAGTTACTTGGGTTCTTGGAAAACCTCAATGACTACATAAAGGTTTTTTTTCCACCAGGCAGAAGAGATAAAGAGGTTGGGTCTCATGGATTGCAGAGTGGGGGAGGGGAGAGAGGACTACGGAGGACGAGAAGGAGAGAGCAGGAGGGAGGTGTCATTCAGGTGAGTCTCCAGCTGACTCTCCAGTTTTCAAGAACAGCAGATCTTTGCAGGTGAGCTTAGCATGGATTGCAGTATCCTGAGAAATAAGCCATTATTTTTTTAAAAAAATAGTAACTATAATATAATGATAATAAGCCATTAAATTTTAGTCAACTCATGATAAGGCAGTAGATAGCCACATCTTGTCCTTTGACCCTTTTGTTACTGGGGCCTGGATGTGATATATGGTGGTCCAAGAGTTTATGGTAACCAGGAGGCAGCGTGAGTGTGGATGAAGTTGGCATGTTGAGAATTAAAGCAAGGTAAGACAGAGAACCTGTTTCTGCTTTACTCCTCTACTTCTCTTGCTCTTTTTTTTTTTAAGATTTTATTTATTTATTTGACAGACAGAGATCACAAATAGGCAGAGAGGCAGGCAGAGAGAGAGAAGAGGAAGCAGGCTCCCTGCGGAGCAGAGAGCCCGATGTGGGGCTTGATCCCAGGACCCTGGGATCATGACCTGAGCCGAAGGCAGAGGCTTTAACCCACTGAGCCACCCAGGCGCCCCCTTCTCTTGCTCTTTAAGAGGAAACTCCTTTCTGCTGAAGCCATATTAGGTCAAATTTTCAGTAGATCACTTTCCTTCCTAATAAATTATGCCTATGCTGTGTTCTATTTAAAGTTCTGCTATTGGTGAACATTAAGTTATGCCTCACTTTTGCCAGTGAATATAACCTTCATAGCTTGTTTCAAATCAAATTCCAGGAGTAGGTTGTAAAACAGCAATCAAAGCTTTGGGCTTCATGAGTCTATCTTTCGAAACATTCCCCAGTAAAGCAGAAGAGTATAAAAATGCCTTTTGGTCCCTAGGCAGATTTGGTGCACAAGCACATTGAAATGTCACACCGGCCCTATAAGGACTTAGTAGACGCTTTTGGAACTGTCGTTCTTCTTTTCTGTGGATGGGAATTAAGTCAGAACAATATCGGTTTTCCTTTTGTTTCTTTTCTTGCTGTTGTTGTTGCTGTTGTTAAGCTTTCTATTGTCACTGCTCTGAATACAGTAGCATTGTAAATGCAAGAGAATTTTAAAAGTTAATGAATACTAAAACAGTTCCAGCTAAATATGAAAAAACACATAAAAATATGACCATATTATATAGAGAAAACTAAAAACAAATTTTCAAAATAAAGTTCTTTCCATTATAGTTTTGCTTAATAGCAAAATAAAGTACTATGAGCAGATACTCAATTTCAAAAATCTGGGTAATTAGAACATAACCTAAAAAGCACTGGTTTGGTATATGGATAATATGGGTCAAGATATTTTATGGTTTTTAATTGTAAATTATGTTGCTTGTAAGTAGATTTGAAAAAGTTTGTGAAGTCTGGAACAGTTTATTAAATTAAAGCATGCAAATCACAAGGACCATTAACATTCACCAGTATCTGAGAGAAATGTATCGATTACTGTCGCATTCAGAAAAGAAATTTCTTGTGATTAGGCTTTGTGATCTTCAATGGAAATTTTTAGGGCCATTGAAAAATTGCACACACTTTTTTCTGTGTCATTCTAAATTCTTCAGAGAGTAAATAAGGAAAGTGAATGGCTCTGTTAGACATTTCTCAATCATCTTTAAGTGGGTCATGGTTTTAAATAGGATGTGTCAAATTAGAACGATGTGAACTGAATTATACCTAAGTTTCATTGTACCATCTGCTTAATGAATTCTTTGCAGGGGGTCAGCGAGTCATCAAATACTAATTGCAATTCATCTTTCAGAGTCAAAATCAATGTATGATTTTCACTAAAGTGGAAGTAAAAAATGAGCTTCAAAAAATACTGAATAAGAGGTAACTGAATAAAGCCATAGGTATTCAGTGTCTGTAGCAAACAAAAAATTCCATTAGTGTCTGATACATAATTTATTGCTAAATTCAGCTCCTTTTTTTTTTTTAAGATTTTATTTATTTATTTGTCAGAGAGAGAGAGGGAGAGAGAGCAAGCACAGGCAGACAGAATGGCAGGCAGAGGCAGAGGGAGGAGCAGGCTCCCCGATGAGCAAGGAGCCCGATGCGGGACTCGATCCCAGGACGCTGGGATCATGACCTGAGCCGAAGGCAGCTGCTTAACCAACTGAGCCACCCAGGCGTCCCAATTCAGCTCCTTTTTGATTTATTTTCATGAACCCAGATATTGAGCAAGGATACAAGATTAAAATAATCAGGACATTGAGGCATCTTTGACTTTTCATCATGACCTTCCACGACTTATGTTTTTATATGTGCATAAAACATGTGTTTCATATGGTATGTTACAGACCTGAATTTCCTTTTTTATCATGATTAAGTTTTGTCTTAATTTTGGTTCTTCATTTTCATTTTACTCTGTGCTGACATGAAGTTGTATAGTCTATTTTAAAAATTTGGTTTCATACTTAAAAGTTTAACATGTACATTTGACTGAACGGGTTCCATAATAATAAATTTTTGCTCTTTGTTAGAAATATTATTAATATTTAATGTCCTCTAGGCCATCTTTCTTCTAACATGGCATTGTGCTCTGTATTTTAATTCCATCTTCCTTGCCCCAAAACCTCCAGTATCCAAGTTATTATTTATTATTAACACTTGTTTAGATTCACCACCAATTTTACCAATTTCTGGTCTCACCAATCATTCTGCTACATCACAAGAGGATCTATGCCTATTTTCTGAAAGATATCATGTAAAAAAAAAATTACTTTACTAAAGGCCTGTCCATATGGGGTTCTCTGCTCTTTTATTTAATATTTAATCAAAAATTTTAATTAATTTTTATTTTATTTTTTAAATATTTACTTTGTATTTTATTTAATATTTTTATTTTTCCCTCAAGCTTTTATTTATTTGGATGGATAATTGTAGGCTGAGAATTATTTTCTTCCAGTATTTCTTCTAGGATGTTGTCATTAGGCCATTTTTAGTAGCACTGCTTTTTCTTTGGATGGGAGGGTGTTGAAGCAAAGACCGAAGTTACCTACAATATGGTTGTTTTTTATGTTTTTGTTTTTGTTTTTTGTTTTTGTTTCTGTTTTTGTTTTTCCTTAGCCAATGCTGCCCTCATAGTTTTTGAAGAGATAGATTCTTGCTGAATGTGGGGTGGGTGTGGAGTGGGGTTAGTGCGACTGCTCTGACCATACCAGGTTACACAGAAACAACCACTTACTCTGTGGTGTCTGGCAGGGCATCCATTTATTTCCAAAGTCAACTTCTAGTAGCCAACTACTTTGGTTGATGATGTTGTTGCTTTTTTATTTTATTTTATTTTATTTATTTATTTATTTATTTATTTTCAGAGGCTTGGTGGAACTATCTCTGGGTCTATTTCCTTTGCTGAGGGCTGCCTCAGATGTCCCTGCTTAGATAATTGCTTTTCCTGTTTTTATCTTTAACCTGGCTACTTAGGGCATCATCACTGGGTTAGCATATGCCCCCTGTTGATCAAAAATTTAGTTAAGATTTTTTACTCTTTACCGTTGGTTGTTTGTGTGGCTTAGAGGCTGCTACCTCTGTCCAGGGAGTTTATATTTTTTTTTGTTTGTTTCATGCTCAGATAGTGAATTAGAGTTTGGACATTTGTTCTCTGATGATATTCCTTTCATGAACTTTGAACATGCACAATCTTCCTACTAGAGATGTGTGCAATTTTACTTTTAAGTCTGGCTTTCTAAGAGCTATTCTTGGATTAAGAGAAATGTATTATTCAGATATTGTTTTATTAGTGGTTCTGCTTGAGGTCCTTGTGATCTGTGTTTTCTTGGGAGATGCCTTCTGGTCTACCTGGTGTCTTTCTCTGATTACTGCTTGCTCATGGGGTCAGCCTATAGCAAGCACAGTTTTCTCAAACCCCAGTGGTGGGGGTTTCTTTGATTCCCACCCAATATTGTTTTTCCTTGACTGTCTTGGTTCTCTCTGCTGAGCTTCTGGCTGCTCTGTCCTCTCACTTGTTGCCGCTGGTATTATGACGCTACCTCATGCTTGTTCTTCATACTTCTTCCTCATACTTGCTTTTCACCAAGCTCTCTTATTGTTATTGACAATGTCCTTAGGCACAGCATTCTTCACACTTTGTTCCAAACAAAATCACCTCTGTCAGAGTTGTGGATCTCTTCATCCTGCTGACTCACTGCTGGAGTGATTCCCATACTCAGTGTGCAGATGTTATTAGTATGGGGCTGAGCAGACCCTCACCTCATCAGTTTGCCCTTGTCAGTGTCATAACTGTCCCTACAAGTGAGCTGGGGTAGGGACCATACAGGACTCTTACCCTTCTGGGCTTGGGAATGGAGCTTCTCCTCTTTAATACAGCCTGAGTGGGAAAGAGAGCATTTGTCTTTTAGTTCCACCCACACCAGATAGATTTTCTACAACAGGGACTGGAGGAGAGGTATGGCCTGAAAGGAGGTAAGAGGTGAGCTTCCTGTCACTCCTAGGGTAAGACTCTGGTCTCTGGCTGGAAAAGAGAGGGAGAGGGCCCCGTCCTTACTGACTATTCCCACCCAGATCAGAGCATCTGGAGGAGAGGTTGGATAATATACACAAGTGGACAGGGAACAGGTTGTGGCTGACAGGCTCTACTAACCAAGATTTAGTAGATTTTTTTTTTTTTTTTAATAATGTTTCTCCTTAGGTCAATTTCCAGAAAGTTAAATCAGTGTACTTTATATAAATAAATAATGAAGAGCTGTTTTGCTGGGGAAAAGGTCTACTGGACTCTTCACTCTATCAGTCCAGAAGGCCTGCATCAATATCCTTTAATGTAAATTTTTCACCTTGGGGACACCAGGTCCTTCTGGGGAATATATTTTTCTATGAGCTTCTGGGAGTGATTTTAAGTTCTGAAGTACTGAAAAGAAGATACTCATACATTTTGATGTCCTCTTTTTTATTAGGCCTATGTTCTATTTACCTTTGCAATGACTTCTCAAGGGTCCCATCTTTATGTGGAACTCTGGGTTTCAATTTGTCCCATTTGAAATGAACTCAGTACCTATTTGCCCTTCCTTATGCAGCTACAAATATCATATTTCTTGATTTCTGGGAGATCGCTGTCTATTACACATAAAGCATCAAACCTTCATGCAACTTCAGTTTTCAGTTTCTTTTTGTTCTTTACTTTTCTGAAATTATAAGCATTGATTTAAGAAGGATATCTATTAAAATTTGTCCATCATTTTACTGTTCTGTTGTCTGAGGATATTCTGATAGCCCAGTGCTCCATTTAGATTACCTAACCCTTCATTAATCAGCACAACAAAGAAGTTAAAAATATTGTTAAAATATATGGTATGCAGTAAGTCAATATATAACTATAATATAGTATTCCTAAAATATGAAAAACTCTTTTACTCAATTTTTCAATTTTCAAACATGATTATTCTTTAATATTTTATTTTAGCAAATTTTCAAACCTAAAAAAATTTGTAATATTTACTTAATTCATAAATGTATTACAATAATTATGAATTACTTTATATTTTAATAGCATAAACATATTTTATGGTTTATAAGTTTCATGCATATAAAAATTTAACATTAATTTTCTTTAACCAAATTTATTTAATCCATATTTTATAGTAGGAAAAAAGCTCAATGTTTCCATGCCCAACTACATGCAGAATTCTGGTTTCAAATTTATTTGTGTTCAATGAACCCACAATGAAATTCATACACACATACATGCTCTTCTTTCCTTCTTCCTACTGGAAAAGATCCTTAGGCATTATTTCATGGCATTCTGAGAAGGTCGGTGAGATCTTGTTACCTCTCTGCTGTCCTCAATGTTGATATCAGTGAAAATGTTCTGGGATACAATGTAATGGTAAGACTAGGATGGGCAGTTTGTCCTCTAGCTGCTATAGGCTCACTACTGATTCTTTCCCCCTGGGACTGAGCAACACCAGCATCTGGCTTGGGCTCTCCTACCAGAGAATCAGCTGTGGGTTGCAACCCCTTCACACTACAATTGCACCCTTAGAAAATGAAACAAACACCTCTCCATTCTTAGTACCTTCCAAACTCCAGTCTAGTGGGTAGGAATACACACTATTGTGTATGGAGAGTCCATACACAATGGAGAGTCCCCCATGTCCCACAGAACAAGAAAAGGAACATCATAAATGTAGGAGAGGGAGCTATTTCAAGTTTTCTCAGCCTCAGTCTAGAGCTGTCTAATGCCATTCCATTCAGGGACAACTTCATGGGTGTACAACTTTCATAGGGTCCTATGCTCAGAAGAACCTCACACTTGTTTAGTGTACTTCTGTTACTGTCTTCAAATTCTTAATAATTTTTGAACAAAGAGACTATTGTCCTAAGCCACAGGTTGTGGCAATTTCTTATAGCAGCAAAAAATATTTTGTTTTGAACTGACCTTGAAAATTATGTAGCCAATATTGATTCTATTTGAAGCTGGGTTATACCATTGAAGGTTTTCAGTAAGTCTACTTTCTGGAACCTTCCTAGATCCCACAGGTCATGCCCTCTCTCCATCACAAAAGTCAGTCATGGCCTGTTAATTCTTTTTCTAGAGAGGAAGACAAAAGATAATGATAGCTCCATGGTCTTGGTCTCCTAAATGTTATCCCAGGAGTTCTATCACCATTCCTGTGGGATTTGGCCCAACCAGGTTTGAAATTATCTCCCATACCTACAGCCTCTTCTATTCTCCTTTCTTACCTTTGAAATTCCATCTCTGGAAGTATTTAATTCATTTCTTAGTCACAGGGGAACTGCTTTCCATTCTATTATTTATTACTTCTAGCTATAATTATCCGGCTCCTACCCACAAACACACTTATACATAGACAGTCACATACATATACAAATATATTTGTAAACAGTCAGTGAATTTGAATAACTTATGTGGAAGTTAGAGCAACAGAAACAGAACCCCAGAAAAATAGGATGTGTAAGTTTTTATCACTACTATATTCTCTTTTCAAAAAAAAAAAAAATTGAAATGATATGTCTTCTTCTGATCTACATTGTGTGCCATCTGGATTATTTGAGAATGTACTTTAAAAATCAACAATTCAAGCTCTTAGAATATGTTAAGTCTTCTAGTGTTACTCTCCTGAGGGATAAACGTTAGTCTACCTTACAATGCTAAAATCCCACAATCTTTGATATCAAAAGCCACCACATCTTTCTAAGGAAGAGAATAATTCCAATGATATGTCAAGATTTTCCCATTTCGTCATTCTGTGTTGCTTTAAAAATTTGATGTTGGAAAGACTGTGGCACAGAGATTTCTCCATCCCTGTTCCTCTACCCAAACACGAGCAGCTCTCTATATCATACTGTGCTTGGAGAGGTATCTCCATTTGATCAATACTGTATTAGTTTTCTATTGCTTCTATAAGAAATTACTACAACCTGTGGCTTAAAACTACAAAATTTATTCCTTTATATTTATGGAGTCAGAAGTACCACAGGGGTCTCACTTGGCTAAAACTAAGATGTCCACAGAGCTGCATTTATTTTTGGAGGTTCCACGGTAGAAGGCCTTTTCTTGCCTTTTCCAGCTTCTGGAATACTGATTAATTCTGTGGGTCATGGTCTACTCCTATCATGAAAGCCAATGTTGGCCAATCAATTCTTTCACACAAGGCATTCTTCTGATACCGACTGTCCTGCCTTCCTCCTCCATCTTTTGACAACCCTTGTGACCACACTGTACCCAACCAGATAATCCAGGATAATCTGCCTATTTTAAAGACAGTTGATTAACAACCTTAATTTTCTCTTCTACCTTAATGCCTTGTGCCAAGTAACCTAATATATTCACAAGTTCTAGGGGTTAAGAGGTGGACTTCTTTCACAGGGGGGTGCGTTATTTGGCCTACCACAGTACTTTCAACTTTTTTTTCCACATATTTGTCTGAATATAAACATTGGGATTGAATTAAATTTGGAGAATGGATTGATTCTAATCTTCATGCTACATCAGGTGAGGGTCTTATTAAAGAAACTAAGTAATTTTACCATGCAAAGCAGGCAGTCATGTTTTGTTTTCAAACTACAATATTAATAAATTTTAAAAAGTCTAGTCTTACTTAATATTTCCTCCACTGATATTTTTATACTAGAGAATGTCAAATTTAGTTGATGATTTTTTAGTTATAACCATATATAGTCTCTGAAATCTTATAAATTACCTTTTTCAGAATGGAAAGCAAAATATAAATATTTGAAAATAAGATGTTTAAAAAAGGTGACATGGAAATTTGACACTGCATGCATTTAGAAGAGAAAATGACAGTAAGTCATATATATTTCCATAATATCCCTTTTTCTTTCAAGTATATATGTTTTTAGTTTATGTGATATAGAAAGAGGAAGGAATAAGCATGTGGTTCCCACATCTTGCTTGAGAAATTTCTTTGAATCTCCATATTCACCTAATTTTTACTAAAGCCAGTAATTCTATAAAAGTTTGAAATAATCTCCACCAGTGTAATTAAAATCTAGAACTTTTTCATATCTCCTTTAGTGATTGTGTTCTGATAAATGTTACCACTTTAGACAGGCTTTGGGGTGTTGTGTGTGTGTGAATCCAAATTTTAAGACTGGCAAATTCAAGAGGTGATTTGAAATTTTCATTTAATTTTATATTTTCATATTAACATGTCTTCTTTTAAGGAATAAATGTCAGGCAAGTGCTATAATTCCAGAGTCGTGCGTGCTTTTTTTTTAACAAATAGATTTACATTTGTGAAGATTGGCATTGGCAGCATAAGGAAAATATATATATATATTATATATATATGATATATATATATATAATATATATATGGAAAGTTAACTGTGAAATGCACTGTTAACTACTATATTAGTCAAACTGCATAAGAAAATAAGAAAATAATTTTAAAACCTCAATGACATAAAACAGTGAACATTTGTGTCTCACAGTTTGCCAGTCAGTTGAGGTAGTTTTTCTTCTGCTTCTAGTTGGACAAGTGTTGTTCTATGCATATTCCATATACATTTCAATATACATATACTGAAATATATGTATTTGTTGTTTATTGTTTAATGTTGTATTTGTTGTTTATTGCTTAATGTTTTAAATAATTTATTTTTATAACTAATGTACAGTGTTATATACATATCTTGTCATTTTCCTATGAGCTCGGGTTAGTCAGGGTGGGCATGCTTTTCTAAGGGTGATGGGAGAGGCTGGAATGGACATGCCCAAATTCATAAGCACAATTCAAAACTCTACTTGAGAAGGCGGCCTCCCTTTTATTGGCCAAAGGAAGTCATGAGACTGATCCAGAAGTTGAAAAAAAGGGAGTTCACTTGACTCTCTAGGTTACTAAGGAGACTGTAAAGTCTCATGGCAAAGAACATGAATAGAGAAACGCATAAAGGATTAGAACCAATAATTTATTGTAATCCAATTTCATTTCATCTCTTTTATTACCAAGATAAAGAATTCAGTGGTGACTGAATTGTTCTGTACCATTGAAACCAAAATTTGTTTCATTGAAAAATACTGCTACTAATGACAGCTATCTAATTTATTATTCCTTTAAAAAACACATCTGCATTTTACCATAACTTTTGTGGTGATGATCAAACAGCTACAGAAAGTCACTGAGCAATTTTTGTATAACAAGTAAATTCTTAAGTGCTTCAGATTAGTTATAATCTCTTCAAAGACCTCATATTTTCTCCGACAGATATAGGTTCCAAGACTTCTATAATATATTTACTTGCTCAATGATACCCATTTATTATGTACTGGTGTTGAATATAAATCTATGTCTGTATTGATGACTGGATATTTAAAATAATATTTAAAATATTTTACTTAAAATATTTATGTGATTTCTGTATTATGAGGTATTTCCTTTTTAAAAATTCTGTTCTGGTGTTCTCTCTTTTAGCTGTGTAGAGAGGGAGAGAAGAAAACATAGAGTATAATAGAATATCTTGGGATAAGACCTTTGCAGACCAGTGAGAAATAGACAGCAACTATTGTTCGAAAAATTGACTTTTGAAATGTGTGGACAAGCCTTCTGTTTAATGTGAGAGCTTTTTGCCATTTTTCTTTGTGGAATTTAATAATACAAAAATATACTTTTTTGCTTAACACTGTCTTTTACTTCAGAATAGTCAAATATAGTTCAAGAAAAATCTAAGGTTTTTTTTCTCTTTTTGTTCATTTTCCATTTTCCATATCAGATACCTGTACTTAATATTAATTGCATAATATAATACTTATTTCTAAATAATAATAATATTTATTGAGTGCCACTCTTTTAAGAACATTAATATGTTAGCTTTTGTGTACCTCCCTTCACAGCAAATGTGTAAGGTACTATAGCTAAAACTGAAGCCCATGAATTAAATAATTTTCTCAAATATGACCCCTGGAAAGCCTGCTTCCAAATGCAGGTAGTTTAATTCTATAGACCAAGATATTAGCTACTGTGCAGTAACCCTTCTAGAAAATAAAACTTTGTAGAAATGACAGGATGTTCAGCTCCATCATCTTCTACCAGTTGCCAGGCAAAAACATGATGTTACAAATTCTTGACACTATTATTTTTTCAGATTGCTTAGTAAAACTATATTCAACATGCCCAAAGTTTTAAATGGTAGAAATTCCTCACATCTATTGAGTGGATACTTTCAAGCTATTTCAATGATAACAATGGATATCAAAACTGCACTTCTGAAATGTGAAGAAAATCTGTATTATTAAAAAAAAAAAGGCATTAAAACCCTAGGTAGAATATAAGTTTGGATGGCCATATAAATGGGGTCAGTATTAATAATTATTCATGCTAACATTTAAGAAATGCTCAGATATCATATAATACTCCGATCAGCTATGACATAGATTATCCCCCCAGGAGCTGGGGGCAACACCAGACCTCTCATTGAAAAAGGCCAAATGTTTTACTACACACATAGGAAAGACTGAAATTAGATCCATTTGTCCTTTTGCCATACTTTCTCTTTTCCCACTCTGGGTAGTGATCCTCTACTATGATGAAGTTTATTATACTACATATTTTATATGATAAAATATTTAGAAAGTTGCAGTTATAACAGTTTTGCCCATTTTTGCCTTTAATGATAATATTTGAAATTTTGTAAGGGCTAAAATATACCATTACTATAGTCTCTATTTTGTTTTTTTGTGGTAATCACACAATTACCATGATGAAAAGCAATATGGCATTTTAAATAAGTTAATCTTATAAAAACACATTTCACCATTCCAAGCAGAAAAGTACCTTAAAGCAAAACACTAAAATGCCTGTCTCTGTAACTTGCTTTTTTATTTTCTTTTAAATTGAGAGCACCAAAATTCCTGAAATCTGCAAATATATATATATATATATATATGCACATACATATTCCCATATATATGAAAATAATATACATTTTGTAGTAAATATATAATGTTTATATTTCAGCTTTTTACATTTCATCTCAGAAATTGGGACTACAGGTGCACCTGGGTGGCTCAGTACTTAAGCGTCTGCCTTAGGCTCAGGTCATGATCCCAGGGTCCTGGGATCAAGCCCTTCATCAGGCTCCCTGCTCAGCCAGAAGCCTGCTTCTCCCTCTCCCACTCCCCCTGCTTGTGTTCTCTCTCTTGGTGTGTGTCTCTCTGTCAAATAAATAAATAAAATCTTTAAAAAAAAGAAATTAGGACAATAGAAATCATTTAATAGCTGGTTTTCTATCCTTCTCAATTTTTATTCTCAGAAAAATATTTTAACTACCCAACCCCTGGTCTATATGCTTGGCATGTTTTCAGTGATTTCAGTGATGCTGTTGTGCTGCCAAATTCCAGGACAGTAGAAGAGACAAGTCTTTTTTTCTCCCCTTTTGTTTTAAGTGCTAAAAATTAAAATTACTGGTTTAAAACAGTAATCACATTTAAGCTTTGTCAGAATAACAAACAGCTTCAAATTGATGCGACAACGTTTTCAGTTTTTTCATACTTAACACAAGTCTCATTCTGCCTATAATTTTATTCTTGAAATATTTATTTTTGAAAGAAGAAATTTAGAAAGTCAGATGTATCAGTATATGGGAGTGTGTGTTCATTTTTTTCCCAAAGGAAGACTTGTATCTCAATTAATTGTTTTTCATTTTGTGCTTGAAATATGGAAATAAATGTTTTGAACCAGATACCTAATCTAAAACTCTGAAAAAACCATGTGTCCTTTTTTTTAACCCAAATCACTTTATAATACCTTTGATTATACCATGCTGCTAAAGGTGTTATAGCATTTTTGTGGAAATATGGGTACGTTAATATCAAGTCAGAAAGAAGCACTCTCATACATTAACAAAGAATTACGGCATGTAATATAATTCCCACACAAACATCAAAACAGGATTTTTATAATTAGCTATCCTGCAACTAATTATTTTTTCCATCTGAGGCACCTGGGTGGCTCAGTGGGTTAAGCCATTGACTCTTGATTTCAGCTCAGATCATGATTTCAAGGTCCTAGGATGGAGCCCCTGGTCCCCTCCTGGAGCCTGGAGCGCTGAGACCAACACAGAGTGTGCTTGTCCCTTTCCCCCTGCTCCTCCCCCACCCTCTCTGTGCTTTTTCTCTCTTTCAAGCAAATAAATAAATAAAATCTTTTTTAAAAATTAGATTTTCCTTCATACAGAGATAGCTAGAACCCTGGATGGTTCATGAACTTTTTAGAACCATTTCAACTATTGTCACATTCAACAGGGCTGCCAATAAGAGGTGATGGGGAGGAAGAGGAGGGGACAAGCAGGCAATTAAGACAAAGTTTCTCTACCTGTAAATCATTTAGAAACCCCAGAAGGAGTAATTCAACTATCTTCATTGGCCGAATGCGGTGGCTGATAGTTTAGTTGACGACAGGAAAATTACTAAGCGTCTTTCTCACCAACCATACTTGTAAGCTGCCCAGCTCCAGCCGGCTCTCCACACTGGGATCCAGTGCTCCGTCCTCATGATCCAATGCAGTTTTATAGTTTTTCTGCATTGACATCCTATGTCTTTATCAGCAAGTTATATTAGGTACCTGTCAAAGGCAAAGATAATTTTTGTTATTTTAAAATAATTAACAATTTTGTTATTTTTAAATAATTAACCATGTATGCATTTTAAGAAACCAAGAGATCAAAAAATAATTAATTGAAATACCTATTTCTGTACTCAATAACGACATTAATTTTAACACATTAACTTCAGCTTTTCTCTCTTTCTCTTTTTCGGTGAAAATTTCCTTTCTCATATTCACAAGAAATTTTGAATACTCCACCTTTGGGGGGACAGATGATCCTGGTTTTTTCCCACAACCTTTAATCTGCTGCAAAAGTATATGTTGTCCGTACATCTATAACTTTTCAAGAATCAAAAATCCTGGACAGTGTTGACATCTTTTATTTATTTTTTTTAAATCTCTTAAGGTGGCTTCTGCCTTAATAACATTAACCATTAAGCAGGTAAGTTTTTAAAATGTCTCATAAGAGAGTGCTAAGCATCATGCATTTTACATTTTTAGTAAGTAAAATATATCTCTTAATAATGATATTTGTGTGACTTTCTTGAGACCAAGAGAAACTCTCAACTTTATTTTATTTTATTTTTATTTTATTTTATTTTATTTTATTTATTTGTCAGAGAGACAGCACAAACAGTGGGAGAAGCAGACGCCTCGCTGAGCAGGGAGCCTGATGTGGGTCCTGATCCCAGCACCCTGGGATCATGACCTGAGCCAAAGGCAGATGCTTAACCAACTGACCCACCCAGACATCCCTATTTACTTTTTATTCTAGGCTTTTTTTTTTTTCCTGCCAAAAGAGGAAAGATTTATGAAGTTACTAGTGAGTCTTATGAGACTTCAGCCTTATACATGGTAATTATCTAAACTTAGTTTCTCTTTATTTTTTTCTAGGAATGTTTTACATGGAATCAGGAATCTCTTGATAACAAAAACATGGAAACTGTTTTTTGGTACATGCAAACCATGACATGAAGTCATCTCCCTTACCTGGGAGAAATGTTCTACTCTGGCAGAATGTAAATGTTTATCTAAAAGATATCGTATTTAGAAATAGATTGAATGTAAAACTAGCAATTTACATTTCTATAAATTGTCCATATGAAGCCCCAACATCTACTTTTTACGCTGCATTTCTGGGGGCACAGGAAACACATACAAACAAAAGTAATGCTCATTGAGACTTATTTTCAGCTCTGCAATCTTACCTTATTGAGCTAAGTCCTGCAGATGTCAATGAACCTGTATTCTGAACTGAAAACTAAATATTTCACCAGTAAAATTATATATAATGAGATACAAATGCTACACTGGGCCTTTTAGTATCACTCTCTAGCTCTCTGCTGGCTAAAAAATCAGTGTTAATTAGAGTGCCTAATGAAATGACACTTGGCCAATTAATACTTCCCTTGGACACATAATTTTCTTGTATCTTCTGAGGTCCTGTTTTCATTCAAAATATTTTTTGCTAAATTTTAGTTATTTCATATGCATTCGTTCTATGTTTATTTAAAAATATCTATCTTAGCTTCTGATTTCTATTGAAAATTTTTATTTCTCTCCAAAAGGTCACTTGGAGTTTAAATTCTTTCTTTCTTTCCTTATTGCTTTCTGACTTCATTCATCCTTTTTTCTGATCACTGCACTTGTTTCTGTTTTTGTTTTTGTTTTTTTCCAGCATGGCATTAATTCAGTGTCCTTTCATGAATAGAGAAGGGAGTTTCTAGGTTTAAATACTTTTTATAAAAAGAGTCATTTTTCCCATTGTATATAAGCTAAAACGTGATCCCTCTGTTTTGTAGCCCATTATACTTCCAATATAGCCAAATTACGTTGAAATCATTCCATGGTATTAAATAATTAACAGTGGTATATATTTAAGAAAGTAACACCATGAACTTGCGCCAGAGAATGACTTGCCCTGGACCCTGAGCTTCAGAGGGTTCGCCTATTCCCTACCATGCTCCTTCTCATAGATCAAGGAGTTCACAAGGACAAAGCAACAGGGATAGTTGGAGTTGATGGCATCCAGTTTACTTCTACCTTTTAGTTAATGCAGACGTAGATGGAGACCAAGAATTCCATCCTCAAAGGGCTCTGAGCCTGCTTCTAGGGCTCACATTTCTTTCCTTCAGCTCTTTCATGTGAACCCAAGTAACTTGTACATAAGAGAGGCCATCAGGGTAATGGGAAGTTGTTTACAGGACCCACAGTAGTGGACTAAGCTTGGATACGCCAGCTAAGATGCCCAACATGTGCAATAAGGGACAATGGCAAAAGGCCACTTCTCCCTATCCCCATATTCCCAAGGATCCAGGAATCCTAAAATTTAAGCCTGGCCTTCATGAAGAAGGTATATTTGTCAAAGTCAGAAAATAAAGCAAATTTCATTTACCATTTTAATATAACTTACAAATTTTCAATATCAAAACATATTATATGGGTCTTGATTACTATTGTTTCCCAGGTCTTAAAAATGTTCAAGCCTGATTTAAATATTTCACTAGAAATAAGAAAACAAGCACATACATTCATAAAAACAACTATAAACCTCAAACTAGCCTCTAGTTTGTTTAGTCATTAATTTAAAAATATGACACTTTGCATGAAACATCTTATTTAAGGTGGAGCCCTTGTCATATCTTTGATGATTTAGTTACAGTCCCTATTTCTCCCCAAAGTATTTTCTTTGCATATCAAAGCTTTATTTTTCAAACCTCCTTATTTTAAAACTAAAACTAAACTGGGGCAAATATGTTCTACCCATATTTAAAAAAATTTAGTTTACATTAAAGGCAGATTACTAGTCATAGGTAAAAACTTAATGTTTTAGCTCAACCTTTTCTACAGCTCTGTAGCTTTAACCCAATATATGCTTAACACACACACACACACACACACACACACACACACACACACTTATTTCAAATACAGGCTATAATAAGTGACTAGATGAATAAATAATTGAAACAGAATTGAGTGATAACTTGATAATACCCCTTTGAGTATTAACATCAGTATACCTGAACCCAATTAAAAATTTGCAAACCCTTTATGTGTTTCCTCTGTCTAAATAATTTAAACCTGAGTACAGATAATCAAGCTGGTGCCATTTTTTTACATGGACTCCTCTCTACTTCTTCCAAAATGTGTCAACAGTTGCCATTCAGATGATATTGATATTACACATTACTTGCCAAGGGAGAACCTTGTATTTTCTTTTTTTTCTCTTTTTTCTTTTTTTTTTTAAGCTATATAATGAAATTTTTAGAGAAAAAGTTTTAAGATGTCAATGATACAACCCCCCTCCCCTACCCCAGGCTATGGATCTATAACTGTTATGTTCGGAAATAATCTGGAACACCCAAGATCCTTCCTTCACAAACTTCCACAAGAGACAGAATCATAATGAGACACATTAATGAAGCCCAGTTATCATCTGATAATACTGTCATTAACACTTATTATCACATAATTAGATTGGACATTGGCCATCTCAGAGCCAATTTAAAATAAGAAAAAAATACTGTATCTTAAGGAAATCTATGCAAATAAAACACTGCAAGGAATATTTGAAAAATGATACAGTTTCAGAGAGAATGAGATGTCTAATCATCTGGCCTATTAGCAGTTTGAAGTGGCAGGAATTAAACCCCCCTCCCCTTCTCCCCAAATCTTTTACATATCAGTTACTTGTTAAATCCTCTACTTTCTCAAACTGGAGCAGTTATCTCAGCAATGACATTTTTAGTGATGGCAGAAAATCATAATAGCTGTGGGTAATTTTTAGGAAGAATCAACACAGCTCTGAACTTTATAGGTCATGATATCCCTGTAGCTTGTGGGTATAGCTGCATTTTGAAAGAGATAACTGTGTCTCCTTTAGCATCTTCCTTTTTCCTATTTTTTCTTGTGTGTAAGTTTACAAAGGTCAGATGCCAATATGATCTAGAATAAGAGCTTTTGTGGCTGACTTTGAAAGGTTACTTTAGAGAAAATCTCATGAAGCAGCAGTACCACAAAATGCTGCAGGGAATGTAGCTAAAAGCTAATTTCTTCCTAAATAGAGCTTCTAACGCATTAGAAGTATGGAGTGTTGGATTCCTGAATGTGTAAAGGGCTTTGGTCTCTATTTACTAAATAGAAATGAAGGCACATGTCAAGGTCATAGTTAGACTTCTGAGGTCATGTCTACAAGACATCAAAACAATGTGATAATCAATTCTACCATAATACAAAACCCTGAAATACTCCTTTAATGATCTATTAAAATAATAATTGGAAAGCAACAGATTTGTTATAATGAAGAATACGTCACAGCCCTAGGAAACTATAGTGTATTGGCCCTTCTAAAACCCAGAAAATTTTTATTGGCTATTTGTCCCAGGAAACCAGAACTACTCTGCATGTATTTTCAGGAAAATAGTAAAGTCCAGAATTAAATTAAGGAAATCTTTATGATATATTTTTCTTTAACATAGTTGACAACTGAGCAAGTAGTTGGTGACTAATATAAATATCTACAATAACTAATTCCATGTATTTTAGCTGAGAATGACTTAGGGTAGTTATAATTAAAGCAATGTGAATGTTCCGTGTTTGAATGTGACCTAATGATATTTACTATTTCCCATTTAATAAAGGAAAATATTTTTAGTAAAGCATGGACTAGTCCTATTTCTGAGACATGCTCATATTTTAGGTTTTCAGTTCTAGAGACTTGCTGCAGTTGATGGGTTTCTTTCTTCCTTTCTATTTTCTTACATATTTTTTTTTTAAAGGTAAGAATAGGATCTGGCCACAGAGATGATTTGTGATATACACTGTGTACCTATTGGTGTTTTTACTTTTAGGACATGATGATCGCATAAGATACCTTTATTTTTTTTTTAACATTTATTGATTTATTTTTAAACAGAGAAGGAGAGAGAAGACACACATGAGCTGGGGAGAGAGGCAGAAGGAGAGGGAGAAAGAGAGAATCTCAAGATGACCCCCCCACTGAGTGTGGAGCCTGATGTGAGGCTCAATCTCATGAGATCATGAGATCATGACCTGAGCCAAAATCAAGACTCTTGAGGCTTAACTCACTGAGCCACCCAGGTGCTCCAGATAACATAAGATACCTTTATAAATTAGGTGTTCTGAGTTGATAGTATGTGAGAGAGAGAGGGACAGAGACATAAACAGAGATTCAGAGACAGATTTTCTGGTAGACACACACATTAAATATGCTTAGCCCATAGATTTCTTAGAGAAAATCGCATGTGCTAGAGATTCTTTTCTCTTTTATGGTTCCTTTGTTTCCATTGGGGAATGTTAAAAATATGGCTAAAAAGATACATTGTTTTTTTAATCATTGTAGTGGAAAAACACATGTAAAAGGGTTGTTACAGGTTTCAGTGTAGAAGTTATTTTCTATGCATTGTTCTCTCTGCAATTCTAGTAAACACATACACGTGTGTGTATATATACACATATACATATATACATATTTACATATAGATACATATGCATATATTTATATATTACTTAAGTATCCAGATTACAATACATTTGAGCCCTAATAATCACTTGTCATTTTGTTAAAATTCTCTGCAAGACATTTCTGAGAATTTTCTGTATGAGATTTGTGCAGCCATGATATCTACCCAGGTGCTTGCTCGTTTCTTCTGCCAGAAAGTCTTATTTTGTTGCTGCTTTGACACACTGGGGGTCAACACACATATTTTGTAGATTCACAGATGGTGCTATTTTGCCTCACACCCACTTTTCACCAAAATTGGATACAAGTCTCTTCTGTCACTGATTAGAACTTAGCCTAGGCTGCAATTTTTAACAAAACTCTTCTGGAGCTTAAGAAATGAGCAAAGTATAACACAAAAAGTGACTTCCCCCGGTAACAAAAGTGATTTCTCTTTGGGCCCAAAGGCCCAAGACAAATATCAGGATCTCTGGAAGTTTTCATATTTTCAGGGTCTACTCAATAACAATCCATCATCTTTTTTTTTTTTGGCTTATATTAAGTTTGGAGTCTAGATCCACCAGATTATTCGTTTCTGCATCCTGCTTTTAATAATGAGGGAAATCCTTTTAACATTATATAAGGACTCTGTCTCTGTGACAGCTTTGGACTTAACATCTCTTTTGTCTGATACAAGTATAGCTAGCCCTGTTCTCTTATTCACTATCTGCCTGTAGTACCTTCATCTATCCTTACATTTCTTGCCCATGTGTGTCCTTATATCTAAAGCAATCTGGGGTGTTACCCTGATTGTGTTAATGGTTTTACAGTTATATGCATATATCCAAACTCATCAAATTATATACATTAAATATTTCCTAGTTTTCTATCAATTATACTTCAACATAAACTGTTTAAAAAATAATGTAGGAGAGCATCCTCTTCTATAAAATTCAAAGCTGTTCATAACTACAAAGGTGGATGGGAGCACAAATATCCATTTACTTCTGTGTCACACTCTCCTAATCCAGACCACCATGTCTGGAAGAAAATATTATAGCACAGAACAGAATCTGAAATAATTAATCCTAAATAACACCATATGTGAGCCACTGGCAGTCTGGTCTAATTCCATTTTGAAGTAATAAAATGGTTTTGTGACTTGATGAAAGATAATTTTCTTAGTACACAAAGGCACATGAGTTTAGATATATACTGGCTTAATGGATTTTATTTTAAATATGCATACATGTGGGTACAAGGTAAGCAAAGATATGTTACATTTTTATAAATACAGTACCATTCTACTGATTTTCCATTAAGGAAAAAAAAAATGAGGGGTGCCTGGGTGGCTCCGTGGGTTAAAGCCTCTGCCTTCAGCTCAGGTCATGATCTCAGGGTCCTGGGATCCAGCCCCGCACTGGGCTCTCTGCTCAGCGTGGAGCCTGCTTCCCTTCCTCTCTCTCTGCCTGCCTCTCTGTCTACTTGTGATCTCTGTCTATCAAATAAATAAATAGAATCTTTAAAAAAAAAAAGAAAAGAAAATGAATACTTTAAATGGAATTGACATTTTCTGTGCTAGAAAACAAACAAAAAACAATGCATTATGGACTGATTTGTGTCCCCTCCTCAATTCATCTGTTGAAGTTTTAACCCTGGTGTGTGATCATATTTGGAAACAGAATCTTGGAAGAGATAATTAAATAAAATATACTCATTAAAGTGGGCCCTAGGGGCACCTGGGTGGCTCAAGTTGGTTAAGCAACTGCCTTTGGCTCAGGTCATGATCCTTGAGTCCCGGGATCAAGTCCCGCAAAGGGCTCCCTGCTCATTGGGGAGTCTGCGTCTCCCTCTGACCTCTCCACTCTTATGTTCTCTAGCACTCTCTCATTCTGTCTCCCTTTCAAATAAATAAATAAAATCTTTAAAAAAAAAAAAGTGGGCCCTAATCTAATCTGTCTTGTGTCCCTATAAGTAGAGGAGATTAGGACACAGACAGAGACACCAGAGAAAATGCACACAAAGAAACAACCCTGTGAGAACAGAGAAGGTAGTTATAGGCAAGCCAAGGAGCAAAGTCTCAAAAAAAAAAAAACCAAAACAAAAAACTTGTTGACACCTTGAATTCTCACTTCTAGCTTCTACAACTGTAAGAAAACAAATCTGTGTTATTTAAGCCACCTAGTCCATGGTATTTTGTTATGGAAGGCCTACCAATTCATATACTATGTTTAAAAGACAATAAATTGCAATTCTCTCATGAAATAACAACAATAATGACAGGAATATAAACATCATTCTGTCTCCAGCTGGCCCCCTCTCACCCTATGTATAAAAAATTATATAGGAGGATATATAAGAGAATTATTCTCCAAATTAGTAAAATTTTAATGGTATTATCATTGACTCATACACTTTAAAATCTGAATAAATATTTATAATGTACTTTTTTTTATTATGTTCAGTTGGCCAGAGTATATAGTACACCATTAGTTTTTGATGTAGTGTTCATTGTTCATCAGTTGCATATAACACCCAGTGTTCATCATAACAGGTGCCCTCCTTAGTACTCATCACCCTATTACCCTATCCCCCCATTTCCCTCCCCTCTGAAACCCTCAGTTTGTTTCCCAGACTCCACAGTCTCCATGGCTCATCTCCCTCTCTGATTTCTCCCCCTTCAGTTTTCCCTCCCTTCCCCTATGGTCCTCTGTGCTATTCTAGTACTTTTTCCTGTAGGTATGATAGAAACTTGAAACCAAGAATGGTTGAATATTGGCTTTTGAAACATTTTAAAATTTAATTTACATCCTAGAGTTCAAAGTGATGCTTAATATGGCATAACTAATTTCTCACTTGACTTTTATGATGTTGGCAAAGATTATTTTTCCATTATACACATTTTATAAATAAATAAATATACATATATATGCATAAATAAATAACACTACCAAAGACAAAACTGATAAAAATATCTACAAAATCCTATCTCTGAGGTATTCTAGTCAATTTAATTTTACCTTATAAAGTGCATATTAAATATGTACAATACATAATTTTGAAAGAAAATAACATTCTTCAGCATTTGCTGTGTATAAAGTATCATACTAGTCATTATGCAAACATCATTGTATTTAAACATCACCACAAAAATGTGCTATGGATATGTCTCCTCAATTACAGATGTGGCAAAAATGGTTCAGAAATGTAAATAATTTGCCAAAGAGTACACAACGAGTAATAAAGCCAATATTAGAATCTGTTAAATTCTAACCCCATGCTTCTAAGTAGTACACAATATTTTCTAGAAGAATTT
Source organism: Enhydra lutris kenyoni (assembly GCF_002288905.1). Taxonomy (NCBI): domain Eukaryota; kingdom Metazoa; phylum Chordata; class Mammalia; order Carnivora; family Mustelidae; genus Enhydra; species Enhydra lutris. Next base: position 16,887,410 of record NW_019154116.1, on the reverse strand, counting down.
GCCTGAAGGTGATTGCCAAATGATAAATGTTAAACATATTGTATATATTCATTTATAAATATTTATGTATATACATATTGTGCACATGTATAGTGTTTAAAGACCTATATATACATATAGGAATATATGTGTATATATTCACACATATATGTACGTATATCTGAATATTAATGTACTTATGTTACATTAATGGGCTTCTTTGTCTATGTAAATCTGATGTGTTTTGGAGACTTGAGGTACATTAAAAGAAAAAGTTCTAGAAAATAAAAAATAAAAGTCAATTCAATTATTTCAGTTACATTTCTTGAAGTACATTTTAGGGGATGCTTCATAAAATAATGCAACATTACATCGCTCTTTCCTCCACTCTCCAAATTAGTAGAACATTTAAATTCCTCTTAAGACCTTCCTAAATAGCCCAGGAAATAATATACTTTATCAATTCAATTAACTAAAAGAAAAAAATTAATAAAATTCCACATAGATTTTGGTGTAAAATTTCCTCAATTGCAAGAGATAGAACAAAATATTTTTTAGTTTGACAAAAGGCATTCACTAAAACCTATACCTCTTAGAAGTGAAATGATAGAAGTATTTCTGTTAAGTTAAATAGTATAATACATTTACCTAATATTTTTCTTTCAGCATTGTCTGGGAGAGGCTAAGCAACAAAAATTAAAAGGAATTAGCAAGATCTGATAGTCCACTTATATATTAGATGTTGTTGATCTAAGTTATCCTAAAAGGAATATGTGAACCTGCGGTACCTTTTTATTTGTGTCAAGAAAATAGACAAATCACAGAGGTGTCTACATGGGGTAAACTGATGCCACAGAGCATAACTGGGACATAAATCTAGTAGAACAAAATGTCAACATCCATTATCGGGTATAGTGTAACCTGGGAGTACCAATGCCCTGCCGTTTGATTTTGTTTTTAGTGCACCAGCATGACCAAAGAATTGAGGGCACACTGTCCCCGTAAAATTTATTCCTATAGAAAATGTGAGCCAAATTTTCTGGCCCAGAAGGAAGTTGAGGTTTTGAGGAAAGTTCATTTGGGAAACACAGAGGTGGATGAAATGGAAGAAATAAAAATGTCTCACAGAAGAAAAGAATAGAATCTTCATTTTAGGATTGGCAGAATGTGTTAGAAATTCACGAATGTTATTTAGGACATTAGCATGTTTCAAGTGTGAGCCAGGTGTGATATCATTTTTTTTTTTTTTAAGGAATACTACTCCACCATCTTGAGGGTAAATCATGAGGACTTTGGGTCCTTACAAAGTCAAAGACAATTTAAAAGCATTATGATAATCCCCTTTCATTCAAGAGTGTAGAGATGTTAATTCTAAATTATTAAGTCAGCCTACCACATTGAGAATGGAATTTGTTCAAGATCATTAATTACTGAGAGACAGTCAGATAGGAAATATGTCACACCATTAGAGATGATACATGAAGATGTTTATGTCTGTTGGTCAAAATCTTCTCAAACACTTGTCTTTATGGACAGCTTTATTTGGTGTTCTCATTAATTTCCTAGAGATTAGAAAGTTTCCATTTTGAATGGGAAGTAAAAAAGAAAAGAAATCCTTCTGTCTATCTAGCCATCCATCCATCCATCCATCCATCCATCCATCCATCTAGTTAAAGTGCCTCAAAGAATTTTAGTATGTCTCCTGGTTGATACTTACAATGCCATCAGTTACACATCCCTGGTCTCCATATATCTCCATTTTCAGCTAAAGGATAAAGGAAGCTAAACGATTCTTATCACCTAATGCAATTCATTTGTTAGGACCGCCAGAACAAAGTACCAATTTGCAAGTGGCTTAAATGGCAGAAATTTGGCTCTAGATTCTGGAGACTAGAAGTATGAGATCAAAGTATTAGTAGGGTAGATTCCTTCTGAGATCTGCAATGAAGAATTTGTTTCGTTCCTCTCCCCTAGCTTCTAATGGTTTGCTGTCAGTCTGGTGTTGCTTGGCTTTCAGACACACTGCTGGAGTCTTTGTCTCCATCTCTGTGTGACATTCTCACTGCATGCATGTCTGCCTCCAATGTTCTCCCTTGTGCAAGGACATCAGCCATGCTGGATTAGAGCCGACTCTAAAAGCCACATCTTACTGCATTTATCTCTGTAAAGACTCTATCTCCAACTGGCTACCTTCTGAGGTATAGTGTATTAGGATTTCAAAATATGAATTTTTGGAGAACACAATTCAACCCATAATACATGTTATGCTCATAAATCTGCAATCAACGTCATGTTGTCTGGTTACAGTGGGGAACGAGCAGCGTAATGAAAGAGATAGGAAAAACACCCAGTCAGCAGAATGGAGTTCCAGGATAAAAAGACAGGAGACTCAGACCCTTTAAAGAATTTGGACATCATGGGATGGCATAGTTTGGCTGATGATTAGACAAGAAACCATATTTGATTTATCAAGCGAAACCAGAGTAAAGGCCCAGATTCTACCTTTTGGGTTCCTGATGCAAAAGACATCACTCAGGCCCGGAACTCATGTTACAAATAACAACCAGTAACTCCAGATAAAGTTCTTACATTTTCTTGCTTCTCCCAGGCAGAAATGCAAAAAGATCATCAGGAAAAGAGGAGTATAAGAACAAAAAATTTTTGTGAAGTCTGGCAAATTAGAGTCAGGAGACCCATACTCCCAACCTGGACATCAACAAGAATCCAATTTAGAGATCTTAATTTTGAAAATGATTTTTTTTTAATTTTTTAGATAAGGAATAAACTGTCACTTCTTTATTCAATCATTAAAAAAACTGAACATCTCAATCTGATGAGCCAGTGCTTCCTATAGGGGTCACTGAGGAGTCTCCCCAAATCCAGGTTAAAATATAATGTACCGAGCACGGCTAAAAGAGCCCTCTCCTTGCACCCAGATGATACTCAGCACTGAGTGCCTGTCTGTATTTATCCATCGAAAGAATGATGGACACATTTGATGCATATCCACAAAAGTGCTTTCAGGCCTGAAATTTTCTATACAAGGGAAAATAAAGCCTATAGAGTGCTGTAATTATTTTGGACTTCCAAAATTTATTACGTTATTGAGAGATCTTTGTACATCTTTAAACTCCTAGTGCTCTGTCAGTTACATATTTTGTAGAAGTCAAAAGCAGCAATTTTGAAAGTCAAAGTAAATTCTAAGGAGAAATGATCATTTACAGTCAGATTAAGAAAGTATGTCACTAAGCGAAAGAGTACTTGTAAAAGATTGACCACCGGTGCTTTTGAGAGAATGCTAAAAGTTAAATCCCACTAATCCCACCTTTCACCTCCAGTTAGAATAAGTAACAGTGAGAATTTTACAGGGTGGTCTTGAATTCCTTGGAACAGGGTTTTTTCTGCCAGAGTTCTCTGTGTTTTCCTGGAAAATATGAATATTGTTTTTTGGACACACGGACTAGTTATGGATCTTTCTTTAATTGTGTAATTATTTCCTGGGTATTTTATCGATTTTTTCATATGAATGCATTTTTTTTAAGATTTTTATTTATTTATTTGACAGAGAGAGGAGAGAGAGATCACAAGCAGGCAGAGAGGCAGACAGAGAGAGAGGGGGAAGCAGGCTCCCCGCTGAGCAGAGAGCCCGATGCCAGGCTTGATCCCAGGGCCCTGAGACCATGATCTGAGCCGAAGGCCAGGTGCCCAGGCCACCCAGGCGCCCCTGAAGCAATGCATTTAGTATGATGATATTACTTTGAAAGTAGAACTCCTGATAAGATAAAGCAGACCACAATTTGCAAGGCAAGGATCTCGTTCTTAACTAGAAAAACTGGTAAGAACCCTGGGGCAACGTATGGCACAGGCTCCAAGGAAGGCTCCTCCCCGCCAGGCAGAAGCAAAGGGCTCAAAAATATCTGGCTGCTGTCAGTATTTGCGCTCTTCATGGCTGCTGGTCTGCTGTCCTTGCGGTAGTAGAGTGGCGGTTGTGGCTGGGGGAAGGTGACAGACTAACTGCAATCCTTTCACCTTGTCCTGCCACAATTCCCTAACTCTAGATACTTCTCCATTAAGTCTGACGGAAGGAGTGGCTTCTCCACCAACCACCTTTTTCTGCATTCACTTGCCTTTCAGTACTAACCTGACTCTCTCTTCAAGGAGTTAATAGACTTCTAGGTGTTTAATTTCCTCCTCAGAGTATGGCAGAGAAGGATGTGACATGTTTTTACTAAGAAAATAATAAACATTATGCTCATTTGCACTAAAGTGTTACCTCATCTACATATTTTATTTAAAATCTTACTTTCAGGGACGCCTGGGTGGCTCACTCAGGGAAACATCACCTTTGCTCAGGTCATGATCCTAGGGTCCTGGGATAGTGTCGTGGCGCATGGGGCTCCTAGCTCAGCAGGGAGCCTGCTTCTCCCTCTGCCTGCCACTTGCCCTGCTTGTGCTCTCTCTCTCTCTCTCTTTCTACAAATAAATAAATAAAATATTCTAAAAAATATCACTTATAGTTTTTATTGATCTTGATGAGATATAATTGACCTGGAATATTGTCAATTCTCGAAATAAATAAGTATAATCTTACTTTTAAGATGTGAGGAAATGTGAGAGGCATTTATTTTTTCCCTTAGGATGATCAAGAAAAAGGGAACAAAGTTAACTAATAGAACACTACTGAATTCACCAAAACTAAAACAAACATATCTCCATCTTTCATTTTTTCTCCCATTCTGAATGTCTTTTGAATTCACCTGCCACATACCCTAAGCCTTCGTAATTCATCCACCGATCTCTCTGTCCTGAGTGTTCTTAACTGGGCTCTCTGAAAAGGTTCTTGGGCTACCAAACCTACTTGTTTCATTTCATGATTTTTGATCCTCTGAATGACTCATCTAGGTGATATTTGCCCTTTGTTAGGGATGAAGAACGAAGTCTCAAAAATGCATGAATGTATATGATCCAATTGCTAAGTTGTAACAAATATTAGAATCAACTTAATCTTCTTCTGTGTATTTAGCTTTCTGTGTATTTAGCTGTGCATTTAGCTTTCCACAAGTCCTTCTCTATTTCATATCATTTCTCTTGTTACTTAACGACATTTCTGATTAGGAAGTACTTCACAGAAATATACACTTTGTAGATTCAGATACAACAATGTCAGCTATTATTGAATTATGAAAATGTCACTTGGTATAAATAATGTAAGACAGCAGTGGTAATAGTTTTAATATAGAATCGTTTTCCAATTATTATGAAATCCTTCCTTCCTCCATTGTGAAGCAGGACTTATCATGTGAGATTGAAATTTTCTAATTTTTTTCATTTTTAAACTTGTTTTGGAAATGGAAAGCATAACAATTTTTACCCTTTCTAACTCATCACAACACATTGAACCTGGGATGAGTAAGAACACATGTTTATTTATTTAAACAATAAAGGTTTTTAAATAGACATCAGTCCTCTTTCCATGAAGATCTTGGTCTAGTAGGTTATATTCATTCTTCTTGCTGTTCATTGGATTGAATAAATGCTCCCTCTTTGCCCTTGTCTCAAAATGCCACCTCCATTTACAACATTAGAGGAAATGCTAGAAACGCTGTTAAAATGCTAGAAACCAATTTTCAGTTAAATGGATCAACCACTAGCCTTTTATGCCCACTGATACTTCATTCTCTCTGTTTGGTCCGTTTTCACCTTGACCACTGGTTTGCAAAGTTGGCTTCATATTTGTATCATCTGGGTAGTAACAGAGTAGGGGAGGGTGGAGAACAATTTCCGGGTAGTACACAAATATCTATATTTTTCAAAATCTTGCCAGGCTACTCTGATTAGCAGTTGAGAACCGGTATGTGGCTGGAACAACGTTTAGCAATTTAAATGAAATTCTGTAATTGCATGTCACCTGATGTATGAGTATGACCATATGCTTCCTGGTTATCATGTACAGCTGTTAGTGATTGTTTTTATCTACCTAATACAGATATCATGAGAATTACTGAAAGTGCTTGTGAAGTTACAGGTAGAACATTTCTTTAAAGTTACAACACATAGCTTGGCTGTAACAATCAAGATAAAAATTAAAAAGGGGAAATAAAAACAAATTATGGTTTGCTCTTGTAATTGGCTCTGTAATAGCAAAAGATTGATTCTGCATGTACACAGTACCAGGGAACAAGAAATGAGAATATAAAACAGGCACTCTTTGATCGAGACTGTTTTTAAGGAATAATACAATCTATCTGCAGGTAACACTACTTCTGGAGAATAAATAACCTACAAATAATCCTAATCCCAAACCATATTGGCAAGCACCTTTGACCTTCATATCAGCTCTAAAGTGAAGAGCAAATTGGTTTTACACGGCTGGGCGGCATATTTATAGTAGCATTTGATTTTAACTACACAGAATGCACCTGTTTATTCAGACATGCTGTTAATATCAGAGTATCTGTGGAAGGCATAATACAAATCCTTTTAAGAATTCTATTGACAGAATTTCCCTGTGGATAAGTTAGTTCAAAAATAACAAGTCAGCAGAGCAGTAACTACATCACTATGCCTGGATTGGAAAAGGGAGAGAAAGATACTGAATTATTCATAGGACGGTCTTAAGAAACTCCAAAAAATTTTCTAAACATAAGAAAGGGGCAGGTTTTCACTCAATCATCAAATCATTGAGGATGCTACAAAGATCCTGATTTGATCTTTTCAGATTAATATGGTACAGTAGGCTAAAATATTAAATTATAATAACAAATACAGCTCCTAAGTGATCATTAAGACATAAAATTAGAGATGAGTAGACATATATATTAAACTACTGTTAAATATATGATAATAAAATCAAACAAATTTAAGCTACTCTTTGCCTTTTGACATTGTAAAAAAAAAACAAAAAAAACACTTCACATTTCTCTAGCATTTGAATTCCTCCACAAGGTTATCATGACTCTGCGTCTGCTTATTATGATAGCTTTATTATACCATAAGGAATTGGATTTCTTCAAATCTTACATGATTATTATAGTCCTTCATAATAAATCTGAAGAATACATTTTAGCATTTATACTGTGATCAATTTTTTAATCACTTTGTACTCTCAAATGTGGAAAAAAGACCAAGTAATGCAGTCACGCATCTAATACCATATATTCAATTGATCCTTCTCCCAGTGTAATTATATTATGTGAAAGCACCCTATATAATAAATTTTAAAGACTTATGGAAACCTAAGCACTTTGTTCACACACTTAGCACTGCCTAGATTCTAAATATGAATATCAGCTTAATATAAAATATTCACATTTCAATGTTACTATAAATTTTATGTTGTATAAGAAAGTGCTTGATAATTAATCACAAAAGCGAAACAGTTAATAAAGCTGGCAAAGAAGGAATTGAGAGAGGACAAAAACTATTACTACCCGGTCTTTGTCAGTTTTCGGTACCATTTCTTCCTGAACTGTTTGAGGAAAGCGGTAACATCCCTAGTCTGGGGATCTCACTCTGTGAGCCAGTTCTGGATGTGGTGGTTAACGGATTTGTTTATAGTCATAATTTTGGAAAGTGGCAACTTTGGAATTCTGCCCCAGTTTCATTCCCTTTCCAAACCTCCTTCTGCTACAATCCTGTCGTCTTATCTACATAAAAACTTTAAAATTTGACCATAGTATATACGGTATACAATGTTTATGACCACTGGGATGAGTTAGGTTTATCACAGGTAATTATTCCATTCCCAGGAATAGGATTTGGGCGTATTTTATATAGATGTTTTATATCTTGGATCAGTGAAATATACTCTCAGGAATTCACGAGGGTCGCTCACGGACAGGTGTGCACACCCCCAGCAGCTGCCGCTGACCTTCCTGCTAGTGGCCACAACTCATATCCTGTATGGCTGGCAAGCTAAAACACACACCTAATTTTCCTAACCATGATTAAATAATTAATTTCTCTGACTTTTCTCTTTTAGAAAAAGCAATATTTTAAAATATCATTATTGAGAAAGATCTTGGTTGAGAATCTATAATTAATATTACTGACATGGCCCACTGTGGTAGGCAGAAGGATGCCCCCCAAAAAATGTCTATATTGATATCCATCCCTAGAACATTGCCTTGCACGTCCAAAGGGACTCTGCAGATGTGATTGAATATGTTGAGATGGGGAGATTATCCTGGATTATTCAAGTGGACGGAACCTAATCATACATGTCCTTTAAAGCAGAGATTCACATTCATAGACCTGTACCCTTAGGGCAAATGATACATTATATGTTAATAAATTTAAAAAACTAAATAAGGACACAAAAAATAAATAAAATAAAATAAAATAAAATAAAATAAAATGGCAGAGATCCTCTCCTTGTTGTGGTCAGAAAGGGAGATGTGACCATGGAGAATGGTCAGACATGTGACTTTGTTGACTTTCATGGAAGAAGGGGACCGAGAGCTAAGGAATGCAGGTAGTCTCCTGAAGCCAGAAAAGTTGAGGAAATAAATTTTCCTTTATAGACTCCAGAGAAAAATACAGCTTTGCCAGCATCTTAATTTTAGTTCAGTGAGACCCATGTCAGACTTCTAGCCTGAGAATTGTAAGACAATTTGTGTTATTTTACCTGCTATATTTGTGACAATCCATTATTGCAGCAATAAAATATGCATACATAAAAGACTTAACCATTTAAAATTATTTCTGTTTACATTCTAATTTACTATTGCCTTTCAGGATCCAGATTCCCAGTGGACTTTATTATCAATATCCCCTCCATCTCCTTGGTTCTGATGAAACAAGGTATGGGATCTAATCTATTTAACAATCAACTCAATCTGGGCAAAGCCTGTTTTTTGGTCATACAGTCAAGGTCATTTTGAAATATAATGTGATTTCTTTTATTTTTTTACAAATATAAATCTTGCACTCATGACATTGTTATATGATTTAAGAAAAAGTATGTTTTCTGTACAGTTATGTTTCTTATGAGGTGACCATTTATGCATAAATTTACATCCTTAAATATAATAACCATTGTATAGGGTCCTAGAGCCAATACAGATTCTCACAAAATAATTTATTTTGAGATGACAACTAATATATTACACATGCAAATAGTGAAAAGACACAAAACCTGAATATTCTGGAATATCTTTCATGAGAACAACAATGTAAATTATCCTGACACATTCAAGTAATAGTTAATTTCATCCAAAGAGTCTTTGGGTTGCTCTAATGTAAAACAAAAAATAGTATATGAAATAACTGCAATCTTAGATTTTACACACAAGCAATGTATGATTGTTCACCTCTCAACACTATACTATACAAGAAATAAAGAGGAGGCAGAAGGAATTAGGAGAAATATATATATATATATATGTATCTATATATATATACATATATATATATAGATACATATATATATAGAACATGTGTATATTTATAAACATATGGATATGTATAATACATGTGTAATATATAAAGAGTAATTTTATTAGTCACACTTTTACACACTTCATAACCCCAATCAAGTCATTCTGTGCTTTCTGTATCTCTTCGCAATTTTTGTTTTGTTGGTTTGAATATCGAAGAACGCTATATTTTTGTTTCAAGTTATTAAATCAATGACTACTATCTGACCATTTCTATTTAAGAAGTTCCAAGCATTTGAATGGCAAAATAATCAATAATTAATATTATTTAATACTTATTAATGACTAATATAAAAACAATTATTTTATAATAAAAATATTTAGAAACTTGTAAAGACATGCAACTCATTCAAGAAGAATTATATTTGTTTTTCCTCAAGAAACTAATTTTAATGTCCTCGTTTTTACCAAATTTTACAAATAACAGATTTGTTATATGCAAATAAGTGATTGAAATAACATGACAAAAATCATAATGACCTCTAAAAATTATGACAAGCTGCAAACAAGAATACTCATTAAAGAGCTTGTACAATTAATTTTGTAAAAATGTTCCAAACACAATTTGGCAGAAGAAAGATGTAAGGATTCCAAGGACAATTTATAGTGTTCATTTAAACTTGTATTCTTTCCAATTAAAGTCCAGTAATGAAATTTTGAAAATTTAACTTCTGAATTTTTTTTCTGTTTTATTCCTTAATTCTGGTCCTCAAAAATAACACTGAGAAATTTGGGAATTTGCCAGGTAATATGCTGTGATAAGTAAAAAATATAGGGATCTGTCCCTGTACTTTTCTATGTAAACAGCCAAGACAATGCCGATATATAAAAAACTATGTAATTTAAATATTAATCATTTAGAGATTTAAATAAAAAATAAAATAAAACACAAATATAAGCATAGAAACAGTGCCAGAACTGTCTAAGAGAGATTGTGAATAACACACTTGAGAATATTGTAAGAAGAAACACCAGATATTACATAAGGCTACATAAGGCCTTCTAAACAAAAGACTGTTGTTACGAATAAAAATAAGGGTCAGGAGGTTAGACTTATGTTGGCATCTTTACATATAAAGATTAGAACCCACTGTCCATGAGAGAAGACCATAAACAAGGAACCAGGGTGGTGTAGATTAAACAAAACTTACTACAGATCCGCAGAGTTGTACTAACTTGGTAGGCAGGTGAAAAAGACAGAATAAGTATCTAACAGAATTTACCACCCCCAATTTATTCTTTTGCTTTTTGTTTAAAATCCTTAGGGCATTGCCACAATATCTCTGTAAAGGAATCATCTCAACATTACATACCTGGATTGCATTAAATTGCATAAAAGTCTAAATTATGTCCGTTTATATGATCCCCATACATAGAATTATAATTTGCCGAACTACCCTGTGCCTGAAGATTTGAAATGAAGATGTCATCAGCATCTCGATGGACCATCAGATGGTCCATCCGTGCACCAGTACCAGTCTCCCTCAATTTTAAGAGGAGGCAGTGTCAATTAGCAGTGAGGAGTTTGGAGACAGCCCAGATGTAAGTCTCAAATCTACTCTTTACTAAATATGTGATCTTGGGCCGATACCTTTATTGTCTAAATTCCAGATACACACCCTCGGTTGAAAAAACAGAAGTAAGATAATGGTATCTACCTATGGAAATCACTGTGAGAATTTAATAAAATAATTTCTGACACATGATAGACTGACAATGAATGTTAGCTGTGAGAGACAAAGAGAGGCAGAGGAGGGAGAGAGGTGCAGACAGAGACAGAAAGAGAGAAATAAAACAAACTCTGTGGCACCAGAGAAGAGAAACACCACTGGCAACAAACCCCACATCCATTATAAGGAAAACAGAGAAAAGCGCGGGGGGGGGGGGGACTGCTTATTTTTCTTAATAAGGGTCTCAGAGGTTGAGTTTCCTAGAAGCAGAACTTACAAGAGGGATTGATTTCAGACATTTTATCTAGCACAGGCTGTCGTGAGATTAGGGCAACTCCTTGGAGTAAAGCTGTTAATAGCCAACACTTAGGCAGAGGATATGAGCTCACCGGCTCTGAACAACGTCTCCACAGCTCACCACCCAATTCTTTCAACTCTCAGATCTACCTCCTTCCTGCATTAAACTCACCACGTCACCATGCCCGAGGGTGCAAAGAGCTGCCCACCCTTGGCTCCGTAGGAGGAAACTGCGATATACTCTATCCTTCAGAGTCGAACCTTATGAGATTACATTTTGTGTAACCAAATCTTCGACGGAAAGTGTGAAATAAGGAAAAAAAATGAATAAAACTAAAAACTATTGGGTGTATGAGGAAATTTTACATGAGCTAACGGATCACAGAGAAGATTTTGGAGTACAAATGGAAATCCATAACATGGTATAATTTTTCAGTGATTAAGAAATTAAATAAAATTTAAAGAGAAATAATTTCTTAAACTCAGAAAAATATGTATGAGAAAGAAATCACTCTTTTTTTCTCCATTAAATTTAAAGACATTAAATTCTGACAAAATTGATCTGAAAATCCTTGATATAAATTACATATATTGGAAGTTTTTTGAAGAATGGATATACTGTAATTATTTATCAGTCTGTTGGACATTTTATTCTTCTTCAAGTGGACCATCTGAATTCAGCTTACCAAGACAATATTCTTTTGGGTTTCTATAGGAGCTATTACTCCATTGATCTTTTACATGGTTGGCTTAAATAAAAATAAAATGTATGAGACGAGGTGTAAAGAGCTCTATAAATGATCTATAGTTCCAAAGTTTCAGATGATATTGAAAATATTACTGCATATTACTGCTTTGCTAGTTAAATATAAAGGTCATAGTCAATGAGGTTTTTCTTTTCTTTTTTTTTTAATTTTTAATTTATTTTTTAATTTCTTTTCAGTGTACCAGAATTCATTGTTTATGTACCACACCCACCCAGTGTTCCATGCAATACTCCATAATACTCACGACCAGGCTCACCCTACCTCCCACCCCATCACCCCTCCAAAACCCTCAGATTGTTTTCCAGAGTCCATAGTCTCTCATGCTTCGAGTCAGTGAGGTTTTTCAACCAAAATATGTATTAAATCTCTTCTCAGTATAACTTTTTGAAATTTTCTAGGGTTTTCTTCTAAACAATAAACACATTTTCACTAATTTGGTCTCTTCTTGTCGCCTCTTTATTACAGAAAGTCAGCTTAACTTTGGATTGGTTTTCCCTACACTATCAGCCTCAGGTGGCTTGAGAGATAAACACTGTATTATTTTTCTTCATATTACACATCAGACATATAAGAAAATTATCTGATTTCAGCTTTGAATAAACAAAAATGGTAGAAAATTATTTTCATAGTTTAGATGTCAAATTTAGAGCATATTAAATTCCTCTATTGCTTTTATATGCATGTTCTTTTATAAATTTAATGTTATTTATTTATTTATTTATTTATTTATTTTAAAGATTTATTTATTTATTTGACAGAGAGAGAGAGAGAGATCACAAGTAGGCAGAGGCAGGCCAAGAGAGGGGGGGAAGCAAGCTCCCTGATGAGCAGAGAGCCCGATGTGGGGCTCCATCCCAGGACCCTGAGATCATGACCTGAGCCGAAGGCAGAGGCTTAACCCACTGAGCCACCCAGGTGCCCCTAAAGTAATTTATTTAGATATCAGTGAAGGGGAACCAGAAAATTACAGAGCTTTATTTTGGATTTATAATTAGTGAAGTTCAAAGCTTGTAATAGTTTATCTGTGGGCGGTAATCCATCATACGTTCACCTCTTACTAAATCCATATGTGGGACACATAATAAAAGAGATTTTAAAAGAAATAATAAATATTTATGGGAAGTTGGCTCTTATTCTGATCTTTGGATTCACTTGGATTTCTAAGCTGTTTTAATTGGGGAAAATTAACATTGCTCTGACTTCCTTGTTTTTTTTCTTTGTAGCTTAAATTTCTGTGTCATACAGGGCAGAGAATGAGAGGAAGCGTTGATTTTTTTTTTTCATCTTAATATGCCTCTTTGAAATTCCTTTAACTCACTGCTGCATAATCAAAATAAGAAAACTGTTCCAAATCACTGGTCATCCCACTGTGTGTGTAGTCATGTGGATTAAAACCTATAATAATTTCTGTACAAATTTTACTGACAGCTCCTTTGTCTTCAATTTGTCTTACATTTGAAGAGATGAACATGTGTGCATTTCCATTTTAAACATTTATTTGCAATTTCAGATTTCTGATCCATCACCAGGGAAATTATGTAGGTAAAGAAATGAAGGAAAAGAGAAAACAAAAAATTCTTTCTCCAAAATTAAAACCAGTGTTTCTTCCTTAACTGATGATCAGAGGAAGTTGTTCCTCTATTTTTGATCTATTATATTTTATTTTTATATTTTATTATTATGATCATATATTTTAATGATTTTATAATTTTATTTTTATGACATATCTAAGCAGACTGAGATTTGGTAATTTATGTTTATCCTGCACACCCAAAGAATGAAGAGATGTTATGAACCAGTAGAAAGAATACTTGGACCCATTGTAATTTGTTTAAAATCTCTAGGTTTTAATTTTAAGACAGAGAGTTGAAAAGACATAGATAATATATGTCGGAAATTTTGCATGACAGTATTGGTATGATCTTAACACTTTTCAGTAGTTTGAAAGGACAATTAAGCTAAAGTATAAAAAGAAAAAAAAAATTATTCCATTAAAAGGACTGATTTGGTGATGGGGCCTCAGCAAATGCCCTTTAATGAACCAAAAGGCAGTTAAGAAAATTCAGGCAAGATGGCAGACCAGAGAGTTCTACAGGAATAGCCAGCACGTTACTGGGAGTAAGATGGTTAGGAGGTGGGCTGAGAATCTGTCAGAGAAATGGTCACTGATAGGAAGTAGAAGGAATCATCGGTGATATTTGCCACCCAAATTTGATGATAAAGTGACACTTTCTAAAGAAGCAACAGAAACACCATCCTTTTCCTCAGCTTTTGATGGCAGTGTCTCCACAAGAGTCCAAAGAGAGTAGTGATTTAGGTTTTAGAGAAAGCTGCCCAGTGAAGCAAACAGGCAAAATACTTGCCCTATTTACAAACTCAACCAGTACGCCAAGTATGGCAGAGTGTACGGTAGAAGAGAAAAATCTCTTCAAATTTACAAAGCAAAGATTCCGCAAGCGTCCTAGAGAGCTTCAGATGGAAATCAACATATATTTTGCTAATCATAAAACAGTGATTATGGATAAGAAGACATAAGGTGCTCAGAAAGGAAAGAAAACAGACTGGACTGAGACAGACCATTGCCTTTGGACCATTGACAAGATATCCCTATTACATTTTAAATTTAAAAATAGTAGTTACAATTGCATATATTCATTCTGTGAATGTCTACTTTCATTTTCTATGTGTTTTCTGTTTTTCAATTTAGTTTCTTTTTGTTGAGACTGATGCTTGTTAGTAGAAGTAGTAGCCTTTTAAAAGTAACTAATTTGACCATCATGAGCCTTCTTCCTCAAGCTCTTCCTCCATGTCTCGGCCATTCCCCATCTCTGATTCTAGAACACCAGTCACCGCAGTCTAACTTCTCTCTCATCTGCAGAGCCCTGCCTCATATTAATGACACACAGTTGTTTATTGGTGAGTTTGCTTAGGGTGATAGAATATCTCTCACTAAATTCAGTACATAAGAATTAGGTTTTAATGTTTTTAATACCCGATGCAGTTAATGATACTATTCAACCAATTTGGTCAGATTTTTTTATATTAATGTGTTTATAAACTGAGTTGGAATTCAAAGCTTTTTAGACTATTTTCTCACTTGTTGCAGGAATTACTTACATTTCTGATGGTTTCTTTTCAGCTTCTGCTTGATCTCTCCCAGGTAACAAGATCCCTATAATTTATGAGGCACTATTTTATTATTAGCTATTTGACTGTTTAAATGCATGTCATTGTATTGAGGTAAATTATATCTCATTTTATTTTTATGATTTTTTTCCTTCCAAATTTTGAAAAGCAAAACAAGTCTACTCTGTTTATTTGTCTTCAACAATATTCTTCTAAATAGTGGAAGACAGGGTACCCTATACTTCTTTTCTCAAATTGAACATTCCACTTTTTCCATGTTTCCTTTGTTTAAAATGGTTTCCAATTACCCTACTCTCCCAAGAATCCTTTTATTTTAAGATTACAATCTTCCAATGTTACTCTCAAGTTTTTAAACTTGTACCTAGATACAAAAACTACATTTAAATATATCTAGTTGGCTTCTTGCTTGTATAAGTCTGAATTCTTTAAAATTACAGCCTCAGATTTCCACCAAGATGTTTTCATTAACACACATCCTAAAACGGGCTTCTCCCACTGAAATCTTTACAAAAAGGTGTGTGTGTGTGTGTGTGTGTGTGTGTGTGTGTTTCTGTGTGTTTCTTTTTAAATCTCAAGTGCAGAGGGACACTAGGGTGGCTCAGTCAGTTAAGCATCTGCCTTTAGCTCAGATCATGAGCCCTTAGTCCTGGGATCGATCCCCACATTGGATTCCCGGCTCAGCTGGCAGTCTGCTTCTCCCTCTCCCTCTGCCTCTGCCTCTCTCCCCAGCTGGTACTCTCTCTCTCAAATAAATAAAACTCTTTAAAAATATATAAAAATAGTAAATCTCATGTGCAAAGCTTTCCATAAGCCCTTGATCAAGTTCATTAAAATTATATTATTGTGAATCCCTAATTTCAAATGCTACTTTTATCATATACTATATTATCTCCTTTTCCTTAGTAAGGGTCTCCATGTATTTGTATACCAAACATTCTATTCTGTCATGTGTATCAGTTAGGATGGGCCCTACTATACTGTAGGAATAAATACTCCCAAATATATATATTAAAAAAAAAAAATCAGTGCCTAACATAGTTCAGCAGGGGAGACTTACAGTCACATAAGGAGATAGTATGGAAAGCTCCATCATGACTCATGCCAGCACAGGTCATAGGAGCCTCTTTGGGTACCTTGCATAAATCACTTCTACTCAAATGCTATTGGTCAAAACTACTGACAGCCTCATCTGAATTTAAGCATGGTGGAATACTGTCATCTTTTTATTTTGATGCACTGAAAAAAAAAAAAAGACTGAAGTATTTGTGAGCAGCCTTAATATTTCCATCATTGACAAAATTCTTATTCAAAATAGTATCAGTTATAGAATGCAGAAGTACATTACTTTTCCTTTTAAAGGAAATAACCATTGTAGGTATATTTATTCAACCAACTACAAAACACCTAATACTTCTATCTGGTTTGACTTTTCCTGTTTTGTGCATTAAAATGAGACTTTGCCAAATGTGATAAAATCAATAAATTCAAAGCCTGCAGCATTTAATTACTTAAAAGAGAGAAGTCATGAGGCTTAGGGATTATATTAAATGCTATCTTCAAATGACCTCCAGGTCCTTTTCAAAGTTTTCAAAATTCTTATTTTGTAGTGGCTTCACTATTCACTGCTACTGTGACTTTAGGCAAATTACTCAACCTTTCTGTGACGCAGCTTCCTTGGTTTTATAAAGAGAATGCTAAAAATCCTGTATCACATGATCAACCTGAGGATTAAATTAGGTACTGCATGTAAGTATCTGAGATATGCTTGAACATGTTAGCTAATACTCCATGAAAATGGGATCATATCGCTTACATTATTTTGCAACCTCTTTTGCCAAAAGTGTGCAATAGACAGAGCTTTAGGTTAACACAGGCAAACTATTAAAAATTTTCACAGGGATGACTTCTAGATGAAAATTATACTGAAATTACTTAAGTAAAGAGAGAAATTCCTATGTATAACAATGAATTATATACTTTGGTTCATCCACATGTCATGTAGCAAAATATCATGAAAGGAATACCCACACATTTATATATTTAAATATATATGTTTAAGATTATAAATATATATATATATATGTGTGTGTGTGTGTATCTTAGAACACATGATCAGGTGCTATCACGATTAGGTGCTAACATTATCAAAATGTTAATGATTTTTTATTTTACAGAATTTATTTTGAGCAAATATTTATATACATGTGAGCTATCAAAATACACAATATTTGTTCTACAGAAAAAAGGAAACTCGATTTTTCAGTATCCTCTTCCTCACTTTTGGATTAGTTTTTCAGCCAACTACTTCCAGATGTCATCATGATTATCAGAACTTAATTGTTGGCTAAGTACTCAAATAATTCAAAACATTAGTGTTTTTTTTCCCCCCAGTATCAAGACAGTAGTAGTAGTTGGCCAGCCCCTACTCTCTACCAAAAGGAGACTATATCAGAAGAAAGCTCACCCACACTTGTGTATGAGGACATTATAAGTTGATTGATGTTGCTGGATCAATACTTGATACTATACACTTCCAATTACCTTTAGATGTGATTGAAACTTACCTCAAGGTATATACCACGAATTTCATCAAATGAAGTTATTGACATAATTTAGATCATGCTAATTATGCTATTTGGATGATTCCTTAATATGTTTAAGACTTAGTTGGGAAAAAAAGGTTTTAGTTGAAAATGAAAAGGGCCTAAATAAACTATTAAACATGATAAAAACAGAACAAAAACAGATTAGTAGTTAAAAGCAAGATGGAAGTTTATATCCATCCCACATCAGCAAAGTTTGACGGTCAACCATGTGGTAATTATAGAATAATAACACCAACACCAAAGACATCACTTCTTTGTATCATGTTGTTGTCCCTCACTCACAGATGTTACCTCATGATCCAAAAATTTCTGTGTACACAAGCTCCTTCATTGTGCCTGCATCCTGGAGAAATTAGGAAGGGCAAAATAAGGAGACACCAGCTCCCTTATAAAGAAACTTCCTGGAAGTCATACATGTCGCTTTCAAGGGAAACATGGAAATTTAATCTTCATTTTTTTTTAAGATTTTATTTATTTATTTGACAGAGATCACAAGTAGGCAGAGAGAAAGAGAGGGAAGCAGGCTCCCTGCTGAGCAGAAAGCCCGATGCGGGACACGATCCCAGGACCCTGAGATCATGACCTGAGCCGAAGGCAGCGGCCTAACCCACTGAGCCACCAAGGCACCCTTTAATCTTCATTCTTAAGTGAACATTTGTTGAGCTTAGTATTATGGAATTTATCACTAAGTAAAGGAGGGGGCAGAGTAGACATTTGAGGACTTCCAGCAGCCTACAACAGGTATTTAAGGATATACTCCAGAATAGAATAATACATTAGGGATTTATTTTTTAAAATATTAAAGCAGGGACAATAAAAGGAAAATTAGAAAGTAATCTAAAGTAGAGGGAAAATGAAAGTCAGTATTCTGTGGCTAGAAATGTGAGGCAGGTACTTGAAAATATTATAAGAATTAAAATCCTTAGTGTTTCAAAATCTGAGCTGTGGTTCTGCTAGGGTTCTGACTAGATGTACAATATCAGGCACAAAAATTAACCACTCTATAACTGTGTTCTGATATGTAAAATAGGTGTGTCAAATTCTACAATGTTTAAAGGCAGTTTGATTTGTTTAATAAGTCAATGTCTTTGAGATCAAACAGACCCCTATTTGAGTATCTGGACATAAATAAATTCTTCATTACAAATATTAATAAGGTCAAGCTCTGATGTTGATGTTGTAGAAAGAGGTAATTATTCAGTATTCCTGATTTCATGTCAAAATGATATTTTAAACTACTATGTAGTTAGAGTAATGATGTTATGGAAGTTGTAAATTTTCAAGACTATGAATTTGTTTTATAGCATCTCTTTCCATTATGAAAATTTGATTATTGATTACTGAATTCTAATAGGTAACTATAATGTTTACTCACACTAAGGGAGTCAAAATCATGGGAAATGTGTACAGGGGGACTAGAACCATGAAAGGTAAAGACCAGATGTCATAATAAGGGCAAGAATTACCCAAAGTCTTTGAAAAGACTTATCTAGGGTTTTTCAGTTTTGATATGAACACAGTACAGTTTTTGGATGATATTGAATATAGAGTAGAAATTTCCTTATGAAGTTAGCTAAGTCAAATCAATTACTTTGTTCAATGACCCTAGATAATTCACTTTCAATATCACCAGACACATTCTGCTTTAGAGCATTTGACTAGAAATAAAAGTGCTGCAAACATATTCAGTATGTTTAAGGTGAAATTTTCTGGATATGTATTTTATGGACATGAGCTTATGATGAAAATGAACTTTTTAAACACAGTTCTTTTGAAACACATTTTGTACTAAAGGGAATTATTACCATTTTGTTCCTTCTCATTGGCTATCTTTTCACAGTGGCATTTTGTTAATGACAGAATCAAAGTGAAAACTGACCTGATGAAACATCTATTCCCTGTTTCCATACAAGTCTACTCCACCAGATCCCCAAGATAAGAAAAAATGAGCCTCCAAGATTTAAGAAACCATTGAATTTAATAGTTAATATAATTTTATTTTCCAAATGGGTTATTTTTCACTGGAAAGTGTATTTGACAGCTATGTCAGTTCAAGTTCCTTGAACTATTAGATACAACATTACAGAAAATGTTGGAAAATAAGGCTATTAAATCTCATAGATGTAATACTTCAAAATTTCTTAAAGCAGAATATAGTTCAAATCCTAAAAATATACACGACCTCATCTTAAAACATTTTCAGGTAAAAATATGTAACTTCTATAATTAGCATTTGTTAACTTCTGGATGCAAAATAAATCATTTTATTGCCTTTTCTATAGGAGTTTACTACTTGGGTAAGAACCACCAATTAGCCATTAGACCAGGTTCCCTACAAAATTAAAAACTGGGGGAAATTAAACAACAAAAATTTAAAAGTCTAGAAATTGATATACAAAATAATTTTTCTCTATCTCAGAAATGGAATGGAATGAACTACCCCCTAAATAAAGGAAGATCAATTTAGTGTATAATATGTTCTATCAAATAATTGCATTCTGTTGTTCCTTGGCAGGAAAAGGGTATACTTTGTCTACATGAGGCAGACATTACTTTTGCACAAAATATCCTGTGCCATATCCTGATAGTCCACATTTCCAGGCTTTGCTTACAATCCTATAAAATATTAATACTATTTACCCCTCACTTTTATAATCAGATATTTCCAGCATAAACTGTACCAAAATCCAACCTACGTCATAGTCAGTGAAAAACCAGGGAAAAGTATTAGAATAACTGAACTGCCTCAGAAATGTAAAAGGACAGGCCTGCAAGTATCATACTCTAATGTGATGTTTTTCTTTATATAACAGAATTACTTGGAGCTTTCTGTCTTCCAAATATGGATATCAAACAATTATGCTTCTCAAAGCATGTTGCAAATTCTGTTAGAAGTCAGAAACCAATATAAATAGCGTCATGCTTTTTTTGTGTGTTAACATTTTGGGTACATAATAGCTTGGTATTGCTCCTTTAATCATTTTACTTCAATTAAGTTTGCAAATTGTTGATTATTTATGTACTATTATCCTATATCTGTATGTATGTATGTATGTATGTATGTATGTATGTATAAATAGAGGCTTTCATTAAAAAGAAAGTGGTTTTGGGCGCCTGGGTGGCTCAGTGGGTTAAGCCTCGGCCTTCGGCTCAGATCATGATCTCAGGATCCTGGAATTGAGGCCCGCATCAGGCTCTCTGCTCAGCAGGGAGCCTGCTTCCCCTCTCTGTCTCTGCCTGCCTCTCTGCCTACTTGTGGCCTCTCTCTCTCTGTCAAATAAATAAAATCTTTAAAAAAAAAAAAAAAGAATTGGTTTACACAATTACAGAGGCTGGCTAACCATGTTAGAAGTGTCTAGAATTTTCACTAAGGAAAAGGAAGACAGGAGCAAACTGAAACCATGAGCTAAACTTGTTTTTCACAGGCAGGATGGGAAGATCCCAGAAAGGGCCAACAGCTGTTTTGGTGTCTGTACCTCACAGAAGGCCTGAGACTTCTTTTGAAGTCCTTCTGACTTATTAATTTAGGCCAACTGATGAGAACCTCTCTTTTATTTAAAGTAAAGCGATTAGAGATTTTATTCATATGTGCAAAATCCTTTCCCAGCTGTGCCCAGATTAGCGTGTGACTGTGTATAACTGGAAGAAGGTGAATGTATGGTACAAAATGACCTCCTCTTGGCTTCCATCCTTCAATTTTCACAAGAGAATATCAATTATCTCTTGTTCTGGCCGGAAACCAACTAGAGAGGGAATCCTAGGATTGCTCTCAGCTTCTGTAAACCACTTCCTCTTCAGAGCCAGTGATGAAGAATCTCTTTTGAATCAGATCCCTCTCACATTCATTAGACCGCCTTATTATATTAGTTCATGTCCAGTGATATAATCTCCCTTTCTAAAGTCAATTGTGTCATCTAACATAGCTGAATCACTGGAGTGAACTCCTTCATGTTCCCAGTCCATGGGATTATACAGGTTTGTACACAGTGAGTGGGAATCTTGAGGGAAATCTTAGAATTTTGTGAACCACTTACTAGGGACGAATGTCTGTGCCCCTGGAAATGTGTATGTTGAAACTCTAATTCCCATTGTTGCAGTATTTGGAGATGGGGCCTTTGGGAGGTAATTAGGTAATGAAGGTGTAGCCACCATGATGAGATTAGTGTTCTGAATAGAACAGATAAAGAGTTTCTTCCTCTCTTTGCTCTCCACCCTGCGAGCACTGGACCAGAAGCCCGGTGCAAACCAGAAGTCCCTCATCTGACATGAATCTGCCAGTGCCTATTTAATCTTGGACTTCTCAGCCTCCAGAACTGTGAGCATTAAATGTTTGTTGTTTAAGTCAATAGTAATTTGTTACAGTAACCTGAGTTAACTGTGACACCACAGATGGCAAGGATGTGAAGACACTGAATCATTAATATATTAGCTGTTGATGAGAAAGTACAAAATTACAATTACTTTGTTAGATAATTTGGCAGTATCTTATATCAGTGAACACGCATCTAAAGGTATTTACCCTAAAAGGACAAAGGAACATGCTCAATTTTTTATAGATATATTTTTTTTTAAAGATTTTTTATTTATTTATTTGAAACAGAGAGAGAGAGATCACAAGTAGGCAGAGAGGCAGGCATAGAGAGAGAGGAGAAAGCAGGCTCCCCGCTGAGCAGAGAGCCCGATGCGGGCCTCGATCCCAGGACCCTGAGATCATGAGCTGAGCTGAAGGCAGAGGCTTAACCCACTGAGCCACCCAGGTGCCCTAAATATATGTTTATAGTGCTTAATGTACAGATGCTTTCAAACTAAAAACAACTCAAATATCTACAAAGAGGTGAATGGATTAAAAAAAAAAAACAGCTATTGAATAGCCCTATAATGGAACACTATTCAGGAATAAAAAAAAAATAATGAGCCACTAATGCAGACAATAACATGGGTGATCCCCAAAAGCATTATGTCAAGAAAAAACCGTGACATAAGATAAAATATAATGTTTCCTTTTGTTTTATGGAATGTTGCAGAATTTAAAATTGTCTATATTGACAAAGTAGGCTATGAGGCTAAGAGATGGCACAGTTTCCCTAATTAAGCATGATGAAATTTTGTTATGAGTGGAAATGTTATTTAACTTTATTGTTTTTGTGGTTCCTTGAGTTTAAAAAATCAAAAAAGACTTATGATATTGTATAGATTAAATGGGTGCAGTTAATTTTAATTTTAACTTAATTTTGACCAAATATTGGTTATGAATATTCATCTGACATCCTAAATGGATTTAAGAACATAAGTTTCCATTCAGAGATTCAACCCCCTTCTTGGTTTCCTTTTTCTTTTATAACTACTTTATTTTTCAGTTAAGATTGACCAACTTCAAGAAAATTATCTTACATTGAAAGGTTCATTGCATTCATATAGTTAGAAAGATATATTTCAATGTCTTTAAGATCTTATATATTATAAAGTTAACAAATACTTTATTTGGAAGTAAAGTAATGCCTTATTTTTTTCCAAATTTCTTCTTCTAATGATTTGCCAAAACTTATATTTACAGCCTTCCTTTCTTGATTTAACAAAATAATTCTTCCCTGAATATTCTATTCTTATCTATTTTTTTTGAAAATAGACTTAAAAGTTGTATAATTTTTATTCATATCATCTTCTAAATTTAATGAATCCCTAATATAATTTTCCTATTTGTAAGTCCTTATTTCAAGTAGACTTATAGTATATAAGCAGATAGATATGCTAAGAAATGTACTAAACCTGTAGCAACTTTGACCTTGACTTAATAGATCATGTAATATACAGAACAGTTACAAAGATCAATAACAAATTATAACAAGGGAATAACATCAAACCACCTACTAGAGGTACAAATAATGTATATATAAAGAATGTAGGGGTGTGCTGATATTAATTATAACTGGAGAAATACTTTTTAAAATTTCTTCAGGAAAGGGAATCCAATCAAATTTAAGTACTAGGGTGGGGCACCTGGGTGGCTCAGTGGTTTAAGCCTCTGCCTTCAGCTCAGGTCATGATCTCAGGGTCCTGGGATTGAGCCCCACATGGGGCTCTCTGCTCAGCAGGGAGCCTGCTTCCCCCTTCTCTCTCTCTCTGCCTACCTCTCTGCCTACTTGCAATCTCTCTCTCTCTCAAATAAATAAATAAAAATCTTTAAAAAAATTTTTTTAAGTACTAGGTAGTAATTTATTTAGTCAAGGCTACAACAGTAAAATCAATGATGAAAAACAAATTAGCGTCAAAGAGTAAACAGTTATTACATTAGATGAAATCCAAAGTCATGTTCATCTGCTTATAATTTGGGTTATGTGTTCATTATCTTCAATTTGTATATTCTTAAATACTTAAATTCTTAAAAACTTACAGACAATTCTTGTAGAGGTCAATATAAATTATAAGATCAGACCTATATTCGGTGTAAAGGGAGATAGACTCTACCTTTTGATGAGAAGACTAGCATGTATTTACCAGAAGGGATGAAATGGTTGGTCCCCAAAATTTCAGGTAACACATCACCAAAACCTTTTGTTCCCCATTATTCTAGTATATAGTACATTTCTCAACTTCTCTAAAAATTAAAATATTTTATTAATTGTTTATATGTTTATTTTTTCATCCATTTAAGCCATCATTTATCTGTAGAATGTCATGTAATATTCTGCTTTAAATTATGTTTCACATCTACTTCCCCCTTTTTTTTTTTTTTGCTCTTCTTTTAATTCACTTTAAAAAAGCTTTTTGCTTGTTTTTACAAAATCATCTCAACAATCTTCTGTTCCTTTAGTATCATCCCTTTGATGCACTCTTCCCCATCACTTCAAGAATTGCTTTCTGAAACAAAAATTTGATTAATTATCATTACATTTTATGATGTTTCTTGACCTAAGTTCAAACTCTTTTGCATATCACAAAAAGTCTTTATAAATCTGGTTCCAAATGACTCTTCCACCTGTGCTTTCCACTCTTTGTACCAGCTCTAAAACACAACTTGATTTCCTGTATATCAAAACCTACATGACTCCTTGACAGTTTAACAACTATTGAATCTTCTTAAAAACACTCATCTTCTCCTTCCAACACGTTGACTCTTTAAGCCATAGCTCAACTTTGCTTAGTCAGAGATAGTTATTTCCTAATCTCCAGATCCAAGCAGAATTAAACAAATGTCTTCTATGCTTACATGGCACCTTGGAGAGTCCACCATTAGAACATTCATCGTGCGGTAGAGTGGCTTTCAATTTATCTTTGTCTCTCCACAGAAACATTGAGTATCATATGCTCACATACTGACCAGTACCTAGCAATCTATACCTTATACAGGAAGCATTCAATCCATGTTTATTGGCTGCTGAGTATTTGACCAACAGTTGTAAGGCAATTTAGAACATATTTCATATTGAATATGCATTTATTGTATTAGTCATGATGCTTTGTGTATCTCTCAATCAAAATACACTAGTAATACATAAAGGCTATGTACTTTGTAAAGCAATTCCACTGAAATCTTACTTATAGATTGAGAGAGTATCAACATGATGCTTTTAGTGTTTTATTTATTTTACAGATATGCTAAATGTATGTTTCTAATGAAAATTTTAATTCCACAAGCTGGTAACAATACCTTAGGAGTATCCCTGCTGTGTAAATTCTGTATTTCTATAGAACGATAGAATCATTTTTCCCTCAAGATTTTGTTTTTGTTTTTTCAGCAGTTTTTGAGCTCACTGGACTGCAAAATGCAATAAAGGTCTTCATTTCACTGCCAAATTATTCATCTGTACTAGAGTGGGAAGAGTGGTGTGCTAATTTCTTGATAGCCCAACTGCTTTGTCAAAAAGTGCAAAGTACTGCCAAATATGCATTACAAAATAAAATTCAGTTCCACTGATCTGTTGCTGGAGAAAAGAATTTGTTTTCACAAATATTTATGTTTCAACAAGTCTTAAAAGGAAAAGTAGTATACTTTGAGAAGAAAAAAAACCCACAAAGTTTATAATATCTTTTTTCCACTTATCTTCTATTTTATCTTTAAAGCAAATCTTCATTACAGGGTATTAGTGCTCTGGAGTTGATCCTTTGTTGGGCTGCACAGAATGGAATTGACCCATGACCCTTGATAGTGGAGGAGTGATAAGAAATACTGTGCCTTTTGGGGGCCCCTAGGTGGCTAAGTCAGTTAAGTGTCCAACCCTTGGTTTCAGCTTAAGTCATGATCTCAGGGTCATGAGATGGAGCCCTGAGCCAGGTTCCATGCACAGCGGGAAGTCCACTTGAAGATTCTATATCCTCCCCCTCCCCCACTCTCTCCTCTCAAATAAATAAATAAACCTTTATTTTAAAAAGAGGCATGCCTGGATGATTCAGTTAGTTAAGCTTCTGACTTTGGCTTGGGTCATGATCTCAGGGTTCTGGGATCAGCCCCTCAGTGGGATCCACACTAAGTGGTGAGTCTGTTTCTCCCTTTCCTCTCCCTCTGCTCCTTCCCCTGCTCATGGCTTGCTCTCTCTCTCTCTCTCAGTCTCTCTCTTTCTAATATAAATTGATAAATTATTTTTTTTAAGAAATACTGTGCAGTTTAGAAAATGAAACTGCACAAGATTGGAAAACTTGGCAAACCATTACATGAGAAATCAATGAAAAAAAATTAGTCAAGGTGGGTGAAAAACACATCATTGAGGAAATGGGAAAGAAATCATAGAATACAATAGAGTTTAGAGAATTGAAACAGGGTCATGAGTAATTTCCTCAACTGTTTTAAGATTACACAGGTGCCACCCACAGAAGACATACAACTTATATCATGGACAGTAAGAAAATTACAAAGGGTAAAAAACTGACCTGGACAACTGACAAAATACTAAATACTCACAAGTTTTGAATTTAATAGGAGAGAGAGAGAGAGGTAACATTTTAAGAGCTAAATGACTGAGATAAATCATTTTTTCTTTTGAATTTGAAATATAATTTCCTGTATTTGCCAATGTATTTTTCATGGCATGGACATTTTCTAGAAATTTCTCTATTGCTGAATATATATATATATATATTTTTTTATTTAGTTGAATGAAGAGTTGAAACTTATCTGTGTAATGTATATTTTTTAAAGATATGAAATAAAATTTCTAAATCTGTACAATTTTAAAGATTTGAAATGTAGTTTCTATATCAGCAAATGTTAAGCACTTAATGCATTAGTCAGTCATAAGCCTAATTAGATCATATCATGACTGTTTCCAAGGGAAGCAACTCCTATAATGTCATCAAAAACAAAAAATGTACAGGAAAAAAAAATAGGACTTTGTATAGAATATCCAATAAATGCTTTAAGAACTTTTCCTCTCCTGCTGAGACCTATCACCATTTATTATGTACCAATGATTACCCTAAACTGCGCGCTCAGTCCTGTGAGTGTCTTTTAGCCAAGGAGGACCTAGACCCATGAACCAGCAAGGTATGACACTGGTGTGACTGCCAACACTTCAGAACCTGTGAAACCTTAATGGACCCTGGGTTGCAGAGGAAGCAATAGTTTTCGTGCAATCTAGTAATCCTCAGTATAGTGTGCATAGGAAGCATCCGGATAACCATTATCAGTGCAGACTTACAGGCCAGAACTCTCCTCCAGTTATTCTTAGTCTGTAGGTAGAGTGGTACTCAGGGATCTGCTAATGTGAAAAAGCACATCAGAGAATTCTCATGGAATCATTCAGAGATCATATTCACATTATGAAAACTCTAATCATTCTTAATTTTCTATGTTTTTTAATTGTGATTCCTAATATTCACACAGATTTTGAAACCTGTCATTTCCATAAATATGTCTTCTTGGCAAGGGACAGAATGTGTCATTTTGTGCCCACACTGATTCTGAATTGAATAAGCCATCTGATGCAAGATATAGCCATTTGTTTGATTTTGAACAGAGCCAGTGATTGAGTAATGACACATGTGTTTGCATTACAGTTTTGTTTCTGATGAAAATTGCATATGTAGGAATAGCTGTGAAAATAAATCAAGCCAAAATTCCTTAAGATTAATGGTTGATGAGATTCCAGACTTTTGCTCACATTCTTACCTTAATTTTATAGTCGACACCCATCATAAGAGTACATGTAATACACCAGTATATCAATAAAATAACGTCAATCTTTCACTAAGGGATTACCCTTCTGAAAGTTATTCAGGCCCTCGTGGGTGGGATTGTGGATCTAGAGAAGACCCTGTATTAGGAGGAGAAGAATTGCTCACAAAGAGAAGGGAAGGGAAGGGAAGGAAAAGAAGGGAAGGGAGAGAGAAAGAAATCAGGCAAAATTAATAGGAAAGAAATTGGCAGAAATGAACACAGAGTGGTGAGTTCCATAGTCAGGAAGTTATCATGTTTGCTAGATCACACTGATATGGATCTTACTCAGGTGCCATTTTATTTTTTAAATTGAAAGATTATGAATGTTATACTGAGTGTTCTGCTTTGTCCAGTAGATATACATGTAGTGGAAATAGCTCTGGTCTTCTAGTAAGACTACATTCAGTAATGGGCTCTCTTCTACATTAGAAAATATATTAGGTAGTTCTACATGTTTTCTACAGCATGAAAGACATTGTCAAGGGATTTCAGGGATTTTATGGGCTTAGTCTGTCTATCAGGCTCATCCTTTTCTACATTTCATTGTCTTATGGATCTCTAAGGTATACGTTGTATTAGTATCAAGTGAAACATCTGTGAAATAGCACTTAGTCAATCATTTGGCATGACCATCCTGTGATGGCCCACTTTGTGAGTAATGGCAGAACACAAGACTTATTTCTCACCAATGAAATTTCTTCTGTGAGTTTGATCACCTATCATGCTGACTGTAAATTCAGTTATGAGTAAGTCACAGATGATATTATCTCTTCTTTGTGTATTCATGTAAGTTTATTATTTCAATTTTCTTAGCAAGAGATGTAAAAATTCCCTTTTATTTGTTTCTTATTATCAGTTTCTGATATGGAACATCTCCCTATCTCAAAGCAAGGCATTCTTGAAAATTGTGCTAAGATATTTTGAAGGATGAATAAGTGAATATATATGAATCAGTGAGAAAAAATGAGAAACATTAGCTTAAGTCAAGATATATAATATGGATAGTAATCATACTCTGGTAGAGATCAGATAGTTTACATTACTATACGGCACTAGACATGTTTAGCTTCTGCTGAATTTGTGACCCAGATATTCCAAAATGGTACTTGTGTTTATAAGAGTAAGATTACATATATATCTCCAACCTTATATAGGTAGATATATGGGAAAGTAACATTAAATGAAAATTTCTTACACAAAAACAGCAATACTTCAATTGACCACAGCCCTGTGGATGGGTATTTTCAAAATCATCATTTCCTATTTCTCATCACCACTGTTGAATTATAGATTACTTAATGGTCTAAGTAAGAGTTCTGCTGTACTGATCTGTGTTTTGTTGCTGAGTTTCAAATATATATTCCCATGCCTGAAGTAAAATAGGGAAAATATCATGAGTTTGTCATATATATATAAATACATTCAATTTACAAAATAGCTGATTGTTTTGACATTGTGACCTTCTAATCTTTTTCTTTTAATCATCAGGCTGACTTTTAGATAGAGATTTTTAGTTCGCTTTTGTATTTCTTTTGTGATTTAGTATGTTCTTTCCAAGTAAAAATCGAAAGTAGTAATTGCATGTTACATTTTGAAATTTATTTTTTAAATTACACTGACCCCATAAAGAAATCCCGGCAGCACTAACCTGCTCTATTCTTCTCCTTAAGGAAATGAAAGACAGTGACTGGCAATCTCTGACCCGCCGTTATTTATTTTTCTTTATTAAACCATTTGTTGCAACTGAAGGGAACAAGTAGATACCCTGGTCTCACTTATCTTTGTGACATTTTGCCTGCTAATTTTAATTAACATAGATTTGATTTGATGTCAAAATGCTCTGGTTCCTTTAAAATGTCAAATTTTAAAATGCTGACATTTTCTTGGAAAGAGCAAGGACCTGAATGAGTTAATTAGGAAGGGACTGGTCACTCAATGATTCCAGGGTAAAATGCAGTTTATTTCTGCAGATAAGAAATTGCCCCTGAAGATGACAGTCTTTTTTTCAACTCAATGCTAAAATTACCTTCCATGGGACACCTGATTCCACATTTCCTCCCCCTCCTGCTGGAGAATTCACTGTATTCTCTTCTATAATCTGAATCTATGTTAATAATCTGTTACATTCTTGAGAACAGGGACTTGTTATATTCATTTTTGTCTAACACTTAAAACTCTGCTTGAAACATACAAGGCCCTGAATAAATTTTTCGTGAACTAATATTGAAGGAGGCAGTGACAAGGAAATATTAATTAATATTTTATTACTATATTAATTAGTTAATGTAGTATTAATATTAATATTAAGGGAGATTTTGATTCAGAGTAAGGGTGAAAAAGCAGTTGAGAATTTTACAGAGAATATTTACCCTTAAAAAATTTAGGCTTGGATTTGACATAATAGACTAGCTGAAAATTTGTTGCTGTTAAGTAATTCTGAAGAAAAATCCATGTAACAACTAAAATTTAAGCATCTGAAGATTATAAAGTGTGAGACAGATATCTAAAGACCTGGAAAGTAGTCTAAAGCAGCTTGTTGATATGAAAGGATAAAAGCAAATAGATTGTGACCTTTATCATAGTTAGATAATCGTATATATTTTGCCTTTCTTAAATAGAAAATTGCTTTCTTAAATTGTTTTATATGATTTCTGTGGTAAAATATATTCTAAAGTGAATTTAAAATACTTGATTTAGCTTTTTTAATGAATTTGTATAAATTTAGAAGACCAAAGTGAGTAAGAAGTGCTAGTTCTAACTTCCCCCACCCCCATCTTAATTTTCAGTGCTTTGTAGAGATGTAAACCTAGCTAGCAATTATGCCTATTAGAGGTTCCATGAAATTAATATGTATTTACCCTTACCTCCCCAAAAGAGGAGAGGTAGTTCAAATTAAATCAACTTTATAGTTTATTTAGTCCTTTAAATATAAATAGGAACTTAATAGTGTATAGAGGGGTGTATTAATGGTGTATTTATCATAAATGTGTGTTTAATTTTGTTACCCTAATTTTCATATGATTTGGAAAGCAGTAGAGAGAAAGAAAAAAGAGAGAGAGGAGAAGGGCATTTGTCCCAAGGGCTATAACCCTAATCACAAACTTATTAAACAAGAAAAATAATCAAAATCTCATGGCTGTTAACATTTTGTTAAGTTTACACTTAAGATGTCAAACCATTAACATATACTGCAGGAGAATTTGTGGAGTGATATAGCCAGTAAATGGATTGTACTCTTCATTTTAGTAATATAGACCATGGAAGTCTACCCCACCCCTAGGTCCCCCCCACCCCACCAGCTGAGCCTGATGGGAGGTAACGCTACAAACCAGTCCTACTAAGAGTAAGTTTGAGATAGAGATAAATGTGTAAAGCTTTGATTTCCAAAGTTGCCAACATGTTAAACTTACCTGATTTCCAGTCACTGCATTTTTCAAACCAGCTGGGCTACAGTGAAATTATTTTGTGTCCCTGCTGGGCCATAATGAAATGATTTTTCACCTGGTTTGAAACTCATGCAGATCCAAATGAAATTGAAACTGAAGTGAAATGTACTAGGTATCAACCATGGGGACCAGTGCCAATGTTTTTTTTTGTTTTTTTTTTTTTTTCTTCCCAAAGTGATTACTAACTGAAGCAGCAGGCTTCACACTATATAATCTCAACAGATTTATAGCATGAATTAATCTCACGAGGACAAGTGGGCACTGTGTTGAAAAAAGGGGGGGCTAGTACTAATTGTGTCAAATTAAGAAGATGTCAGCTATCAATGTTTTAGTTTACAATTAGTGTTGATGGTAGATATAACAAAAATGAGTCACACTATCACACTCAGTTTTCTTCTTTTTTCTTTTTTGTTTTATCAATTTATGTGCTAGATGTTTATAAACTGACAAATTAAGATCCTTGGATGAATATTTTAAAGTTACCAGCAATTTTATAGTTTACTTGAAATCTGAAACAGGCATAATATCTGAGACTATTTGCCTCTACACTTTGAAAAACAATGAGCACCAGAAATTACAACACTCCTGTTGTAGACATGTTAATCATTGAGAAAACTATTTTAAGCTATGTTATAAATGTTATTTAAGAAAAAATAAATGATAGTTCTAAATGTATATCATGACTTCAATTTATTGAAATAGTTACATTTGCCTATAATTTCCATCCCAATTTTAAACAAAATCGTGCAATTTATTTACCTTAACATTCTTCACCATGCTAGCTGATAGAAAATTATAAAATGAGTGTTTAATTATTAAGATGTGGCTGACTTCTCCATCCCAGTGTCTATGAATGATTATTACTTCGGAATGTGCTCCTGCCTCACTAGGTCAGATCCTCTCAGCTTTACCTTAGCAGAAGCAATCACTTTGAGTTAATATCCATTCATAATATCCCTTCTCCAAACAATGGTGATGGCTTTGTACAAGTATATCAACATTCTTTTCACTATCCTTTTTGTATGATGATATTCAACTTATTTTGCTATAACAGCTGTTTTGAAAAATTATTTTTTACCAATTAGTGTACCAGCAATTTTAGCATTTGCATTCTTGATTTTCTTTTTTTTTAAGATTTTATTCATTTATTTGACTGAGAGGGAACACAAGCAGGGGAATTGGGAGAGGGAAAAGCAGGCTTCCCGCAGAGCAGGCAGCCCAGTGAGGGGCTCAATCCCAGGACCTCAATCCCAGGACCCTGGGGTCATAACCTGAGCAGAAGGCAGATCCCTAATGGCTGAGCCACCCAGGCACCCCTAGCATTTGCATTCTTATGTGTGATTTCATCTGTGAGAGACACTAGGTGAGTGAAGAAAACTAGCCCCAGTGGAACTGAGACAAGTAGAAATACATACACGCACACACACACACACACACACACACACACACACAGGTCTTGGAAGGAGGAGTCTTACTGATCCACATCTGGTGTTATGATTACCTATCTGCTGTCAGAGAATCTGCCTTCCACCACTTTACAACAACTCAGAAGCTTCAAATTTTCTGGCAGCCATCCTGACTCCAAACCCTCCCCTATGTCTATTTCTCCCTTGTCCTCCCTGAATCTTAGGTATAGTTTTACTCTATCAAATGCCTCTTCATAAGATGTCTAGGAATCTGAGACACTTGTAGAGAATATTCTCCCCCATAATTTTCCTCCCAACAGCAAGTATTGCCTTTTTCACCAGGCTTTCCTAGCAGACAGTCCAGTGGAATGTCTCCTACAGCGTGGTATTTGGTTACTCTAAGAATCTTCAGAGCAGGAGAGGTGACTGAGTGATTGACTGCCTTGACCTCTTCCTCCAAGGGGACATTTATCGTGATAAATCAACCCTACACTGGGTTAAGCTCTCAGCTACTGACTCACAGAATTAATCTTAGCAGTGGCATTGAATTTATTAGACATGAGGTTCTAGTATGCCAATGAGTCTCACTAGGATACTCCTCCTGAGAATGTCAATTTAATGATTTGCCAGAATGATAACTCTTGAACATACTAGATATTGGTACCAGCTCAATAAGGCATTTCACCCCATGTAGACATTCTGTATGTGTCATCTAATTTGATTGCAGATTATAAATTGAATAGGAATTCAAATTAATATGACCTGATTTTACTGGCAAAATTCTGATATTTTCATAACTTGAACTAGAAAAGATTTAAACATGTCAGGTACGCAGGGCATCATTTTCTCCTTAGGACAATTTGTATTGATACTACCAAAATTTGGCTCTTTAAATTTCCTTGTTTTTTTTTTTTTCCCCTATAATAGCTAAGTGGCCACTTTTTAAATTTAATACACTCTCCTCTTTATGTATGTAAATACATTCAATACAAACTAAGTAAAAGTGTTTTGTTTGTTTGTTTATCATTTTAAAGCTATAACTGTTGGGACTATTATCTGTTAGCATTTTAGTTCAGTATTCTAAAATTATCTTATTTCTCATATTTTCAGTATCTTGAGAGAATTTTACTTTGTCTCCCATCATACTGGTGAAATTTTTATTTTTTAATGTTAATTTGGCATATTTCTGCATCTCTGTGTTCATAAAATTAGGTGATTTTTCTATTGGGGAATATAATATATTTTTTAAGATTTAAATAAACACACACACACACATATATATATACACACACATATATAACTTATATATGTGTGTGAAAATAAATATTATATACATGTGAGTTATATAGTTATATATATGTAACTTGTCTCTCCTAAAGGATAATTGTTTTTATGCTGATTATGTTTCATTTGATATAAAATGTATTTTCAACGTTAAGTTTTCAAATCGGCAGTTTTCAAATACCTTCCTGTCCTGTCCATTATCTTATGCTTGGCAACCACTTTCTACTCAGAGATCATATTAGCATATATATTTGCTTTAATATTTATATTTATCATTTAATTTCGAGAATTTATATCGGAATGCGAGTAAAAAGGTAAAAATATCAGCTGGTTTTCCACATGTATTTTAACTCATGGTCTACCAATATTAACTTATTATTTCTCTGTCACCTTAACACCCTAACAGCAATTAATCAATCAATCAATCATTCCATCAAAACAAATCCAAGAGTGCCTGGGTGACTCATTCAGTTAAGCATCCAACTCTTGATTTCTGCTCAGGTCATGATCTCAGGGTTGTAAAATCTAGCCCCATGTCGAGCTATGTGGTGGACATGGAACCTGCTTAAGATTCTCCATTCCCTCTGCCCCTCTCCCCTATGGCATGCAGGCGTTCTCACTCTCTCTCTCTTTGTAAAAAACAAATCAAACAAACAAAACCCCCTCCATCCTGATAAATCACAATATGCATCATATATGTGAAATAACTAGATGATTTTGATAAGTGGCTTTAATCTCATATTTTACAATACCATTTAATTACCCTTTATTTGGCCTGCAATATTTTGTCATAGTAGCTTTCAATACATTGATCTGAATAATTAATCCAAGATATACAAAAATAATAAGGAAACATTACAAAATAGAAATCAAAATGGGAAGTAAAAACGAATGAAAATAAGTGATTGTGATGTTGTGCAAATTGCTTCAAATTGCCCTTTCTACAGTTATCATTTTGAACCCATCAATTCTAAAAAGTATTAAGATTTTAATCCTTATGAACAATGATCATTTAACTTTTGAAATAATTTCCAATGCCTTTCTTTTTTTGGCAAAAGTTTCCGTTTTTGGAGCCCTTGGACCCTTTCTGCCCAAGGCAAGCATAGGCAGACACCACTAGGGATGGGGAAGGATATGAAGTAGAGGTCTTTCCCATGAAGAAGGAACTGGGGATAAAATGTCTTTCTGGAGGAATTGGTAGGGGAGAAAAAATTGGAAAGGGAAAACAAAGGTCCTTTCCAATGATTCAACATTTGCATTTGCTAGATTTTCAGCTTGGTTGAGGGAAAGACGTGGGGAAATGTGAACACACCTGCTGGTTATTGGTGTGGAGGTAGTGAAAGCAAA
The DNA here is from genome assembly GCF_002288905.1 of Enhydra lutris kenyoni. NCBI lineage: Eukaryota > Metazoa > Chordata > Mammalia > Carnivora > Mustelidae > Enhydra > Enhydra lutris. The sequence continues at coordinate 16,851,874 of NW_019154116.1, read as the reverse complement.
GGAACTTTGGTTCTACTTCCTACTTGGGGGAGAACGTGGGGAAAATACCTGAAGTCAACGTGCTTAATACCTCCTTGTTTTCTCATGGCCTACACAAAATATGGACATGATATACACTTTCTTATATGATATACTTGGGTAGAGGGGTCATGAGGGATAAGGATTAAGTCATCTTGGAATAAAGAACCTAAGTATTGACCTTGGGATTCCTGCAGTGCATGGTGAGGTGATTCTACAGATAAGAGGCAGGTGGACCAAAGCTGGGGACCAATATGGAGACTGTGCCTCAATCCCGGAGGGTCCACATTTCCCATTGACACTTGGTAAACTCGGGGAACAGAATGCCTGGGGGCTATGCCGAGGCAACTAGGGAAGTCTTCAGTAGCTGATACACTGAAGACATTGGTCAGTTCTCAGACACCACAGAGTTGAGCTGATCACATGTCAGTAAAGTAAATCAGAGCAAGATTCTAATATTCAGTATTGTCTACAAAATTCTCTTGAAAAAATCTCATAATTTATAAGATTCTTCATCTATCTTTTAATTCTCTCTTTTTAAATGTGCATTTTATCTGATTCTCAGGGAGCTATTAATCTCAATGTAGATAGGGATTCAAGTGAAATACCATATAAACACAATAACTTTGTTGTTGAAAAATTTATTGGAGATCAGAAAATTTTGCCTTATCACTATTTGTAAAAGCAATCACTAAAGAAAGGTTTTCCTTGCTATTACCAAGCTATTTTTTTAAAACTGAATAATCAAAATAGTGTTGGAGCACTATGGCTCAGTTGGTTAAGTGTCCAACTCTTGATTTTGGCTCAGGTCATGATCTCAGGGTTGTGAGATCAAACCCCTCATCAGGCTCTGTGCTAAGCACAAAGTCTGCTTGTCCCTTTCCCTCTGCTCCTTTCCCTGCTTGTTCCCTCTCTTTCCCTCAAATAAATAAATAAGTAAAAAATATTTTAAAAAATAATCAAAAGAGTGTTGAAGTTCAGACGCAAATATCTGTGTTGATGGGAAATACATATAAAATAGATATGGTAACTTCATATCAATAATATATTCAATAAATTTTAAAGATTAAAATGTCTATATGTTTAAGAAAATTAACTCTCTGCCCCATGTTATGCACTCAAACAAAACAGTTCTAAGGTAATAAGTGTTAAAAACAAAACCAAAATATATTGATACTTAGAATATGGCATGTGTTAAAATGAGAACATATCCACCCATGCTCACATCAATGGGCAATTTTCAGTTGCCTCTGTGCTGTTCCAGCTGGCTCATGAAGTGACACTTTCCTTTTGCTGTTATTGTTGCTCAATTATCAAAATATCGACACAAATGGTAAAAATTTAATGTAAAACAAAGCAAAAGCTTAATAAATAATGAGGTTTTTCTTATAAAGATTTTATTTATTTATTTGAGAGAGAGACAGTGAGAGAGAGCATGAGCGAGGAGAAGGTCAGAGGGAAAAGCAGACTCCCCATGGAGCTGGGAGCCCGATGTGGGACTCGATCCCGGGACCCCCAGATCATGACCTGAGCCGAAGGCAGTCGTCCAACCAACTGAGCCACCCAGGCGTCCCAATAATGAGTTTTCTATGGGAATTTCATTGATCAGAAATAAAGAGGTTGACTCTGCGTCACTGGATATGGTCCAGTTACAGGGATATGACTGGTCACTGGATATCTCATTGCAGTGAGCTGGGTATTGGCCATTGAGATTTCTTATTTAGTGACTCTTGGTGCTGAGTCTACTTTCCCTCAGCAACCTGATCCTTGAAATGGAAGATAATCTATGACCAGTTATAGAACCCCAGCCACTCCACTCCTTTATCTATAGTTTCAGTCATCTCTTGAACTTTTCCTTTCCAAAATCCGTTTCAATAATTGTTTCAATAGAGAAAACTATCATGAAATTTTCTGTATATTGTATATTTTTAATAATACTGGAAGTATAATTTTAATTTTCATAGAAGGATGAGATTAATTTTTTTTCTTAGAGATTTGAAGACATTTCTCCATATACTTTTGGCATATTATGTTAAAAATATGAAGCAAATTTAATTATAGATGTAGTGTGCATTTTATAACTCTATTAATGCTTTAGATAATTTAAATTATTGTTATTCTAAAATAACAATAGAATTTTAAATATATTTATATATAATTCTATGTATTTTATTTAAAATATAACTTATTTAATATTTTATGTTATACTTTTATATATGTTTGTATATAATTTTTATGTATAACAATATATTCCCCTAGAATATATTGGTTTTGTAATTCCTACAATGTCCATCCTCTAATTTGAGGATGTGTGTTTTTCTTTATCGAGAAATGTTTTCATATATTTTGTTTTCAATATAGCATCCATTTTATTCTTTCATTCATCTCCTTCTGAAAGATATTCTATAATGTAGACCAGTCCTAGATTGGACCTATTTGTTTTCTGAAGATATTACCTTTTCCATAATATACTTCAGATCTTTGAAATCTCATACTTTGTTCTGTCAGACATTGGGTTTGGTTTGCACTTCACTACACTGATTGCTAGCTGTATTTTGTTTTGCTGTTTGCAAAAGTGATTACAGCAAGGTATTACATATGTCTGTATAAAAACATATTTTACTTCTGCATAGTAACAAAGAACTAGTTGATAATCACATTAGCAAGCAGTGTTGCATACAATAGCATCAAAAATACCAAATACTTCAAATAAATTCAATAAAAGATCTGCAGGACCTCTAGGTGGAAGATTATAATGTTCACTGAAGAAAAAAAAAGAGCTAAAAAGACTAAATATACTGTTGATATGCAAAAGAAATCTCAGTATAGGTAAGATTTTTATTTTTTCCAAATTGATTTTTAAATCCAAGGCAGAATTTACCAAACCTGTGATTTAGCAATCATACTCCTGGATATATGCTTAAGAGCAATTAGAGCAAACTAGCCACAGAAATTGCAAGAATGTCCATGGAAATGTTTTTCATAACAGCCAAATTTGAGCCAACCTAAATGTCCATAGTGGACTTTAGAATGGGCCGTTTCATTGTCAGAAAATGGGTTACTCTCTTGTACATAACATTAAAAGAATCAGAAATAAAATAGGCAACACCATATGATTACACTTACATGCAATTAAACAAGCAAAGGCAACCTAAGATTGAAGTCTGAATGGTGGCTAAGCTCATATTGAGGGAGGGAGTAGTGATGCTAACAGACAGGAGAACTAAGGAACTTTTTGGGAAATTCTAAAAAATTTCAGGAAATTTTCTATATCTTGGTCCAGTATTAGTTATATAAACATATGCATCTATAAAAAATTATCCATGTAGAAAGTTAAAATTTGTATAATTTAAGAAAAAAATTTTTTAAAAAAACCACTCATCAGGGTCTTTTACACGCTACTGTGTAAGCTGAATCTCTAAGAGAAGATTTTAAAATGCAGCATTTCCCAAGTATATTAGTTAATGAATTATAGGAAGTGGCTTTCAAGATAATATGATAAGAGAAAAGCAAGTAATTGAGCTAGAATAAAGTATGTAAAGGAAGGCGAATTGGTTCTGATATCTAATTTAGGAAGAGATTAGCAGATAATAACTAGGCTTAGGAGGCAGTTAAAAATATTTTGTTGAACTAGGATCTTTGGCAGTGATACAAAGCACGGACAATTTTTCCTTAGAGAAATTTCAAGAGAATAGGTATAAAACTATTTTCATATAAGGTCAGGGAATTTTGGCAATTATGGACATTATTTCACTGTACATGTAGAGTTTATCATTTATTTTTTATCTGAATTCAATCATGAATCTATATATAATAAAATGACCCTTCTGCTTGAGCAGGATAAAGAACTTAGGGTAGATTTAATTACTTTACTGGACTAAAAAATATTTTAAAAATCTTAAAGGTATAGTAAATATTTTAAAACTTTATGTAGTAGAGAGACACTTGAATTCAACACATTTCATGCTGAATCTGCTCCCAGTTAATAGAAAAACTTAGCCAATCAAGGTATCTTTTCTCTAATTCTTCTAAACTCAAGTGTTGTTGACTGTAGCTGTTAAAAAGAAAGAAAATTTCAAATCCCTCTCTTTCTCACTAAGCCAACAGTCCTTGTCTTAACTGTACATCTATAGTTTTCTTTTTTGCCTAAAAAATAGCAAAGTTTCTGAATAGATATTTTATAGAATGTTCCCAGACTCCCCTTATACTTTCATTCAGATAAGTTTCTAAAATGCAAATCTGGTCACTTTTATATTATTTGTTGATTATTCCCTCTATGTGTTACAAGCATATAAATGTAGTTTATTTTATATAAAATGTGAATATTTCAAAGAAAATAATTACTATAAAGACTAAATTATTTTAGAAAAGTATTCATCATGCTTGGTTATTTTCTAAATATATAATATATATGTATATACACATATATATATGATGTATATCCTAAATATATTTTCTTTGCGTATGTTTATGTAAATAGTGGCATATTACTTAATCAACTACAAAGAGCTGCTACAGTTTAGCATCTATAGGTCCATGAGCTAAGTTTTGGCAGCCACACAACTGGAGATTCAATTGAAAATTTAAGTCTTCCAATTCCATGACCTCTATATCCAAATTCAGTAAAATAATTTTACATATAACTATGCTAATAACTTATATTATTGCTCAGTTACCTACTGTCTTCTGAGAGAACACTTTTTTTGTTTTAATTAATTTATTTTTAATTTAAATTCAATTAATTAACATATAATAGTATTATTGGTTTCAGAGGTGGAGGTCAGTGATTCATCAGTGTTATATAATACCCAGTGCTCATTACATCACGTGCCTTCCTTAATGTCCATCACCCAGTTTTCCCACCCCCCAACCTCCCTCCCCTCCAGCAACCCTCAGTTTGTTTCCTATGGTTAAGAGTCTCTTATGGTTTGTCTCCCTCTCTGGTTTGGGCTTGTATTATTTTTTTTTTCTTCTCTTCCCCTATGATCCTCTCTTTTGTTTCTTCAATTCCGTATATCAATGAGATCATATGACAACTGTCTTCCTTTGATTTACTTACTTAACTTAATACCCTCTAGTTCTGTCCATGTCATTGCAAAGGGAAATATTTCATTTCTAATGGCTAAGTAATATTCCATATTCATCTGTTCTTCTTTATCTTCTTTATCCATTCTTCTGTCGATGGACATCTTGGCTCTTTCCATAGTTTAGCTATTGTGGACATTGCTGCTATAAACATTGGGGTGCAGTTGCCTCTTTAGAAAACTACATTTGGGGGCGCCTGGGTGGCTCAGTGGGTTAAAGCCTCTGCCTTCGGCTCAGGTCATGATCTCAGGGTCCTGGGATCGAGCCCCACATTGGGCTCCCTGCTCAGCAGGGAGCCTGCTTCCTCCTCTCTCTCTCTGCCTGCCTCTCTGCCTACTTGTGATCTCTGTTTTTCAAATAAATAAATAAAAACTTAAAAAAAAAAAAAAGGAAAAGAAAACTACATTTGTATCTTTGGGTTAAATATTCAGTAGTGCAAGTGCTGAGTCATAGGGTAATTCTATTTTCAGCTTTTTGAGGAAACTCCATACTGTTTTCCAGAGGGGCTACACCAGCCACCAGCTTGTATTTCCCACCAACAGTGTAGAAGGGTTCCCATTTGTCCAAATCCTTACCAACATCTGTCATTTCCTGACTTGCTAATTTTAACCATTCTGAATAGTGTGATGTGGTATCTCATTGTGGTTTTGATTGGTATTTCCCTGATGCCAAGTGATATTGAGCACTTTTTTCATGTGTCTGTTGGCCATTTGGATGTCTTCTTTGAAGAGATGTCTGTTCATGTCTTCTGCCCATTTGTTGATTGGATTATTTGTTCTTTGGGTGTTGAGGTCAATAAGTTCTTTATAGATTTTGATACTACCCTTTATCTGATATGTCATTTGCGAATATCTTCGCCATTGTGTTGATTGTCTTTTGGTTTTGACTGTTTCCTTTGCTGTGCAAAAGCTTCTGATCTTGATGAAGTCCCAATAGTTCATTTTTGCTTTTGTTTCCCTTGCCTTTGGAGATATGTCTGGCAAGAAATTCCTGCAGCCAAGGTCAGAGAGGTTGCTGCCTGTGTTCTCCTCTAGGATTTTGATGGATTCCCATCTCACATTTAGGTCTTCAATCCATTTTGAGTCTATTTTTGTGTGTGGTGTAAGGAAACGGTCCAGTTTCATTCCCCTGAATGTAGCTGTCCAATTTCCCAACACCATTTTTTAAAGAGATTTTTTTTTCCATTTTTGTTTCTCTGTTTGTTTCATGTCTTTGTCAGAGAGAGAGAAAAAGCCCAGGCAGAGAGAGTGGCAGGCAGAGGAAGAACCAGGCTCCCCAATGAGCAAGGAGCCAGATGTAGGACTGGATCCCAGGACTCTGGGATCATGACCTAAGCCTAGGCAGATGCTTAACTGACTGAGCCACCTAAGTGTCCCCATTTTTTTTCTTTTTAAAGTTTTATTTATTTATTTATTTAGGAATGAATGAGAGAGATAGAGAGAGAGAGAGAGAACACGAGCCAGGGGAGGGGGAGGGGGAAAGAGAAAAGCAGGCCTCCTGCTGAGTGCAGAACTCCATCCTGGGACTCCATGATCATGACCTATGGCACCAAGATGCCCCAGAATATACATTTTAGATAGCATGTACTGCACCAGTAAACCTGATCCCATAATATGTATGCCATTATGTTAATATGTTTTCTGCATTTATTAACTAATGGTTTACCAAAGGTATAAAAGTATTTGATACACTGAGCCAAGCCATTAGAGATAATCAGTATTCTATAAACAATACACAATGAGATATGGCTCAGTTTGCTAAGCAACCAACTATTGGTTTAGACTCAGGTCGGGATCATGGTCAGGCTCTGTGTTCAGTAAGGTGTCTCCTTGAGATTCTCTTTCTCCCCCATCCCTAAGCCCCTTTCCCAACTCTTTCTTTCTCTCTCTCTCTAAAATACATAAATCTTAAAAAAAAAAAATACTATTAACCCTAATGTTGTAAGATATACTGTAAGATATAACATGTTTGTTTAATTATTAATTTCATTTAAAAATAAATTTAACTCGGGGGAGTAAGAGAGTATGTTATGAAAGCACCATCTGCACGAATATTTCTGCATACCCAGTAATGCAAGAGTTGGGATGGAGAGCAAAGGAAACAAACACAGGAACTCTGAGAATTTGAAATAGCCTAGTTGAAGTTTGAGGATATACATTTAATGAGGTTTTTTGGAAATTCAGCAGTTAAGAGGCACAAAGAATGAAATTAGAGAAAATGAGGGTGCCATTTTACTAGGGTTGCAAGATACATCATCAGCAAGTTTTGAGGCTGATTTTGAAGCCTCTTCAGCTCTACATCTGTGTTCAAAGATGGAACCTAAAGGCATAGGGCAAGAAAATGAACCAAGTTGTTCTTGTGTCTTTGGACAAAAAAATTTGAATTACAAACATCATTACAGAATTGAGTTAAAAGTTGGCATTCAGAAGTGCCTTCAGTTGGTAAGAGGCTTTAGATTTGTGTGTATTGATATTTTAGATAAAAGTGTTTCTGAGCTTTAATGATCCTCATATATTTCACATTCTGTTGATCTGATCTGACCACAGAATCGATTGCATTAGATATTTCTTATTAAGGCATATTTTCACTGAACATTTTGTGTACTCTAAGATGTGTTTTCTACTTAGATTCTTTATCAAGAAAGAAAAGGTAGTGAATTTAAAATCTATGGAATATGTATTTGGTTTCACCCCTTAGAAATACTAAATATTAATATTGGGGGTGTATATTTTTTATTATGCAGTACAGAGGAAAAAAAACAAATCACTGAACTACAAATTGGCCCTTTCCTAATGATATTATAGTTCAGATAATTCAGTTGTTACACTATACCATACACTTTTTTTGCAACGTAAATATGATAAGAACGAAAAATATAAGAGTCTATTCAAATCATTTCTTATTCTACAAAAATAGCCCATATGTCCTCTTAAGTAAAATATTGAGCAAAAAACCTGATGTGGGGCTCGATCCCAGGAACCTGAGATCATGACCTGAGACGAAGGCAGACGTTTAACCAACTGAGCCACCTAGGCACCCAATACATAGATTTTTTTTTTTAATTTCAGTGACTTTATTTTACTTAAGAAATGGTAATGAAGTATTTCCATCCTTAAAAACTGATATTGTGGGGACACCTGGGTGGCTCAGTTGGTTAAGCATCTGCCTTCGGCTCAGGTCATGGTCCCAGCGTCCTGGGATCGAGTCCCACATTGGGCTCCTTGCTTGGCGGGGAGCCTGCTTCTCCCTCTGCCTCTGCCTGCCATTCTGTCTGCCTGTGCTCGCTCTCTCTCCCTCTCTCTCTGACAAATAAATAAAATCTTTAAAAAAAAAAAACTGATATTGTGGTCATCAAGACAGTGTGGTACTGGCACAAAAACAGACACAGAGATCCATGAAACAGAATAGAGAACCCAGAAATGGACCCACAACTATATGGTCAACTAATCTTCAAAAAAGCAGGAAAGAATATCCAATGGAAAGAAGATACTCTCTTCAACAAATGGTGTTGGGAATACTGAACAGCAACATGCAAAAAATGAAACTAGACCACTTTCTTATACCATACACAAAAATAATTCAAAGTGGATAAAAGACCCACACATGAGACAGCAAACTCAAAAATCCTAGAAGAGAATGCATTATCTGTATAATGGGAATTGTGAAGAACAATTTGATATTGCCTTTAGGAGTATTAAAATAGTTAATGTTTCCAAAGTAATTGGAATGGTGCAGAGTCCTCAGTATTTACTATGTAAGTATACACACAATATTTAATAAAAGGTAGATACCCTTTAAAGTTTTATTTTTCTTTCTCACATCTGCTTCTATACATTTTTGTCTGTTTGTGTATCTTTCTCTATACTATGGCTTTATTTGATTTTTTCATATGTTTTGGCCGCAAATGGCCATTCAAGTACTCAGTAAATTTAGCTCAGTATCACAGTGGGGATACTGACTAGTTTAAAAGCTAAGGTAATGAGCTGGAGGAGTCAAGATGGCGGAGGAGTAGCAGGCTGAGATGACATCAGGTGGCAGGAGATCAGCTAGATATCTTATCAAACCATTCCGAACACCTACAAATCCAACAGGAGATCAAAGAGAAGAAGAACAGCAATTCTCAAAACAGAAAATCAACCACTTTCTGAAAGGTAGGACCTGCAGAGAAGTGAATCCAAAGCAATGGGAAGATAGACCTTGGGGGAGGGGCCAGCTCCCAGGAAGCAGCGGAGCAACAGAGCACAAAATCAAAACTTTTTTTTTTTTTAAGATTTTATTTATTTGACAGAGAGAGAGAGATCACAAGTAGGCAGAGAGGCAGGCAGAGAGAGACAGGGGAGGAAGCAGGCCCCCTGCGGAGCAGAGAGCCCAACATGGGGCTCGATCCCAGGACCCTGGGATCATGACCTGAGCCGAAGGCAGAGGCTTTAACCCACTGAGCCACCCAGGTGCCCCCAAAATCAAAACTTTTAAAAGTCTGCTCCACTGAAGGACATTGCTCCAGAGGCTAAGCAGGGCTGGAGCCCTTGGGGAACAGTGTGATCTCAGGTCCTGCAGGGTCACTGAAGGATTGGGGGTGTCTGAGTATCACAGAGCTCGCAGGTATTAGCGCAGGGAAGCCACCTACAGAGACAGAAATGAGGAGTGAGATATCAGCTTGGGGTTATCATAAACTGTGATCCATGGCACAGTCAGGCCACTGCTCTTTGTACAGGGACCCCACAAGTGGCAGATCCAGGAGACTTTCTTGGAAGGGCAGCAGTGATCTGCTGGGTTTGAAGACTCCAGGCAGGGCTGTGTGCCAGAGACAGAGACACTGGGTCACAAGCTGGGTAAGCTTGGAGTGCAGCCAGAAGCAAGGGAGATGGGAGTGATTGAGAGCTTTTCTCCAAGGGCGCACTGAGGAGTGGGGTCCTGAGCTCTCAGCTCTTCTGGGCTGGAGATTGGGAGGCTGCCATTTTCAATCCCATCCTCCAGAGCTCTATGGAGAGTGTTCAGGGAACAAAAGCTCCCGAGAGCAAATCTGAGAAGATTACATAGCCCAGCCCCTGGCAAGGGTGGTGCAATTCTGCCTTGGGCAAAGACACTTGAGAATCACTACAACAGACCCCTTCCCCAGAAGATCAGCAAGAACATCCAGTCAAGACCAAGCTCACTTATCAAGGAGAACTGCATAAATCCAGAGGAGGAGAGAGCAAAGCATGGAATTCCTGGCTTTCTCTCCATGATTCTTTAGTCTTGCAAAGGTAATTAATTTTTTAAATTTTTTTTTCTTATTCTAATTTTCTTAACTTATTCTTTCCTCTTTTAATGTTTTTAACTAGTTTATCTTAACAATACCTTTCATAAAAATAAAAAAAAAACTTTTGAACCTTCATTATTATAGTCATATTTTATCCCTCATTGTATATAACTTTGTTTTTTGTCTACACACAATGTTTTTTCTTCTAAAAAATTTTGGGATACAACTTCTTCTGTAGATTAAAATATACCCTAAACCCAGCACAGGGCTTTGTTCTAGTCTCCAGCCTAAGCAAATTCTCTCCACTTTCATTTTTCTTTCTTTTCCCAACCAACTTATCTTATCAACTCCTTTTAGAATTTTTATTTTTTTAAAAGATTTTATTTATTTATTTAACAGAGAGGTCACAAAGTAGGTAGAGAGGCAGAGAGGGGGGGGGAGCAGACTCCCTGCTGAGCAGAGAGCCCACTGCGGGGCTTGATCCCAGGACCTGAGATCATGACCTGAGCCGAAGGCAGAGGTTTAACCCACTGAGCCACCCAGACACCCCTCCTTTTTTAGAATTTTTTAAAAATTTTCATCTTTAGAGTCATATTTCATACCTTCATCATGTTTATCCTTATTTTTGTGTGTATATATATATGTGTGTGTGTGTGTTTGTGTATATAGATAGATAGATAGATAGATAGATAGATATAAATAAGTTTTTCTTTCTATAAAATTTTGGGAGGTAGTTTCCTCTAAGAGACCGAAATACTCCCAAAATTAAGTGTTTGGCTCTGTTCTATTCAGGAGTCTAATATCTATATTTTCTTTCTTTCTTTCTTTCTTTCTTTCTTTCTTCCTCTTTTTCCTTCTTTCTTTTTTAATTTTTTTAACTTATTTTACCCCCTTTTTCCCGACGCAATTTGGGGTCTCTTCTGATTTGGTTAACTCACATTGTACTGGGGTATTTTGCCACCCTTTTAGTATTTTAGTCTCTCCTTCATATATTCTTATCTGGATAAAATGACAAGGTGGAAAAACTCACCCCACAAAAAAAGAACAAGAGGCAGTACCAAAGACTAGGGACCTAATCAATATGATATTGGTAATATGTCAGATCTAGAGTTCAGAATGATGATTCTCAAGGTGCTAGCCAGGCTTGAAAAAAGCATGGAAGATATTAGAGAAACCCCATCAGGAGAAATAAAATCCCTTTCTGGAGAAATAACTGGAGAAAATCTAACCAAGCTGAAGTCAAAAAAGCTATTAATGAGGTGCAATAAATAATGGAGGCCCTTACTGCTAGGATAAATGAGGCAGAAGAGAGAATTAGTGATATAGAAGACCAAATGACAGAGAATAAAGAAGCTCAGCAAAAGAGAGACAAACAACTACTGGACCACGAGGGGAGAATTTAAGAGATAAGTGATACCATAAGATGAAACAACATTAGAATAATTGGGATTCCAGAAGAAGAAAGAGAGAGAGGAGCAGAAGGTATATAGGAGTGTATTATTGTAGAGAATTTCCCTAATATGTCCAAGGGAACAAGCATCAAAATCCAGGAGGTGCAGAGAATCCACCTCAAAATCAGTAAGAATAGGTCCACAACCCGTCATCTAATAGTAAAACTTACAAGTCTTAGTGACAAAGAGAAAATCCTGAAAGCAGCCCGGGACAAGAAGTTTGTAACATACAATGGTAAAAATACTAGATTGGCAATAGACTCATCCACAGAGACCTGGCAGGCCAGAAAGAGCTGGCATGATATATTCAGAGCACTAAACGAGAAAAACATGCAGCCAAGAATACTATATCCAGCTAGGTTATCATTGAAAATAGAAGGAGAGATAAAAAGCTTCCAGGACAAACAAAAACTAAAAGAATTTGTAAACACCAAACCAGCTCTACAGGAAATACTGGAAGGGGTCTTCTAAGCAAAGAGAGAGCCTAAAAGTAGTAGACCAGAAAGGAACAGAGACAATATACAGTAACAGTCACCTTACAGGCAATACAT